>NW_027325117.1:0-317789 GCF_028372415.1 Notamacropus eugenii
TCACGCCAGCGATTTTCACTGTTTTCATCTTCCTCATCATCCTGATCTTCTTCCATTTCCTGTGCTGGATCATCCGCTTCTGCCTCGCACTTCTCACTCTAGGGCTGTCCCGAGAGTTGGCCTTGAGTCGATCTGGGAACAGCCATGTCCGGGTCCTTCAGGGCCTAAACATAGTCTTCTTCTTCATTGTCTAGGTGCTCTGCTACTTTTCCATCCTGGCAGATGGCCTGTGGCTCACGGCTCACCCTTAGTGATTTCGAGATGATCACCTGTGGTTGAGAATCCTCGGGGCAGGGAGAAGGAATGGGCAGGGTGTGTTTCTGAGCAACCTGGTCATGCCTGATATCACAGAGTTGGAATTGTTGCGCAGATGATGACGTGCCTCCTCTCTGTGACGTTCGTGTGGCAGCCTGAGAGTCTGGCTCGTCTGTATGAGGCCCGGCGGCAGCGGCCACAGCTGGCAGGTCTGCTTCTCCTTGCGCACAGGCGGCCCGGCGTTTGGAGAGCAGGCCACGGCGGTCCTGGTGCCGTGTCAGCAGCTTTGCCGTGAGGAGGTCGTCACGGATGCTGTGATGGCTTTCCAGAGAAGGAGTCAGGGCTCTGGTGGCCTTCTCTCTGCTCGTGCCTTTTCTGACATGCTTCCGAACAGGCTCATCCCGGGAGCGTCCCGTGGCTGCCAGCTTCAAGACGTGGTCCTGCAGGAGCCCGTCGCCGCCCCCTGCTCCCCTCCTGGGATGCCCCGATTCCTGTACCTTTCCACGCCCGCATCAGCTCCTCGTCAGTATCCGCGCCACCATTCCATCTCAGCCAAGGCACCTTGGGCGCCACACCCGCCTTCCTGCTCTTGGCACTCTTCTCTTCCACTTCCAAAGCCATTGGTGGCCCATCATGTGTCTCCTGGGGCAGCCTGGCCTTGCTCTCCTTCAGCCTGACACGATTGGCTCTGGATTCCTCCTTCAGTCTTTGCCAAGAGAGCTGTTCTTCATCCTTTGGGATCTGGAGCATTTCCCCCCATTCAGAAAGAGTGGAGTGCATCCCGGTGTCCTCATCCTCCTGAAGGAGGCTCTCTCTTTCTCTCACTTGGCCCAAAGCCCTTTCCAGCTCCTCTCCTTTGGTCGCTAAGGCAGTGCGAGCCGCCTGGAGCTTGGCCTTGCCCTTGCCAGGGGCTGTTTGCAAGGGAAGCACTTGGTGACCCTTGTGTTCTGGGCGTGATAAAGAGGAATCAGTGAGGACCCTCTGGTGTTCCTCACACAACTTCTCTTTTGCCCGTCTTCCCCACAGCTAGTGAGACTCACCATGCTGTGGCGCAAATGACGTCTGAGCCCTGGACTGGTGAGGGCGAGATTTGGCAGGTTCCCGTTGGGCCCCAAATCGAAGACTTGGAGAAGCCCTCGGCAGTGCGGACAAGTCACGCTTTCATAGGCCCCCTCCCTGCCCTGGAGAAGACACACTGCCCAAAAGCTGTGGCCACATTGGACAGTCACTGGGTCAGGGCAGTAGCCCAGGCACGTGGAGCAAGTGAGCTCTGCCTTCAGATTTTCAAGTAGGGCTCTTGAGTCCATCTTCCTAGGATTCGGATTCCTTCCTTCCCAGAGCTCCCACTCAGGACCGAACAGAGAAGGCTAGCCCTTCTGCTAGAGCTCCGCCACCATCTGATACTGCCCCAGAGCTGGGGAGTTCTTGGTAGGAGGCCTCCCCTGCTTAGCCCCGCCCCTGACTCCACCCACCATCGCAGCAGAAGCTCTGCGTGGGCAGGGCCAACCTGGCTCCTCCCTACATCTCATCTCTCCACCCTAACAGGTCATTTGGACTCCTCTCACTGCCTCCTTCCCCTTTCCCCAATACCACAGTCCTTGGAGTTGACTTACTCTCCTTTTGCTCAGGAAAGGCCCCTTCTTGCCGGGTGTCCATCGTTATTGCTCGGGGAAGATGTCAAGCAGATGTACTGTTGGTCACACTTCGGTGACTTCCGCCATTGGACCGGGAATCCACAGGGTGGGCGTACGTGGCACCGCGTTCGCTCTTTCCCATAGACGATCGTGTGGGCGAGTCGCTCCCTTGTCAGAGCCTCGCTATCCTTTGGATGGCAACGCCAGGCCTCAATCAACCCAGGACTTCTTAAGCTGCAATGCCACACGTGCGAGGCGGGCAGAATTGGATTCCTGGGCTGTGTGAAAGCGCAGGTTTCTGAATGCATCTTGACTTTGTCTGAAACCTAAATGAACCTTTGCCTTGCGTTCAAAGATTTCACAAAATATGGACTGGATCTCATGGCCATGGACTTTCCCCGACAGGCAAACGGGACCAGGACACAAAAATGGGAAAGGATGCTGGAGTCAACCCATTTCTCCAGTTGTGCCAGCTCGAGGGAATACGTTCCAAGTCAAGGACTCTCCCAGAGCAGGATGGAAGCATCTGAGCAAGACTTTCCTTGACGGAAGGGATGTGGGGGAGGACAAGCACGTCAGTCAGGATGTGTCCCTGTTCCTTGACTTCCACAAGACCCTGCAGGAAAGGAGTCTGTCTGTGGCATCATTCCATTCGGGCGTCCCTTTGCATAGTGCGGAAAAAGGTCCACATCCGGAAAAGGCGTGCTGGATGCCAAGCCTATTTCTGACGTCCCGAGGAGGAAACCATTTCCAGATGGCAAGGCTGTCAGAATCCTTCCATCTTCAGAAGAGAAAGGGAGGTTCCCACTTCTGCTAACTGAATCTTGACCCATGCCCAAGTGGCACTTGACCTTATCTCTCAGCTGCACTTCCCAATGCTGTTTGCCTGAGGTGAGGGTCTGGTTGCCCGAAATTCAGCCAGAACACAGTCCAATCGATCTTTGTGGTCAGGCAGGCCCCGAGGGACACTTCCATACTGGACGCTCTTGACATCTGCAGGGAGGATGAGGTGAGCATTGACTGATTCCGGATCAAGAGTTCTATCCCTGGGCAGGCCCCTGCGCTCTTCTTTCTGGCCTGTGATGGGGACGGGGGCCCAGGCAGGGGAAGCCAGCTCTGGGCTCTGGAAGCACTGAGTCCTCTCTCCTCTTCAAAGTAGGCGCCATGGCCTGGAGTGTTGGCCAGGGCACCTTGTCCAAATTCTCCTCGACTTCTCCTTTCTTTCCGTGTTCCAAGACGATTTCCCTCCAGTCACTGCATCCAATTCACGGGAATTCCTCAGTTGACGTCCACACGCGACTCCCTTGGCATTTCTGTCAAAGGATTCCCAGCTCTGCACGCGGGATCAAAGGAAGGCCACAGAAGGGAAATGGCAGGAGAAGAGCAGCACGGATTCGTTTCACGAAACCACCTTCCTGAAAACGTCCGCATTCTCTTCCTGCGTCTGCAAGGTGTATTCAGTCAGTCCAGGCTTTGGCATTGTGGACTTCTCTAGCACTAGGGTCCTCCACAGAAGTGCCTCACTCAGCAGCATGAAGCAGGACTTCCCTTCAGCAAGAGGACAGAAATTGGGGAGGGCCAAACTTGCCACCTGAAGCACATTAGCAGAATTTTTCTTTCGTTAATAGCTTCAAAAGGCTCCCTTTCCTCACCAGGATGGAAGATTAGGAATGCGCTGCATTTGCCATGGAAAGTCAATTCTTCACCTGGGAGGGGAAAATCGTTGAGATTCCACTACGGGCTGAAGGAAAGTTTCGGGAAAGGAGAAGAGCTTCTGGCAGGGTCAGGGGAAAAGGGATTGTCTCCTGATCCCAGTGGGCGCCAGTGCCGTTAGAGGCAAAGGACCTCGGACTTCTTGGAGCTATTTCTTTCTTTACCCAGTTGTTTGTGTATTTCTTTGTTTATTTGATCTTTGATTAAAATATTTTTTAAATATTTAATTCATTTTTATTTGAGATGATTTACCTTATTTTTTTTGGGGGGGGGGGGAATGTAGTCGATCAAAATGTATTTATGTCTTCCTCTCCCCTGTAGCCCCCAATTCTCCAGAGGCCAGAATTGCACCTGAGGGCTGAACATCCACACATGCTTTCTTCTTCTCCATTCCCCTCCCAAGGTAATTGATAAGACTCGATGTCAGGGGCAGCGGCAGCAGCCTAGAGGCTGAGGTGTATGGGCAGAGCCCCCAAAGCCTTGGTCCCAGGGAAGTGGCTTGAGTGATCCTCAGTGTGAATCGAAGTCCTGGGAGCCGTCATACTCCAACTCTTGGAGCGCATCCGAGGAATATCGGTTCCATTTCCTCGGTCTCATGCCACTTCTTTCCTCATCAGGAAAACTACCATAGTCGCCATCACACCCCCTGCTGCTCTCTGTGTCCCTGCTTCCTTCTTCCTGCTCAGGGGAGTCGTCACGCCAGCGATTTTCACTGTTTTCATCTTCCTCATCATCCTGATCTTCTTCCATTTCCTGTGCTGGATCATCCGCTTCTGCCTCGCACTTCTCACTCTAGGGCTGTCCCGAGAGTTGGCCTTGAGTCGATCTGGGAACAGCCATGTCCGGGTCCTTCAGGGCCTAAACATAGTCTTCTTCTTCATTGTCTAGGTGCTCTGCTACTTTTCCATCCTGGCAGATGGCCTGTGGCTCACGGCTCACCCTTAGTGATTTCGAGATGATCACCTGTGGTTGAGAATCCTCGGGGCAGGGAGAAGGAATGGGCAGGGTGTGTTTCTGAGCAACCTGGTCATGCCTGATATCACAGAGTTGGAATTGTTGCGCAGATGATGACGTGCCTCCTCTCTGTGACGTTCGTGTGGCAGCCTGAGAGTCTGGCTCGTCTGTATGAGGCCCGGCGGCAGCGGCCACAGCTGGCAGGTCTGCTTCTCCTTGCGCACAGGCGGCCCGGCGTTTGGAGAGCAGGCCACGGCGGTCCTGGTGCCGTGTCAGCAGCTTTGCCGTGAGGAGGTCGTCACGGATGCTGTGATGGCTTTCCAGAGAAGGAGTCAGGGCTCTGGTGGCCTTCTCTCTGCTCGTGCCTTTTCTGACATGCTTCCGAACAGGCTCATCCCGGGAGCGTCCCGTGGCTGCCAGCTTCAAGACGTGGTCCTGCAGGAGCCCGTCGCCGCCCCCTGCTCCCCTCCTGGGATGCCCCGATTCCTGTACCTTTCCACGCCCGCATCAGCTCCTCGTCAGTATCCGCGCCACCATTCCATCTCAGCCAAGGCACCTTGGGCGCCACACCCGCCTTCCTGCTCTTGGCACTCTTCTCTTCCACTTCCAAAGCCATTGGTGGCCCATCATGTGTCTCCTGGGGCAGCCTGGCCTTGCTCTCCTTCAGCCTGACACGATTGGCTCTGGATTCCTCCTTCAGTCTTTGCCAAGAGAGCTGTTCTTCATCCTTTGGGATCTGGAGCATTTCCCCCCATTCAGAAAGAGTGGAGTGCATCCCGGTGTCCTCATCCTCCTGAAGGAGGCTCTCTCTTTCTCTCACTTGGCCCAAAGCCCTTTCCAGCTCCTCTCCTTTGGTCGCTAAGGCAGTGCGAGCCGCCTGGAGCTTGGCCTTGCCCTTGCCAGGGGCTGTTTGCAAGGGAAGCACTTGGTGATCCTTGTGTTCTGGGCGTGATAAAGAGGAATCAGTGAGGACCCTCTGGTGTTCCTCACACAACTTCTCTTTTGCCCGTCTTCCCCACAGCTAGTGAGACTCACCATGCTGTGGCGCAAATGACGTCTGAGCCCTGGACTGGTGAGGGCGAGATTTGGCAGGTTCCCGTTGGGCCCCAAATCGCAGACTTGGCGAAGCCCTCGGCAGTGCGGACAAGTCACGCTTTCATAGGCCCCCTCCCTGCCCTGGAGAAGACACACTGCCCAAAAGCTCTGGCCACATTGGACAGTCACTGGGTCAGGGCAGTAGCCCAGGCACATCGAGCAAGTGAGCTCTGCCTTCAGATTTTCAAGTAGGGCTCTTGAGTCCATCTTCCTAGGATTCGGATTCCTTCCTTCCCAGAGCTCCCACTCAGGACAGAACAGAGAAGGCTAGCCCTTCTGCTAGAGCTCCGCCACCATCTGATACTGCCCCAGAGCTGGGGAGTTCTTGGTAGGAGGCCTCCCCTGCTTAGCCCCGCCCCTGACTCCACCCACCATCGCAGCAGAAGCTCTGCGTGGGCAGGGCCAACCTGGCTCCTCCCTACATCTCATCTCTCCACCCTAACAGGTCATTTGGACTCCTCTCACTGCCTCCTTCCCCTTTCCCCAATACCACAGTCCTTGGAGTTGACTTACTCTCCTTTTGCTCAGAAAAGGCCCCTTCTTGCCGGGTGTCCATCGTTATTGCTCGGGGAAGATGTCAAGCAGATGTACTGTTGGTCACACTTCGGTGACTTCCGCCACTGGACCGGGAATCCACAGGGTGGGCGTACGTGGCACCGCGTTCGCTCTTTCCCATAGACGATCGTGTGGGCGAGTCGCTCCCTTGTCAGAGCCTCGCTATCCTTTGGATGGCAACGCCAGGCCTCAATCAACCCAGGACTTCTTAAGCTGCAATGCCACACGTGCGCGGCGGGCAGAATTGGATTCCTGGGCTGTGTGAAAGCGCAGGTTTCTGAATGCATCTTGACTTTGTCTAAAACCTCAATGAACCTTTGCCTTGCGTTCAAAGATTTCACAAAATATGGACTGGATCTCATGGCCATGGACTTTCCCCGACAGGCAAACGGGACCAGGACACAAAAATGGGAAAGGATGCTGGAGTCAACCCATTTCTCCAGTTGTGCCAGCTCGAGGGAATACGTTCCAAGTCAAGGACTCTCCCAGAGCAGGATGGAAGCATCTGAGCAAGACTTTCCTTGACGGAAGGGATGTGGGGGAGGACAAGCACGTCAGTCAGGATGTGTCCCTGTTCCTTGACTTCCACAAGACCCTGCAGGAAAGGAGTCTGTCTGTGGCATCATTCCATTCGGGCGTCCCTTTGCATAGTGCGGAAAAAGGTCCACATCCGGAAAAGGCGTGCTGGATGCCAAGCCTATTTCTGACGTCCCGAGGAGGAAACCATTTCCAGATGGCAAGGCTGTCAGAATCCTTCCATCTTCAGAAGAGAAAGGGAGGTTCCCACTTCTGCTGACTGAATCTTGACCCATGCCCAAGTGGCACTTGACCTTATCTCTCAGCTGCACTTCCCAATGCTGTTTGCCTGAGGTGAGGGTCTGGTTGCCCGAAATTCAGCCAGAACACAGTCCAATCGATCTTTGTGGTCAGGCAGGCCCCGAGGGACACTTCCATACTGGACGCTCTTGACATCTGCAGGCAGCATGAGGTGAGCATTGACTGATTCCGGATCAAGAGTTCTATCCCTGGGCAGGCCCCTGCGCTCTTCTTTCTGGCCTGTGATGGGGACGGGGGCCCAGGCAGGGGAAGCCAGCTCTGGGCTCTGGAAGCACTGAGTCCTCTCTCCTCTTCAAAGTAGGCGCCATGGCCTGGAGTGTTGGCCAGGGCACCTTGTCCAAATTCTCCTCGACTTCTCCTTTCTTTCCGTGTTCCAAGACGATTTCCCTCCAGTCACTGCATCCAATTCACGGGAATTCCTCAGTTGACGTCCACACGCGACTCCCTTGGCATTTCTGTCAAAGGATTCCCAGCTCTGCATGCGGGATCAAAGGAAGGCCACAGAAGGGAAATGGCAGGAGAAGAGCAGCACGGATTCGTTTCACGAAACCACCTTCCTGAAAACGTCCGCATTCTCTTCCTGCGTCTGCAAGGTGTATTCAGTCAGTCCAGGCTTTGGCATTGTGGACTTCTCTAGCACTAGGGTCCTCCGCAGAAGTGCCTCACTCAGCAGCATGAAGCAGGACTTCCCTTCAGCAAGAGGACAGAAATTGGGGAGGGCCAAACTTGCCACCTGAAGCACATTAGCAGAATTTTTCTTTCCTTAATAGCTTCAAAAGGCTCCCTTTTCTCACCAGGATGGAAGATTAGGAATGCGCTGCATTTGCCATGGAAAGTCAATTCTTCACCTGGGAGGGGAAAATCGTTGAGATTCCACTACGGGCTGAAGGAAAGTTTCGGGAAAGGAGAAGAGCTTCTGGCAGGGTCAGGGGAAAAGGGATTGTCTCCTGATCCCAGTGGGCGCCAGTGCCGTTAGAGGCAAAGGACCTCGGACTTCTTGGAGCTATTTCTTTCTTTACCCAGTTGTTTGTGTATTTCTTTGTTTATTTGATCTTTGATTAAAATATTTTTTAAATATTTAATTTATTTTTATTTGAGATGATTTACCTTATTTTTTTTGGGGGGGGGGGAATGTAGTCGATCAAAATGTATTTATGTCTTCCTCTCCCCTGTAGCCCCCAATTCTCCAGAGGCCAGAATTGCACCTGAGGGCCGAACATCCACACATGCTTTCTTCTTCTCCATTCCCCTCCCAAGGTAATTGATAAGACTCGATGTCAGGGGCAGCGGCAGCAGCCTAGAGGCTGAGGTGTATGGGCAGAGCCCCCAAAGCCTTGGTCCCAGGGAAGTGGCTTGAGTGATCCTCAGTGTGAATCGAAGTCCTGGGAGCCGTCATACTCCAACACTTGGAGCGCATCCGAGGAATATCGGTTCCATTTCCTCGCTCTCTTGCCACTTCTTTCCTCATCAGGAAAACTACCATAGTCGCCATCACACCCCCTGCTGCTTTCTGTGTCCCTGCTTCCTTCTTCCTGCTCAGGGGAGTCGTCGCGCCAGCAATTTTCACTGTTTTCATCTTCCTCATCATCCTGATCTTCTTCCATTTCCTGTGCTGGATCATCCGCTTCTGCCTCGCACTTCTCACTCTAGGGCTGTCCCGAGAGTTGGCCTTGAGTCGATCTGGGAACAGCCATGTCCGGGTCCTTCAGGGACTAGACATAGTCTTCTTTTTCTTCAGTGTCTACGTGCTCTGCTACTTTTCCATCCTGGCAGATGGCCTGTGGCTCACGGCTCACCCTTAGTGATTTCGAGATGATCACCTGTGGTTGAGAATCCTCGGGGCAGGGAGAAGGAATGGGCAGGGTGTGTTTCTGAGCAACCTGGTCATGCCTGATATCACAGAGTTGGAATTGTTGCGCAGATGATGACGTGCCTCCTCTCTGTGACGTTCGTGTGGCAGCCTGAGAGTCTGGCTCGTCTGTATGAGGCCTGGCGGCAGCGGCCACAGCTGGCAGGGCTGCTTCTCCTTGCGCACAGGCGGCCCGGCGTTTGGAGAGCAGGCCACGGCGGTCCTCGTGCCGTGTCAGCAGCTTTGCCGTGAGGAGGTCGTCACGGATGCTGTGATGGCTTTCCAGAGAAGGAGTCAGGGCTCTGGTGGCCTTCTCTCTGCTCGTGCCTTTTCTGACATGCTTCCGAACAGGCTCATCCCGGGAGCGTCCCGTGGCTGCCAGCTTCAAGACGTTGTCCTGCAGGGAGCCCGTCGCCGCCCCCTGCGCCCCTCCTGGGACGCCCCGATTCCTGTACCTTTCCACGCCCGCATCAGCTCCTCGTCAGTATCCGCGCCACCATTCCATCTCAGCCAAGGCACCTTGGGCACCACACCCGCCTTCCTGCTCTTGGCACTCTTCTCTTCCACTTCCAAAGCCATTGGTGGCCCATCATGTGTCTCCTGGGGCAGCCTGGCCTTGCTCTCCTTCAGCCTGACACAATTGGCTCTGGATTCCTCCTTCAGTCTTGGCCAAGAGAGCTGTTCTTCATCCTTTGGGATCTGGAGCATTTCCCCCCATTCAGAAAGAGTGGAGTGCATCCCGGTGTCCTCATCCTCCTGAAGGAGGCTCTCTCTTTCTCTCACTTGGCCCAAAGCCCTTTCCAGCTCCTCTCCTTTGGTCGCTAAGGCAGTGCGAGCCTCCTGGAGCTTGGCCTTGCCCTTGCCAGGGGCTGTTTGCAAGGGAAGCACTTGGTGATCCTTGTGTTCTGGGCGTGATAAAGAGGAATCAGTGAGGACCCTCTGGTGTTCCTCACACAACTTCTCTTTTGCCCGTCTTCCCCACAGCGAGTGGGACTCACCATGCTGTGGCGCAAATGACGTCTGAGCCCTGGACTGGTGAGGGCGAGATTTGGCAGGTTCCCGTTGGGCCCCAAATCGCAGACTTGGCGAAGCCCTCGGCAGTGCGGACAAGTCACGCTTTCATAGGCCCCCTCCCTGCCCTGGAGAAGACACACTGCCCAAAAGCTGTGGCCACATTGGACAGTCACTGGGTCAGGGCAGTAGCCCAGGCACATGGAGCAAGTGAGCTCTGCCTTCAGATTTTCAAGTAGGGCTCTTGAGTCCATCTTCCTAGGATTCGGATTCCTTCCTTCCCAGAGCTCCCACTCAGGACAGAACAGAGAAGGCTAGCCCTTCTGCTAGAGCTCTGCCACCAACTGATACTGCCCCAGAGCTGGGGAGTTCTTGGTAGGAGGCCTCCCCTGCTTAGCCCGGCCCCTGACTCCACCCACCATCGCAGCACAAGCTCTGCGTGGGCAGGGCCAACCTGGCTCCTCCCTACATCTCATCTCTCCACCCTAACAGGTCATTTGGACTCCTCTCACTGCCTCCTTCCCCTTTCCCCAATACCACAGTCCTTGGAGTTGACTTACTCTCCTTTTGCTCAGGAAAGGCCCCTTCTTGCCGGGTGTCCATCGTTATTGCTCGGGGAAGATGTCAAGCAGATGTACTCTTGGTCACACTTCGGTGACTTCCGCCACTGGACCGGGAATCCACAGGGTGGGCGTACGTGGCACCGCGTTCGCTCTTTCCCATAGACGATCGTGTGGGCGAGTCGCTCCCTTGTCAGAGCCTCGCTATCCTTTGGATGGCAACGCCAGGCCTCAATCAACCCAGGACTTCTTAAGCTGCAATGCCACACGTGCGCGGCGGGCAGAATTGGATTCCTGGGCTGTGTGAAAGCGCAGGTTTCTGAATGCATCTTGACTTTGTCTGAAACCTAAATGAACCTTTGCCTTGCGTTCAAAGATTTCACAAAATATGGACTGGATCTCATGGCCATGGACTTTCCCCGACAGGCAAACGGGACCAGGACACAAAAATGGGAAAGGATGCTGGAGTCAACCCATTTCTCCAGTTGTGCCAGCTCGAGGGAATACGTTCCAAGTCAAGGACTCTCCCAGAGCAGGATGGAAGCATCTGAGCAAGACTTTCCTTGACGGAAGGGATGTGGGGGAGGACAGGCACGTCAGTCAGGATGTGTCCCTGTTCCTTGACTTCCACAAGACCCTGCAGGAAAGGAGTCTGTCTGTGGCATCATTCCATTCGGGCGTCCCTTTGCATAGTGCGGAAAAAGGTCCACATCCGGAAAAGGCGTGCTGGATGCCAAGCCTATTTCTGACGTCCCGAGGAGGAAACCATTTCCAGATGGCAAGGCTGTCAGAACCCTTCCATCTTCAGAAGAGAAAGGGACGTTCCCACTTCTGCTGACTGAATCTTGACCCATGCCCAAGTGGCACTTGACCTTATCTCTCAGCTGCACTTCCCAATGCTGTTTGCCTGAGGTGAGGGTCTGGTTGCCCGAAATTCAGCCAGAACACAGTCCAATCGATCTTTGTGGTCAGGCAGGCCCCGAGGGACACTTCCATACTGGACGCTCTTGACATCTGCAGGCAGGATGAGGTGAGCATTGACTGATTCCGGATCAAGAGTTCTATCCCTGGGCAGGCCCCTGCGCTCTTCTTTCTGGCCTGTGATGGGGACGGGGGCCCAGGCAGGGGAAGCCAGCTCTGGGCTCTGGAAGCACTGAGTCCTCTCTCCTCTTCAAAGTAGGCGCCATGGCCTGGAGTGTTGGCCAGGGCACCTTGTCCAAATTCTCCTCGACTTCTCCTTTCTTTCCGTGTTCCAAGACGATTTCCCTCCAGTCACTGCATCCAATTCACGGGAATTCCTCAGTTGACGTCCACACGCGACTCCCTTGGCATTTCTGTCAAAGGATTCCCAGCTCTGCACGCGGGATCAAAGGAAGGCCACAGAAGGGAAATGGCAGGAGAAGAGCAGCACGGATTCGTTTCACGAAACCACCTTCCTGAAAACGTCCGCATTCTCTTCCTGCGTCTGCAAGGTGTATTCAGTCAGTCCAGGCTTTGGCATTGTGGACTTCTCTAGCACTAGGGTCCTCCACAGAAGTGCCTCACTCAGCAGCATGAAGCAGGACTTCCCTTCAGCAAGAGGACAGAAATTGGGGAGGGCCAAACTTGCCACCTGAAGCACATTAGCAGAATTTTTCTTTCCTTAATAGCTTCAAAAGGCTCCCTTTTCTCACCAGGATGGAAGATTAGGAATGCGCTGCATTTGCCATGGAAAGTCAATTCTTCACCTGGGAGGGGAAAATCGTTGAGATTCCACTACGGGCTGAAGGAAAGTTTCGGGAAAGGAGAAGAGCTTCTGGCAGGGTCAGGGGAAAAGGGATTGTCTCCTGATCCCAGTGGGCGCCAGTGCCGTTAGAGGCAAAGGACCTCGGACTTCTTGGAGCTATTTCTTTCTTTACCCAGTTGTTTGTGTATTTCTTTGTTTATTTGATCTTTGATTAAAATATTTTTTAAATAATTAATTTATTTTTATTTGAGATGATTTACCTTATTTTTTTTGGGGGGGGGGGAATGTAGTCGATCAAAATGTATTTATGTCTTCCTCTCCCCTGTAGCCCCCAATTCTCCAGAGGCCAGAATTGCACCTGAGGGCCGAACATCCACACATGCTTTCTTCTTCTCCATTCCCCTCCCAAGGTAATTGATAAGACTCGATGTCAGGGGCAGCGGCAGCAGCCTAGAGGCTGAGGTGTATGGGCAGAGCCCCCAAAGCCTTGGTCCCAGGGAAGTGGCTTGAGTGATCCTCAGTGTGAATCGAAGTCCTGGGAGCCGTCATACTCCAACACTTGGAGCGCATCCGAGGAATATCGGTTCCATTTCCTCGGTCTCATGCCACTTCTTTCCTCATCAGGAAAACTACCATAGTCGCCATCACACCCCCTGCTGCTCTCTGTGTCCCTGCTTCCTTCTTCCTGCTCAGGGGAGTCGTTGCGCCAGCGATTTTCACTGTTTTCATCTTCCTCATCATCCTGATCTTCTTCCATTTCCTGTGCTGGATCATCCGCTTCTGCCTCGCACTTCTCACTCTAGGGCTGTCCCGAGAGTTGGCCTTGAGTCGATCTGGGAACAGCCATGTCCGGGTCCTTCAGGGCCTAAACATAGTCTTCTTCTTCATTGTCTAGGTGCTCTGCTACTTTTCCATCCTGGCAGATGGCCTGTGGCTCACGGCTCACCCTTAGTGATTTCGAGATGATCACCTGTGGTTGAGAATCCTTGGGGCAGGGAGAAGGAATGGGCAGGGTGTGTTTCTGAGCAACCTGGTCATGCCTGATATCACAGAGTTGGAATAGTTGCGCAGATGATGACGTGCATCCTCTCTGTGACGTTCGTGTGGCAGCCTGAGAGTCTGGCTCGTCTGTATGAGGCCTGGCGGCAGCGGCCACAGCTGGCAGGGCTGCTTCTCCTTGCGCACAGGCGGCCCGGCGTTTGGAGAGCAGGCCACGGCGGTCCTCGTGCCGTGTCAGCAGCTTTGCCGTGAGGAGGTCGTCACGGATGCTGTGATGGCTTTCCAGAGAAGGAGTCAGGGCTCTGGTGGCCTTCTCTCTGCTCGTGCCTTTTCTGACATGCTTCCGAACAGGCTCATCCCGGGAGCGTCCCGTGGCTGCCAGCTTCAAGACGTGGTCCTGCAGGGAGCCCGTCGCCGCCCCCTGCGCCCCTCCTGGGACGCCCCGATTCCTGTGCCTTTCCACGCCCGCATCAGCTCCTCGTCAGTATCCGCGCCACCATTCCATCTCAGCCAAGGCACCTTGGGCGCCACACCCGCCTTCCTGCTCTTGGCACTCTTCTTTTCCTCTTCTAAAGCCATTGGTGGCCCATCATGTGTCTCCTGGGGCAGCCTGGCCTTGCTCTCCTTCAGCCTGACACGATTGGCTCTGGATTCCTCCTTCAGTCTTTGCCAAGAGAGCTGTTCTTCATCCTTTGGGATCTGGAGCACTTCCCCCCATTCAGAAAGAGTGGAGTGCATCCCGGTGTCCTCATCCTCCTGAAGGAGGCTCTCTCTTTCTCTCACTTGGCCCAAAGCCCTTTCCAGCTCCTCTCCTTTGGTCGCTAAGGCAGTGCGAGCCGCCTGGAGCTTGGCCTTGCCCTTGCCAGGGGCTGTTTGCAAGGGAAGCACTTGGTGATCCTTGTGTTCTGGGCGTGATAAAGAGGAATCAGTGAGGACCCTCTGGTGTTCCTCACACAACTTCTCTTTTGCCCGTCTTCCCCACAGCTAGTGAGACTCACCATGCTGTGGCACAAATGACGTCTGAGCCCTGGACTGGTGAGGGCGAGATTTGGCAGGTTCCCGTTGTGCCCCAAATCGCAGACTTGGCGAAGCCCTCGGCAGTGCGGACAAGTCACGCTTTCATAGGCCCCCTCCCTGCCCTGGAGAAGACACACTGCCCAAAAGCTGTGGCCACATTGGACAGTCACTGGGTCAGGGCAGTAGCCCAGGCACATGGAGCAAGTGAGCTCTGCCTTCAGATTTTCAAGTAGGGCTCTTGAGTCCATCTTCCTAGGATTCGGATTCCTTCCTTCCCAGAGCACCCACTCAGGACAGAACAGAGAAGGCTAGCCCTTCTGCTAGAGCTCTGCCACCATCTGATACTGCCCCAGAGCTGGGGAGTTCTTGGTAGGAGGCCTCCCCTGCTTAGCCCCGCCCCTGACTCCACCCACCATCGCAGCACAAGCTCTGCGTGGGCATGGCCAACCTGGCTCCTCCCTACATCTCATCTCTCCACCCTAACAGGTCATTTGGACTCCTCTCACTGCCTCCTTCCCCTTTCCCCAATACCACAGTCCTTGGAGTTGACTTACTCTCCTTTTGCTCAGGAAAGGCCCCTTCTTGCCGGGTGTCCATCGTTATTGCTCGGGGAAGATGTCAAGCAGATGTACTCTTGGTCACACTTCGGTGACTTCCGCCACTGGACCGGGAATCCAAAGGGTGGGCGTACGTGGGACCGCGTTCGCTCTTTCCCATAGACGATCGTGTGGGCGAGTCGCTCCCTTCTCAGAGCCTCGCTGTCCTTTGGATGGCAACGCCAGGCCTCAATCAACCCAGGACTTCTTAAGCTGCAATGCCACACGTGCGAGGCGGGCAGAATTGGATTCCTGGGCTGTGTGAAAGCGCAGGTTTCTGAATGCATCTTGACTTTGTCTGAAACCTAAATGAACCTTTGCCTTGCGTTCAAAGATTTCACAAAATATGGACTGGATCTCATGGCCATGGACTTTCCCCGACAGGCAAACGGGACCAGGACACAAAAATGGGAAAGGATGCTGGAGTCAACCCATTTCTCCAGTTGTGCCAGCTCAAGGGAATACGTTCCAAGTCAAGGACTCTCCCAGAGCAGGATGGAAGCATCTGAGCAAGACTTTCCTTGACGGAAGGGATGTGGGGGAGGACAAGCACGTCAGTCAGGATGTGTCCCTGTTCCTTGACTTCCACAAGACCCTGCAGGAAAGGAGTCTGTCTGTGGCATCATTCCATTCGGGCGTCCCTTTGCATAGTGCGGAAAAAGGTCCACATCCGGAAAAGGCGTGCTGGATGCCAAGCCTATTTCTGACGTCCCGAGGAGGAAACCATTTCCAGATGGCAAGGCTGTCAGAATCCTTCCATCTTCAGAAGAGAAAGGGAGGTTCCCACTTCTGCTGACTGAATCTTGACCCATGCCCAAGTGGCACTTGACCTTATCTCTCAGCTGCACTTCCCAATGCTGTTTGCCTGAGGTGAGGGTCTGGTTGCCCGAAATTCAGCCAGAACACAGTCCAATCGATCTTTGTGGTCAGGCAGGCCCCGAGGGACACTTCCATACTGGACGCTCTTGACATCTGCAGGCAGGATGAGGTGAGCATTGACTGATTCCCGATCAAGAGTTCTATCCCTGGGCAGGCCCCTGCGCTCTTCTTTCTGGCCTGTGATGGGGACGGGGGCCCAGGCAGGGGAAGCCAGCTCTGGGCTCTGGAAGCACTGAGTCCTCTCTCCTCTTCAAAGTAGGCGCCATGGCCTGGAGTGTTGGCCAGGGCACCTTGTCCAAATTCTCCTCGACTTCTCCTTTCTTTCCGTGTTCCAAGACGATTTCCCTCCAGTCACTGCATCCAATTCACGGGAATTCCTCAGTTGACGTCCACACGCGACTCCCTTGGCATTTCTGTCAAAGGATTCCCAGCTCTGCACGCGGGATCAAAGGAAGGCCACAGAAGGGAAATGGCAGGAGAAGAGCAGCACGGATTCGTTTCACGAAACCACCTTCCTGAAAACGTCCGCATTCTCTTCCTGCGTCTGCAAGGTGTATTCAGTCAGTCCAGGCTTTGGCATTGTGGACTTCTCTAGCACTAGGGTCCTCCGCAGAAGTGCCTCACTCAGCAGCATGAAGCAGGACTTCCCTTCAGCAAGAGGACAGAAATTGGGGAGGGCCAAACTTGCCACCTGAAGCACATTAGCAGAATTTTTCTTTCCTTAATAGCTTCAAAAGGCTCCCTTTTCTCACCAGGATGGAAGATTAGGAATGCGCTGCATTTGCCATGGAAAGTCAATTCTTCACCTGGGAGGGGAAAATCGTTGAGATTCCACTACGGGCTGAAGGAAAGTTTCGGGAAAGGAGAAGAGCTTCTGGCAGGGTCAGGGGAAAAGGGATTGTCTCCTGATCCCAGTGGGCGCCAGTGCCGTTAGAGGCAAAGGACCTCGGACTTCTTGGAGCTATTTCTTTCTTTACCCAGTTGTTTGTGTATTTCTTTGTTTATTTGATCTTTGATTAAAATATTTTTTAAATATTTAATTTATTTTTATTTGAGATGATTTACCTTATTTTTTTGGGGGGGGGGGAATGTAGTCGATCAAAATGTATTTATGTTTTCCTCTCCCCTGTAGCCCCCAATTCTCCAGAGGCCAGAATTGCACCTGAGGGCCGAACATCCACACATGCTTTCTTCTTCTCCATTCCCCTCCCAAGGTAATTGATAAGACTCGATGTCAGGGGCAGCGGCAGCAGCCTAGAGGCTGAGGTGTATGGGCAGAGCCCCCAAAGCCTTGGTCCCAGGGAAGTGGCTTGAGTGATCCTCAGTGTGAATCGAAGTCCTGGGAGCCGTCATACTCCAACACTTGGAGCGCATCCGAGGAATATCGGTTCCATTTCCTCGGTCTCATGCCACTTCTTTCCTCATCAGGAAAACTACCATAGTCGCCATCACACCCCCTGCTGCTCTCTGTGTCCCTGCTTCCTTCTTCCTGCTCAGGGGAGTCGTTGCGCCAGCGATTTTCACTGTTTTCATCTTCCTCATCATCCTGATCTTCTTCCATTTCCTGTGCTGGATCATCCGCTTCTGCCTCGCACTTCTCACTCTAGGGCTGTCCCGAGAGTTGGCCTTGAGTCGATCTGGGAACAGCCATGTCCGGGTCCTTCAGGGCCTAAACATAGTCTTCTTCTTCATTGTCTAGGTGCTCTGCTACTTTTCCATCCTGGCAGATGGCCTGTGGCTCACGGCTCACCCTTAGTGATTTCGAGATGATCACCTGTGGTTGAGAATCCTCGGGGCAGGGAGAAGGAATGGGCAGGGTGTGTTTCTGAGCAACCTGGTCATGCCTGATATCACAGAGTTGGAATTGTTGCGCAGATGATGACGTGCCTCCTCTCTGTGACGTTCGTGTGGCAGCCTGAGAGTCTGGCTCGTCTGTATGAGGCCTGGCGGCAGCGGCCACAGCTGGCAGGGCTGCTTCTCCTTGCGCACAGGCGGCCCGGCGTTTGGAGAGCAGGCCACGGCGGTCCTCGTGCCGTGTCAGCAGCTTTGCCGTGAGGAGGTCGTCACGGATGCTGTGATGGCTTTCCAGAGAAGGAGTCAGGGCTCTGGTGGCCTTCTCTCTGCTCGTGCCTTTTCTGACATGCTTCCGAACAGGCTCATCCCGGGAGCGTCCCGTGGCTGCCAGCTTCAAGACGTGGTCCTGCAGGGAGCCCGTCGCCGCCCCCTGCGCCCCTCCTGGGACGCCCCGATTCCTGTACCTTTCCACGCCCGCATCAGCTCCTCGTCAGTATCCGCGCCACCATTCCATCTCAGCCAAGGCACCTTGGGCGCCACACTCGCCTTCCTGCTCTTGGCACTCTTCTTTTCCTCTTCTAAAGCCATTGGTGGCCCATCATGTGTCTCCTGGGGCAGCCTGGCCTTGCTCTCCTTCAGCCTGACACGATTGGCTCTGGATTCCTCCTTCAGTCTTTGCCAAGAGAGCTGTTCTTCATCCTTTGGGATCTGGAGCATTTCCCCCCATTCAGAAAGAGTGG
Organism: Notamacropus eugenii; assembly: GCF_028372415.1. Taxonomy (NCBI): domain Eukaryota; kingdom Metazoa; phylum Chordata; class Mammalia; order Diprotodontia; family Macropodidae; genus Notamacropus; species Notamacropus eugenii. Next base: position 18,215 of record NW_027325117.1, read on the forward strand.
AGTGCATCCCGGTGTCCTCATCCTCCTGAAGGAGGCTCTCTCTTTCTCTCACTTGGCCCAAAGCCCTTTCCAGCTCCTCTCCTTTGGTCGCTAAGGCAGTGCGAGCCGCCTGGAGCTTGGCCTTGCCCTTGCCAGGGGCTGTTTGCAAGGGAAGCACTTGGTGATCCTTGTGTTCTGGGCGTGATAAAGAGGAATCAGTGAGGACCCTCTGGTGTTCCTCACACAACTTCTCTTTTGCCCGTCTTCCCCACAGCTAGTGAGACTCACCATGCTGTGGCACAAATGACGTCTGAGCCCTGGACTGGTGAGGGCGAGATTTGGCAGGTTCCCGTTGTGCCCCAAATCGCAGACTTGGCGAAGCCCTCGGCAGTGCGGACAAGTCACGCTTTCATAGGCCCCCTCCCTGCCCTGGAGAAGACACACTGCCCAAAAGCTGTGGCCACATTGGACAGTCACTGGGTCAGGGCAGTAGCCCAGGCACATGGAGCAAGTGAGCTCTGCCTTCAGATTTTCAAGTAGGGCTCTTGAGTCCATCTTCCTAGGATTCGGATTCCTTCCTTCACAGAGCACCCACTCAGGACAGACCAGAGAAGGCTAGCCCTTCTGCTAGAGCTCTGCCACCATCTGATACTGCCCCAGAGCTGGGGAGTTCTTGGTAGGAGGCCTCCCCTGCTTAGCCCCCCCCCTGACTCCACCCACCATCGCAGCACAAGCTCTGCGTGGGCATGGCCAACCTGGCTCCTCCCTACATCTCATCTCTCCACCCTAACAGGTCATTTGGACTCCTCTCACTGCCTCCTTCCCCTTTCCCCAATACCACAGTCCTTGGAGTTGACTTACTCTCCTTTTGCTCAGGAAAGGCCCCTTCTTGCCGGGTGTCCATCGTTATTGCTCGGGGAAGATGTCAAGCAGATGTACTCTTGGTCACACTTCGGTGACTTCCGCCACTGGACCGGGAATCCAAAGGGTGGGCGTACGTGGCACCGCGTTCGCTCTTTCCCATAGACGATCGTGTGGGCGAGTCGCTCCCTTCTGAGAGCCTCGCTGTCCTTTGGATGGCAACGCCAGGCCTCAATCAACCCAGGACTTCTTAAGCTGCAATGCCACACGTGCGCGGCGGGCAGAATTGGATTCCTGGGCTGTGTGAAAGCGCAGGTTTCTGAATGCATCTTGACTTTGTCTGAAACCTAAATGAACCTTTGCCTTGCGTTCAAAGATTTCACAAAATATGGACTGGATCTCATGGCCATGGACTTTCCCCGACAGGCAAACGGGACCAGGACACAAAAATGGGAAAGGATGCTGGAGTCAACCCATTTCTCCAGTTGTGCCAGCTCGAGGGAATACGTTCCAAGTCAAGGACTCTCCCAGAGCAGGATGGAAGCATCTGAGCAAGACTTTCCTTGACGGAAGGGATGTGGGGGAGGACAAGCACGTCAGTCAGGATGTGTCCCTGTTCCTTGACTTCCACAAGACCCTGCAGGAAAGGAGTCTGTCTGTGGCATCATTCCATTCGGGCGTCCCTTTGCATAGTGAGGAAAAAGGTCCACATCCGGAAAAGGCGTGCTGGATGCCAAGCCTATTTCTGACGTCCCGAGGAGGAAACCATTTCCAGATGGCAAGGCTGTCAGAATCCTTCCATCTTCAGAAGAGAAAGGGAGGTTCCCACTTCTGCTGACTGAATCTTGACCCATGCCCAAGTGGCACTTGACCTTATCTCTCAGCTGCACTTCCCAATGCTGTTTGCCTGAGGTGAGGGTCTGGTTGCCCGAAATTCAGCCAGAACACAGTCCAATCGATCTTTGTGGTCAGGCAGGCCCCGAGGGACACTTCCATACTGGACGCTCTTGACATCTGCAGGCAGGATGAGGTGAGCATTGACTGATTCCCGATCAAGAGTTCTATCCCTGGGCAGGCCCCTGCTCTCTTCTTTCTGGCCTGTGATGGGGACGGGGGCCCAGGCAGGGGAAGCCAGCTCTGGGCTCTGGAAGCACTGAGTCCTCTCTCCTCTTCAAAGTAGGCGCCATGGCCTGGAGTGTTGGCCAGGGCACCTTGTCCAAATTCTCCTCGACTTCTCCTTTCTTTCCGTGTTCCAAGACGATTTCCCTCCAGTCACTGCATCCAATTCACGGGAATTCCTCAGTTGACGTCCACACGCGACTCCCTTGGCATTTCTGTCAAAGGATTCCCAGCTCTGCACGCGGGATCAAAGGAAGGCCACAGAAGGGAAATGGCAGGAGAAGAGCAGCACGGATTCGTTTCACGAAACCACCTTCCTGAAAACGTCCGCATTCTCTTCCTGCGTCTGCAAGGTGTATTCAGTCAGTCCAGGCTTTGGCATTGTGGACTTCTCTAGCACTAGGGTCCTCCGCAGAAGTGCCTCACTCAGCAGCATGAAGCAGGACTTCCCTTCAGCAAGAGGACAGAAATTGGGGAGGGCCAAACTTGCCACCTGAAGCACATTAGCAGAATTTTTCTTTCCTTAATAGCTTCAAAAGGCTCCCTTTTCTCACCAGGATGGAAGATTAGGAATGCGCTGCATTTGCCATGGAAAGTCAATTCTTCACCTGGGAGGGGAAAATCGTTGAGATTCCACTACGGGCTGAAGGAAAGTTTCGGGAAAGGAGAAGAGCTTCTGGCAGGGTCAGGGGAAAAGGGATTGTCTCCTGATCCCAGTGGGCGCCAGTGCCGTTAGAGGCAAAGGACCTCGGACTTCTTGGAGCTATTTCTTTCTTTACCCAGTTGTTTGTGTATTTCTTTGTTTATTTGATCTTTGATTAAAATATTTTTAAATATTTAATTTATTTTTATTTGAGATGATTTACCTTATTTTTTTTGGGGGGGGGGAATGTAGTCGATCAAAATGTATTTATGTCTTCCTCTCCCCTGTAGCCCCCAATTCTCCAGAGGCCAGAATTGCACCTGAGGGCCGAACATCCACACATGCTTTCTTCTTCTCCATTCCCCTCCCAAGGTAATTGATAAGACTCGATGTCAGGGGCAGCGGCAGCAGCCTAGAGGCTGAGGTGTATGGGCAGAGCCCCCAAAGCCTTGGTCCCAGGGAAGTGGCTTGAGTGATCCTCAGTGTGAATCGAAGTCCTGGGAGCCGTCATACTCCAACACTTGGAGCGCATCCGAGGAATATCGGTTCCATTTCCTCGGTCTCATGCCACTTCTTTCCTCATCAGGAAAACTACCATAGTCGCCATCACACCCCCTGCTGCTCTCTGTGTCCCTGCTTCCTTCTTCCTGCTCAGGGGAGTCGTCACGCCAGCGATTTTCACTGTTTTCATCTTCCTCATCATCCTGATCTTCTTCCATTTCCTGTGCTGGATCATCCGCTTCTGCCTCGCACTTCTCACTCTAGGGCTGTCCCGAGAGTTGGCCTTGAGTCGATCTGGGAACAGCCATGTCCGGGTCCTTCAGGGCCTAAACATAGTCTTCTTCTTCATTGTCTAGGTGCTCTGCTACTTTTCCATCCTGGCAGATGGCCTGTGGCTCACGGCTCACCCTTAGTGATTTCGAGATGATCACCTGTGGTTGAGAATCCTCGGGGCAGGGAGAAGGAATGGGCAGGGTGTGTTTCTGAGCAACCTGGTCATGCCTGATATCACAGAGTTGAAATTGTTGCGCAGATGATGACGTGCCTCCTCTCTGTGACGTTCGTGTGGCAGCCTGAGAGTCTGGCTCGTCTGTATGAGGCCTGGCGGCAGCGGCCACAGCTGGCAGGGCTGCTTCTCCTTGCGCACAGGCGGCCCGGCGTTTGGAGAGCAGGCCACGGCGGTCCTCGTGCCGTGTCAGCAGCTTTGCCGTGAGGAGGTCGTCACGGATGCTGTGATGGCTTTCCAGAGAAGGAGTCAGGGCTCTGGTGGCCTTCTCTCTGCTCGTGCCTTTTCTGACATGCTTCCGAACAGGCTCATCCCGGGAGCGTCCCGTGGCTGCCAGCTTCAAGACGTGGTCCTGCAGGGAGCCCGTCGCCGCCCCCTGCGCCCCTCCTGGGACGCCCCGATTCCTGTACCTTTCCACGCCCGCATCAGCTCCTCGTCAGTATCCGCGCCACCATTCCATCTCAGCCAAGGCACCTTGGGCGCCACACTCGCCTTCCTGCTCTTGGCACTCTTCTTTTCCTCTTCTAAAGCCATTGGTGGCCCATCATGTGTCTCCTGGGGCAGCCTGGCCTTGCTCTCCTTCAGCCTGACACGATTGGCTCTGGATTCCTCCTTCAGTCTTTGCCAAGAGAGCTGTTCTTCATCCTTTGGGATCTGGAGCATTTCCCCCCATTCAGAAAGAGTGGAGTGCATCCCGGTGTCCTCATCCTCCTGAAGGAGGCTCTCTCTTTCTCTCACTTGGCCCAAAGCCCTTTCCAGCTCCTCTCCTTTGGTCGCTAAGGCAGTGCGAGCCGCCTGGAGCTTGGCCTTGCCCTTGCCAGGGGCTGTTTGCAAGGGAAGCACTTGGTGATCCTTGTGTTCTGGGCGTGATAAAGAGGAATCAGTGAGGACCCTCTGGTGTTCCTCACACAACTTCTCTTTTGCCCGTCTTCCCCACAGCTAGTGAGACTCACCATGCTGTGGCACAAATGACGTCTGAGCCCTGGACTGGTGAGGGCGAGATTTGGCAGGTTCCCGTTGTGCCCCAAATCGCAGACTTGGCGAAGCCCTCGGCAGTGCGGACAAGTCACGCTTTCATAGGCCCCCTCCCTGCCCTGGAGAAGACACACTGCCCAAAAGCTGTGGCCACATTGGACAGTCACTGGGTCAGGGCAGTAGCCCAGGCACATGGAGCAAGTGAGCTCTGCCTTCAGATTTTCAAGTAGGGCTCTTGAGTCCATCTTCCTAGGATTCGGATTCCTTCCTTCACAGAGCACCCACTCAGGACAGACCAGAGAAGGCTAGCCCTTCTGCTAGAGCTCTGCCACCATCTGATACTGCCCCAGAGCTGGGGAGTTCTTGGTAGGAGGCCTCCCCTGCTTAGCCCCCCCCCTGACTCCACCCACCATCGCAGCACAAGCTCTGCGTGGGCATGGCCAACCTGGCTCCTCCCTACATCTCATCTCTCCACCCTAACAGGTCATTTGGACTCCTCTCACTGCCTCCTTCCCCTTTCCCCAATACCACAGTCCTTGGAGTTGACTTACTCTCCTTTTGCTCAGGAAAGGCCCCTTCTTGCCGGGTGTCCATCGTTATTGCTCGGGGAAGATGTCAAGCAGATGTACTCTTGGTCACACTTCGGTGACTTCCGCCACTGGACCGGGAATCCAAAGGGTGGGCGTACGTGGCACCGCGTTCGCTCTTTCCCATAGACGATCGTGTGGGCGAGTCGCTCCCTTCTGAGAGCCTCGCTGTCCTTTGGATGGCAACGCCAGGCCTCAATCAACCCAGGACTTCTTAAGCTGCAATGCCACACGTGCGCGGCGGGCAGAATTGGATTCCTGGGCTGTGTGAAAGCGCAGGTTTCTGAATGCATCTTGACTTTGTCTGAAACCTAAATGAACCTTTGCCTTGCGTTCAAAGATTTCACAAAATATGGACTGGATCTCATGGCCATGGACTTTCCCCGACAGGCAAACGGGACCAGGACACAAAAATGGGAAAGGATGCTGGAGTCAACCCATTTCTCCAGTTGTGCCAGCTCGAGGGAATACGTTCCAAGTCAAGGACTCTCCCAGAGCAGGATGGAAGCATCTGAGCAAGACTTTCCTTGACGGAAGGGATGTGGGGGAGGACAAGCACGTCAGTCAGGATGTGTCCCTGTTCCTTGACTTCCACAAGACCCTGCAGGAAAGGAGTCTGTCTGTGGCATCATTCCATTCGGGCGTCCCTTTGCATAGTGAGGAAAAAGGTCCACATCCGGAAAAGGCGTGCTGGATGCCAAGCCTATTTCTGACGTCCCGAGGAGGAAACCATTTCCAGATGGCAAGGCTGTCAGAATCCTTCCATCTTCAGAAGAGAAAGGGAGGTTCCCACTTCTGCTGACTGAATCTTGACCCATGCCCAAGTGGCACTTGACCTTATCTCTCAGCTGCACTTCCCAATGCTGTTTGCCTGAGGTGAGGGTCTGGTTGCCCGAAATTCAGCCAGAACACAGTCCAATCGATCTTTGTGGTCAGGCAGGCCCCGAGGGACACTTCCATACTGGACGCTCTTGACATCTGCAGGCAGGATGAGGTGAGCATTGACTGATTCCCGATCAAGAGTTCTATCCCTGGGCAGGCCCCTGCTCTCTTCTTTCTGGCCTGTGATGGGGACGGGGGCCCAGGCAGGGGAAGCCAGCTCTGGGCTCTGGAAGCACTGAGTCCTCTCTCCTCTTCAAAGTAGGCGCCATGGCCTGGAGTGTTGGCCAGGGCACCTTGTCCAAATTCTCCTCGACTTCTCCTTTCTTTCCGTGTTCCAAGACGATTTCCCTCCAGTCACTGCATCCAATTCACGGGAATTCCTCAGTTGACGTCCACACGCGACTCCCTTGGCATTTCTGTCAAAGGATTCCCAGCTCTGCACGCGGGATCAAAGGAAGGCCACAGAAGGGAAATGGCAGGAGAAGAGCAGCACGGATTCGTTTCACGAAACCACCTTCCTGAAAACGTCCGCATTCTCTTCCTGCGTCTGCAAGGTGTATTCAGTCAGTCCAGGCTTTGGCATTGTGGACTTCTCTAGCACTAGGGTCCTCCGCAGAAGTGCCTCACTCAGCAGCATGAAGCAGGACTTCCCTTCAGCAAGAGGACAGAAATTGGGGAGGGCCAAACTTGCCACCTGAAGCACATTAGCAGAATTTTTCTTTCCTTAATAGCTTCAAAAGGCTCCCTTTTCTCACCAGGATGGAAGATTAGGAATGCGCTGCATTTGCCATGGAAAGTCAATTCTTCACCTGGGAGGGGAAAATCGTTGAGATTCCACTACGGGCTGAAGGAAAGTTTCGGGAAAGGAGAAGAGCTTCTGGCAGGGTCAGGGGAAAAGGGATTGTCTCCTGATCCCAGTGGGCGCCAGTGCCGTTAGAGGCAAAGGACCTCGGACTTCTTGGAGCTATTTCTTTCTTTACCCAGTTGTTTGTGTATTTCTTTGTTTATTTGATCTTTGATTAAAATATTTTTAAATATTTAATTTATTTTTATTTGAGATGATTTACCTTATTTTTTTTGGGGGGGGGGAATGTAGTCGATCAAAATGTATTTATGTCTTCCTCTCCCCTGTAGCCCCCAATTCTCCAGAGGCCAGAATTGCACCTGAGGGCCGAACATCCACACATGCTTTCTTCTTCTCCATTCCCCTCCCAAGGTAATTGATAAGACTCGATGTCAGGGGCAGCGGCAGCAGCCTAGAGGCTGAGGTGTATGGGCAGAGCCCCCAAAGCCTTGGTCCCAGGGAAGTGGCTTGAGTGATCCTCAGTGTGAATCGAAGTCCTGGGAGCCGTCATACTCCAACACTTGGAGCGCATCCGAGGAATATCGGTTCCATTTCCTCGGTCTCATGCCACTTCTTTCCTCATCAGGAAAACTACCATAGTCGCCATCACACCCCCTGCTGCTCTCTGTGTCCCTGCTTCCTTCTTCCTGCTCAGGGGAGTCGTCACGCCAGCGATTTTCACTGTTTTCATCTTCCTCATCATCCTGATCTTCTTCCATTTCCTGTGCTGGATCATCCGCTTCTGCCTCGCACTTCTCACTCTAGGGCTGTCCCGAGAGTTGGCCTTGAGTCGATCTGGGAACAGCCATGTCCGGGTCCTTCAGGGCCTAAACATAGTCTTCTTCTTCATTGTCTAGGTGCTCTGCTACTTTTCCATCCTGGCAGATGGCCTGTGGCTCACGGCTCACCCTTAGTGATTTCGAGATGATCACCTGTGGTTGAGAATCCTCGGGGCAGGGAGAAGGAATGGGCAGGGTGTGTTTCTGAGCAACCTGGTCATGCCTGATATCACAGAGTTGAAATTGTTGCGCAGATGATGACGTGCCTCCTCTCTGTGACGTTCGTGTGGCAGCCTGAGAGTCTGGCTCGTCTGTATGAGGCCTGGCGGCAGCGGCCACAGCTGGCAGGGCTGCTTCTCCTTGCGCACAGGCGGCCCGGCGTTTGGAGAGCAGGCCACGGCGGTCCTCGTGCCGTGTCAGCAGCTTTGCCGTGAGGAGGTCGTCACGGATGCTGTGATGGCTTTCCAGAGAAGGAGTCAGGGCTCTGGTGGCCTTCTCTCTGCTCGTGCCTTTTCTGACATGCTTCCGAACAGGCTCATCCCGGGAGCGTCCCGTGGCTGCCAGCTTCAAGACGTTGTCCTGCAGGGAGCCCGTCGCCGCCCCCTGCGCCCCTCCTGGGACGCCCCGATTCCTGTACTTTTCCACGCCCTCATCAGCTCCTCGTCAGTATCCGCGCCACCATTCCATCTCAGCCAAGGCACCTTGGGCGCCACACCCGCCTTCCTGCTCTTGGCACTCTTCTCTTCCACTTCCAAAGCCATTGGTGGCCCATCATGTGTCTCCTGGGGCAGCCTGGCCTTGCTCTCCTTCAGCCTGACACGATTGGCTCTGGATTCCTCCTTCAGTCTTTGCCAAGAGAGCTGCTCTTCATCCTTTGGGATCTAGAGCATTTGCCCCCATTCAGAAAGAGTGGAGTGCATCCCGGTGTCCTCATCCTCCTGAAGGAGGCTCTCTCTTTCTCTCACTTGGCCCAAAGCCCTTTCCAGCTCCTCTCCTTTGGTCGCTAAGGCAGTGCGAGCCGCCTGGAGCTTGGCCTTGCCCTTGCCAGGGGCTGTTTGCAAGGGAAGAACTTGGTGATCCTTGTGTTCTGGGCGTGATAAAGAGGAATCAGTGAGGACCCTCTGGTGTTCCTCACAGAACTTCTCTTTTGCCCGTCTTCCCCACAGCTAGTGAGACTCACCATGCTGTGGCGCAAATGACGTCTGAGCCCTGGACTGGTGAGGGCGAGATTTGGCAGGTTCCCGTTGGGCCCCAAATCGCAGACTTGGAGAAGCCCTCGGCAGTGCGGACAAGTCACGCTTTCATAGGCCCCCTCCCTGCCCTGGAGAAGACACACTGCCCAAAAGCTGTGGCCACATTGGACAGTCACTGGGTCAGGGCAGTAGCCCAGGCACGTGGAGCAAGTGAGCTCTGCCTTCAGATTTTCAAGTAGGGCTCTTGAGTCCATCTTCCTAGGATTCGGATTCCTTCCTTCCCAGAGCTCCCACTCAGGACAGAACAGAGAAGGCTAGCCCTTCTGCTAGAGCTCCGCCACCATCTGATACTGCCCCAGAGCTGGGGAGTTCTTGGTAGGAGGCCTCCCCTGCTTAGCCCCGCCCCTGACTACACCCACCATCGCAGCAGAAGCTCTGCGTGGGCAGGGCCAACCTGGCTCCTCCCTACATCTCATCTCTCCACCCTAACAGGTCATTTGGACTCCTCTCACTGCCTCCTTCCCCTTTCCCCAATACCACAGTCCTTGGAGTTGACTTACTCTCCTTTTGCTCAGAAAAGGCCCCTTCTTGCCGGGTGTCCATCGTTATTGCTCGGGGAAGATGTCAAGCAGATGTACTGTTGGTCACACTTCGGTGACTTCCGCCACTGGACCGGGAATCCACAGGGTGGGCGTACGTGGCACCGCGTTCGCTCTTTCCCATAGACGATCGTGTGGGCGAGTCGCTCCCTTGTCAGAGCCTCGCTATCCTTTGGATGGCAACGCCAGGCCTCAATCAACCCAGGACTTCTTAAGCTGCAATGCCACACGTGCGAGGCGGGCAGAATTGGATTCCTGGGCTGTGTGAAAGCGCAGGTTTCTGAATGCATCTTGACTTTGTCTGAAACCTAAATGAACCTTTGCCTTGCGTTCAAAGATTTCACAAAATATGGACTGGATCTCATGGCCATGGACTTTCCCCGACAGGCAAACGGGACCAGGACACAAAAATGGGAAAGGATGCTGGAGTCAACCCATTTCTCCAGTTGTGCCAGCTCGAGGGAATACGTTCCAAGTCAAGGACTCTCCCAGAGCAGGATGGAAGCATCTGAGCAAGACTTTCCTTGACGGAAGGGATGTGGGGGAGGACAAGCACGTCAGTCAGGATGTGTCCCTGTTCCTTGACTTCCACAAGACCCTGCAGGAAAGGAGTCAGTCTGTGGCATCATTCCATTTGGGCGTCCCTGTGCATAGTGCGGAAAAAGGTCCACATCCGGAAAAGGCGTGCTGGATGCCAAGCCTATTTCTGACGTCCCGAGGAGGAAACCATTTCCAGATGGCAAGGCTGTCAGAATCCTTCCATCTTCAGAAGAGAAAGGGAGGTTCCCACTTCTGCTGACTGAATCTTGACCCATGCCCAAGTGGCACTTGACCTTATCTCTCAGCTGCACTTCCCAATGCTGTTTGCCTGAGGTGAGGGTCTGGTTGCCCGAAATTCAGCCAGAACACAGTCCAATCGATCTTTGTGGTCAGCCAGGCCCCGAGGGACACTTCCATACTGGACGCTCTTGACATCTGCAGGCAGGATGAGGTGAGCATTGACTGATTCCGGATCAAGAGTTCTATCCCTGGGCAGGCCCCTGCGCTCTTCTTTCTGGCCTGTGATGGGGACGGGGGCCCAGGCAGGGGAAGCCAGCTCTGGGCTCTGGAAGCACTGAGTCCTCTCTCCTCTTCAAAGTAGGCGCCATGGCCTGGAGTGTTGGCCAGGGCACCTTGTCCAAATTCTCCTCGACTTCTCCTTTCTTTCCGTGTTCCAAGACGATTTCCCTCCAGTCACTGCATCCAATTCACGGGAATTCCTCAGTTGACGTCCACACGCGACTCCCTTGGCATTTCTGTCAAAGGATTCCCAGCTCTGCATGCGGGATCAAAGGAAGGCCACAGAAGGGAAATGGCAGGAGAAGAGCAGCACGGATTCGTTTCACGAAACCACCTTCCTGAAAACGTCCGCATTCTCTTCCTGCGTCTGCAAGGTGTATTCAGTCAGTCCAGGCTTTGGCATTGTGGACTTCTCTAGCACTAGGGTCCTCCGCAGAAGTGCCTCACTCAGCAGCATGAAGCAGGACTTCCCTTCAGCAAGAGGACAGAAATTGGGGAGGGCCAAACTTGCCACCTGAAGCACATTAGCAGAATTTTTCTTTCCTTAATAGCTTCAAAAGGCTCCCTTTTCTCACCAGGATGGAAGATTAGGAATGCGCTGCATTTGCCATGGAAAGTCAATTCTTCACCTGGGAGGGGAAAATCGTTGAGATTCCACTACGGGCTGAAGGAAAGTTTCGGGAAAGGAGAAGAGCTTCTGGCAGGGTCAGGGGAAAAGGGATTGTCTCCTGATCCCAGTGGGCGCCAGTGCCGTTAGAGGCAAAGGACCTCGGACTTCTTGGAGCTATTTCTTTCTTTACCCAGTTGTTTGTGTATTTCTTTGTTTATTTGATCTTTGATTAAAATATTTTTTAAATATTTAATTTATTTTTATTTGAGATGATTTACCTTATTTTTTTTGGGGGGGGGGGGGAATGTAGTCGATCAAAATGTATTTATGTCTTCCTCTCCCCTGTAGCCCCCAATTCTCCAGAGGCCAGAATTGCACCTGAGGGCCGAACATCCACACATGCTTTCTTCTTCTCCATTCCCCTCCCAAGGTAATTGATAAGACTCGATGTCAGGGGCAGCGGCAGCAGCCTAGAGGCTGAGGTGTATGGGCAGAGCCCCCAAAGCCTTGGTCCCAGGGAAGTGGCTTGAGTGATCCTCAGTGTGAATCGAAGTCCTGGGAGCCGTCATACTCCAACACTTGGAGCGCATCCGAGGAATATCGGTTCCATTTCCTCGGTCTCATGCCACTTCTTTCCTCATCAGGAAAACTACCATAGTCGCCATCACACCCCCTGCTGCTCTCTGTGTCCCTGCTTCCTTCTTCCTGCTCAGGGGAGTCGTTGCGCCAGCGATTTTCACTGTTTTCATCTTCCTCATCATCCTGATCTTCTTCCATTTCCTGTGCTGGATCATCCGCTTCTGCCTCGCACTTCTCACTCTAGGGCTGTCCCGAGAGTTGGCCTTGAGTCGATCTGGGAACAGCCATGTCCGGGTCCTTCAGGGCCTAAACATAGTCTTCTTCTTCATTGTCTAGGTGCTCTGCTACTTTTCCATCCTGGCAGATGGCCTGTGACTCACGGCTCACCCTTAGTGATTTCGAGATGATCACCTGTGGTTGAGAATCCTCGGGGCAGGGAGAAGGAATGGGCAGGGTGTGTTTCTGAGCAACCTGGTCATGCCTGATATCACAGAGTTGGAATTGTTGCGCAGATGATGACGTGCCTCCTCTCTGTGACGTTCGTGTGGCAGCCTGAGAGTCTGGCTCGTCTGTATGAGGCCTGGCGGCAGCGGCCACAGCTGGCAGGGCTGCTTCTCCTTGCCCACAGGCGGCCCGGCGTTTGGAGAGCAGGCCACGGCGGTCCTGGTGCCGTGTCAGCAGCTTTGCCGTGAGGAGGTCGTCACGGATGCTGTGATGGCTTTCCAGAGAAGGAGTCAGGGCTCTGGTGGCCTTCTCTCTGCTCGTGCCTTTTCTGACATGCTTCCGAACAGGCTCATCCCGGGAGCGTCCCGTGGCTGCCAGCTTCAAGACGTGGTCCTGCAGGAGCCCGTCGCCGCCCCCTGCTCCCCTCCTGGGATGCCCCGATTCCTGTACCTTTCCACGCCCGCATCAGCTCCTCGTCAGTATCCGCGCCACCATTCCATCTCAGCCAAGGCACCTTGGGCGCCACACCCGCCTTCCTGCTCTTGGCATTCTTCTCTTCCACTTCCAAAGCCATTGGTGGCCCATCATGTGTCTCCTGGGGCAGCCTGGCCTTGCTCTCCTTCAGCCTGACACGATTGGCTCTGGATTCCTCCTTCAGTCTTTGCCAAGAGAGCTGTTCTTCATCCTTTGGGATCTGGAGCATTTCCCCCCATTCAGAAAGAGTGGAGTGCATCCCGGTGTCCTCATCCTCCTGAAGGAGGCTCTCTCTTTCTCTCACTTGGCCCAAAGCCCTTTCCAGCTCCTCTCCTTTGGTCGCTAAGGCAGTGCGAGCCGCCTGGAGCTTGGCCTTGCCCTTGCCAGGGGCTGTTTGCAAGGGAAGCACTTGGTGATCCTTGTGTTCTGGGCGTGATAAAGAGGAATCAGTGAGGACCCTCTGGTGTTCCTCACACAACTTCTCTTTTGCCCGTCTTCCCCACAGCTAGTGAGACTCACCATGCTGTGGCGCAAATGACGTCTGAGCCCTGGACTGGTGAGGGCGAGATTTGGCAGGTTCCCGTTGGGCCCCAAATCGCAGACTTGGCGAAGCCCTCGGCAGTGCGGACAAGTCACGCTTTCATAGGCCCCCTCCCTGCCCTGGAGAAGACACACTGCCCAAAAGCTCTGGCCACATTGGACAGTCACTGGGTCAGGGCAGTAGCCCAGGCACATCGAGCAAGTGAGCTCTGCCTTCAGATTTTCAAGTAGGGCTCTTGAGTCCATCTTCCTAGGATTCGGATTCCTTCCTTCCCAGAGCTCCCACTCAGGACAGAACAGAGAAGGCTAGCCCTTCTGCTAGAGCTCCGCCACCATCTGATACTGCCCCAGAGCTGGGGAGTTCTTGGTAGGAGGCCTCCCCTGCTTAGCCCCGCCCCTGACTACACCCACCATCGCAGCAGAAGCTCTGCGTGGGCAGGGCCAACCTGGCTCCTCCCTACATCTCATCTCTCCACCCTAACAGGTCATTTGGACTCCTCTCACTGCCTCCTTCCCCTTTCCCCAATACCACAGTCCTTGGAGTTGACTTACTCTCCTTTTGCTCAGAAAAGGCCCCTTCTTGCCGGGTGTCCATCGTTATTGCTCGGGGAAGATGTCAAGCAGATGTACTGTTGGTCACACTTCGGTGACTTCCGCCACTGGACCGGGAATCCACAGGGTGGGCGTACGTGGCACCGCGTTCGCTCTTTCCCATAGACGATCGTGTGGGCGAGTCGCTCCCTTGTCAGAGCCTCGCTATCCTTTGGATGGCAACGCCAGGCCTCAATCAACCCAGGACTTCTTAAGCTGCAATGCCACACGTGCACGGCGGGCAGAATTGGATTCCTGGGCTGTGTGAAAGCGCAGGTTTCTGAATGCATCTTGACTTTGTCTAAAACCTAAATGAACCTTTGCCTTGCGTTCAAAGATTTCACAAAATATGGACTGGATCTCATGGCCATGGACTTTCCCCGACAGGCAAACGGGACCAGGACACAAAAATGGGAAAGGATGCTGGAGTCAACCCATTTCTCCAGTTGTGCCAGCTCGAGGGAATACGTTCCAAGTCAAGGACTCTCCCAGAGCAGGATGGAAGCATCTGAGCAAGACTTTCCTTGACGGAAGGGATGTGGGGGAGGACAAGCACGTCAGTCAGGATGTGTCCCTGTTCCTTGACTTCCACAAGACCCTGCAGGAAAGGAGTCAGTCTGTGGCATCATTCCATTTGGGCGTCCCTTTGCATAGTGCGGAAAAAGGTCCACATCCGGAAAAGGCGTGCTGGATGCCAAGCCTATTTCTGACGTCCCGAGGAGGAAACCATTTCCAGATGGCAAGGCTGTCAGAATCCTTCCATCTTCAGAAGAGAAAGGGAGGTTCCCACTTCTGCTGACTGAATCTTGACCCATGCCCAAGTGGCACTTGACCTTATCTCTCAGCTGCACTTCCCAATGCTGTTTGCCTGAGGTGAGGGTCTGGTTGCCCGAAATTCAGCCAGAACACAGTCCAATCGATCTTTGTGGTCAGCCAGGCCCCGAGGGACACTTCCATACTGGACGCTCTTGACATCTGCAGGCAGGATGAGGTGAGCATTGACTGATTCCGGATCAAGAGTTCTATCCCTGGGCAGGCCCCTGCGCTCTTCTTTCTGGCCTGTGATGGGGACGGGGGCCCAGGCAGGGGAAGCCAGCTCTGGGCTCTGGAAGCACTGAGTCCTCTCTCCTCTTCAAAGTAGGCGCCATGGCCTGGAGTGTTGGCCAGGGCACCTTGTCCAAATTCTCCTCGACTTCTCCTTTCTTTCCGTGTTCCAAGACGATTTCCCTCCAGTCACTGCATCCAATTCACGGGAATTCCTCAGTTGACGTCCACACGCGACTCCCTTGGCATTTCTGTCAAAGGATTCCCAGCTCTGCATGCGGGATCAAAGGAAGGCCACAGAAGGGAAATGGCAGGAGAAGAGCAGCACGGATTCGTTTCACGAAACCACCTTCCTGAAAACGTCCGCATTCTCTTCCTGCGTCTGCAAGGTGTATTCAGTCAGTCCAGGCTTTGGCATTGTGGACTTCTCTAGCACTAGGGTCCTCCGCAGAAGTGCCTCACTCAGCAGCATGAAGCAGGACTTCCCTTCAGCAAGAGGACAGAAATTGGGGAGGGCCAAACTTGCCACCTGAAGCACATTAGCAGAATTTTTCTTTCCTTAATAGCTTCAAAAGGCTCCCTTTTCTCACCAGGATGGAAGATTAGGAATGCGCTGCATTTGCCATGGAAAGTCAATTCTTCACCTGGGAGGGGAAAATCGTTGAGATTCCACTACGGGCTGAAGGAAAGTTTCGGGAAAGGAGAAGAGCTTCTGGCAGGGTCAGGGGAAAAGGGATTGTCTCCTGATCCCAGTGGGCGCCAGTGCCGTTAGAGGCAAAGGACCTCGGACTTCTTGGAGCTATTTCTTTCTTTACCCAGTTGTTTGTGTATTTCTTTGTTTATTTGATCTTTGATTAAAATATTTTTTAAATATTTAATTTATTTTTATTTGAGATGATTTACCTTATTTTTTTTTGGGGGGGGGGGAATGTAGTCGATCAAAATGTATTTATGTCTTCCTCTCCCCTGTAGCCCCCAATTCTCCAGAGGCCAGAATTGCACCTGAGGGCCGAACATCCACACATGCTTTCTTCTTCTCCATTCCCCTCCCAAGGTAATTGATAAGACTCGATGTCAGGGGCAGCGGCAGCAGCCTAGAGGCTGAGGTGTATGGGCAGAGCCCCCAAAGCCTTGGTCCCAGGGAAGTGGCTTGAGTGATCCTCAGTGTGAATCGAAGTCCTGGGAGCCGTCATACTCCAACACTTGGAGCGCATCCGAGGAATATCGGTTCCATTTCCTCGGTCTCATGCCACTTCTTTCCTCATCAGGAAAACTACCATAGTCGCCATCACACCCCCTGCTGCTCTCTGTGTCCCTGCTTCCTTCTTCCCGCTCAGGGGAGTCGTTGCGCCAGCGATTTTCACTGTTTTCATCTTCCTCATCATCCTGATCTTCTTCCATTTCCTGTGCTGGATCATCCGCTTCTGCCTCGCACTTCTCACTCTAGGGCTGTCCCGAGAGTTGGCCTTGAGTCGATCTGGGAACAGCCATGTCCGGGTCCTTCAGGGCCTAAACATAGTCTTCTTCTTCATTGTCTAGGTGCTCTGCTACTTTTCCATCCTGGCAGATGGCCTGTGACTCACGGCTCACCCTTAGTGATTTCGAGATGATCACCTGTGGTTGAGAATACTCGGGGCAGGGAGAAGGAATGGGCAGGGTGTGTTTCTGAGCAACCTGGTCATGCCTGATATCACAGAGTTGGAATTGTTGCGCAGATGATGACGTGCCTCCTCTCTGTGACGTTCGTGTGGCAGCCTGAGAGTCTGGCTCGTCTGTATGAGGCCTGGCGGCAGCGGCCACAGCTGGCAGGGCTGCTTCTCCTTGCGCACAGGCGGCCCGGCGTTTGGAGAGCAGGCCACGGCGGTCCTGGTGCCGTGTCAGCAGCTTTGCCGTGAGGAGGTCGTCACGGATGCTGTGATGGCTTTCCAGAGAAGGAGTCAGGGCTCTGGTGGCCTTCTCTCTGCTCGTGCCTTTTCTGACATGCTTCCGAACAGGCTCATCCCGGGAGCGTCCCGTGGCTGCCAGCTTCAAGACGTGGTCCTGCAGGAGCCCGTCGCCGCCCCCTGCGCCCCTCCTGGGATGCCCCGATTCCTGTACCTTTCCACGCCCGCATCAGCTCCTCGTCAGTATCCGCGCCACCATTCCATCTCAGCCAAGGCACCTTGGGCGCCACACCCGCCTTCCTGCTCTTGGCACTCTTCTCTTCCAATTCCAAAGCCATTGGTGGCCCATCATGTGTCTCCTGGGGCAGCCTGGCCTTGCTCTCCTTCAGCCTGACACGATTGGCTCTGGATTCCTCCTTCAGTCTTTGCCAAGAGAGCTGTTCTTCATCCTTTGGGATCTGGAGCATTTCCCCCCATTCAGAAAGAGTGGAGTGCATCCCGGTGTCCTCATCCTCCTGAAGGAGGCTCTCTCTTTCTCTCACTTGGCCCAAAGCCCTTTCCAGCTCCTCTCCTTTGGTCGCTAAGGCAGTGCGAGCCGCCTGGAGCTTGGCCTTGCCCTTGCCAGGGGCTGTTTGCAAGGGAAGCACTTGGTGATCCTTGTGTTCTGGGCGTGATAAAGAGGAATCAGTGAGGACCCTCTGGTGTTCCTCACACAACTTCTCTTTTGCCCGTCTTCCCCACAGCTAGTGAGACTCACCATGCTGTGGCGCAAATGACGTCTGAGCCCTGGACTGGTGAGGGCGAGATTTGGCAGGTTCCCGTTGGGCCCCAAATCGCAGACTTGGCGAAGCCCTCGGCAGTGCGGACAAGTCACGCTTTCATAGGCCCCCTCCCTGCCCTGGAGAAGACACACTGCCCAAAAGCTCTGGCCACATTGGACAGTCACTGGGTCAGGACAGTAGCCCAGGCACATGGAGCAAGTGAGCTCTGCCTTCAGATTTTCAAGTAGGGCTCTTGAGTCCATCTTCCTAGGATTCGGATTCCTTCCTTCCCAGAGCTCCCACTCAGGACAGAACAGAGAAGGCTAGCCCTTCTGCTAGAGCTCTGCCACCATCTGATACTGCCCCAGAGCTGGGGAGTTCTTGGTAGGAGGCCTCCCCGGCTTAGCCCCGCCCCTGACTCCACCCACCATCGCAGCAGAAGCTCTGCGTGGGCAGGGCCAACCTGGCTCCTCCCTACATCTCATCTCTCCACCCTAACAGGTCATTTGGACTCCTCTCACTGCCTCCTTCCCCTTTCCCCAATACCACAGTTCTTGGAGTTGACTTACTCTCCTTTTGCTCAGGAAAGGCCCCTTCTTGCCGGGTGTCCATCGTTATTGCTCGGGGAAGATGCCGAGCAGATGTACTCTTGGTCACACTTCGGTGACTTCCGCCACTGGACCGGGAATCCAAAGGGTGGGCGTACGTGGCACCGCGTTCGCTCTTTCCCATAGACGATCGTGTGGGCGAGTCGCTCCCTTGTCAGAGCCTCGCTATCCTTTGGATGGCAACGCCAGGCCTCAATCAACCCAGGACTTCTTAAGCTGCAATGCCACACGTGCGCGGCGGGCAGAATTGGATTCCTGGGCTGTGTGAAAGCGCAGGTTTCTGAATGCATCTTGACTTTGTCTAAAACCTAAATGAACCTTTGCCTTGCGTTCAAAGATTTCACAAAATATGGACTGGATCTCATGGCCATGGACTTTCCCCGACAGGCAAACGGGACCAGGACACAAAAATGGGAAAGGATGCTGGAGTCAACCCATTTCTCCAGTTGTGCCAGCTCGAGGGAATACGTTCCAAGTCAAGGACTCTCCCAGAGCAGGATGGAAGCATCTGAGCAAGACTTTCCTTGACGGAAGGGATGTGGGGGAGGACAAGCACGTCAGTCAGGATGTGTCCCTGTTCCTTGACTTCCACAAGACCCTGCAGGAAAGGAGTCTGTCTGTGGCATCATTCCATTCGGGCGTCCCTTTGCATAGTGCGGAAAAAGGTCCACATCCGGAAAAGGCGTGCTGGATGCCAAGCCTATTTCTGACGTCCCGAGGAGGAAACCATTTCCAGATGGCAAGGCTGTCAGAATCCTTCCATCTTCAGAAGAGAAAGGGACGTTCCCACTTCTGCTGACTGAATCTTGACCATGCCCAAGTGGCACTTGACCTTATCTCTCAGCTGCACTTCCCAATGCTGTTTGCCTGAGGTGAGGGTCTGGTTGCCCGAAATTCAGCCAGAACACAGTCCAATCGATCTTTGTGGTCAGGCAGGCCCCGAGGGACACTTCCATACTGGACGCTCTTGACATCTGCAGGCAGGATGAGGTGAGCATTGACTGATTCCGGATCAAGAGTTCTATCCCTGGGCAGGCCCCTGCGCTCTTCTTTCTGGCCTGTGATGGGGACGGGGGCCCAGGCAGGGGAAGCCAGCTCTGGGCTCTGGAAGCACTGAGTCCTCTCTCCTCTTCAAAGTAGGCGCCATGGCCTGGAGTGTTGGCCAGGGCACCTTGTCCAAATTCTCCTCGACTTCTCCTTTCTTTCCGTGTTCCAAGACGATTTCCCTCCAGTCACTGCATCCAATTCACGGGAATTCCTCAGTTGACGTCCACACGCGACTCCCTTGGCATTTCTGTCAAAGGATTCCCAGCTCTGCACGCGGGATCAAAGGAAGGCCACAGAAGGGAAATGGCAGGAGAAGAGCAGCACGGATTCGTTTCACGAAACCACCTTCCTGAAAACGTCCGCATTCTCTTCCTGCGTCTGCAAGGTGTATTCAGTCAGTCCAGGCTTTGGCATTGTGGACTTCTCTAGCACTAGGGTCCTCCACAGAAGTGCCTCACTCAGCAGCATGAAGCAGGACTTCCCTTCAGCAAGAGGACAGAAATTGGGGAGGGCCAAACTTGCCACCTGAAGCACATTAGCAGAATTTTTCTTTCCTTAATAGCTTCAAAAGGCTCCCTTTCCTCACCAGGATGGAAGATTAGGAATGCGCTGCATTTGCCATGGAAAGTCAATTCTTCACCTGGGAGGGGAAAATCGTTGAGATTCCACTACGGGCTGAAGGAAAGTTTCGGGAAAGGAGAAGAGCTTCTGGCAGGGTCAGGGGAAAAGGGATTGTCTCCTGATCCCAGTGGGCGCCAGTGCCGTTAGAGGCAAAGGACCTCGGACTTCTTGGAGCTATTTCTTTCTTTACCCAGTTGTTTGTGTATTTCTTTGTTTATTTGATCTTTGATTAAAATATTTTTTAAATATTTAATTTATTTTTATTTGAGATGATTTACCTTATTTTTTGGGGGGGGGGGATGTAGTCGATCAAAATGTATTTATGTCTTCCTCTCCCCTGTAGCCCCCAATTCTCCAGAGGCCAGAATTGCACCTGAGGGCCGAACATCCACACATGCTTTCTTCTTCTCCATTCCCCTCCCAAGGTAATTGATAAGACTCGATGTCAGGGGCAGCGGCAGCAGCCTAGAGGCTGAGGTGTATGGGCAGAGCCCCCAAAGCCTTGGTCCCAGGGAAGTGGCTTGAGTGATCCTCAGTGTGAATCCAAGTCCTGGGAGCCGTCATACTCCAACACTTGGAGCGCATCCGAGGAATATCGGTTCCATTTCCTCGGTCTCATGCCACTTCTTTCCTCATCAGGAAAACTACCATAGTCGCCATCACACCCCCTGCTGCTCTCTGTGTCCCTGCTTCCTTCTTCCTGCTCAGGGGAGTCGTCGCGCCAGCAATTTTCACTGTTTTCATCTTCCTCATCATCCTGATCTTCTTCCATTTCCTGTGCTGGATCATCCGCTTCTGCCTCGCACTTCTCACTCTAGGGCTGTCCCGAGAGTTGGCCTTGAGTCGATCTGGGAACAGCCATGTCCGGGTCCTTCAGGGCCTAAACATAGTCTTCTTCTTCATTGTCTAGGTGCTCTGCTACTTTTCCATCCTGGCAGATGGCCTGTGGCTCACGGCTCACCCTTAGTGATTTCGAGATGATCACCTGTGGTTGAGAATCCTCGGGGCAGGGAGAAGGAATGGGCAGGGTGTGTTTCTGAGCAACCTGGTCATGCCTGATATCACAGAGTTGGAATTGTTGCGCAGATGATGACGTGCCTCCTCTCTGTGACGTTCGTGTGGCAGCCTGAGAGTCTGGCTCGTCTGTATGAAGCCTGGCGGCAGCGGCCACAGCTGGCAGGACTGCTTCTCCTTGCGCACAGGCGGCCCGGCGTTTGGAGAGCAGGCCACGGCGGTCCTGGTGCCGTGTCAGCAGCTTTGCCGTGAGGAGGTCGTCACGGATGCTGTGATGGCTTTCCAGAGAAGGAGTCAGGGCTCTGGTGGCCTTCTCTCTGCTCGTGCCTTTTCTGACATGCTTCCGAACAGGCTCATCCCGGGAGCGTCCCGTGGCTGCCAGCTTCAAGACGTTGTCCTGCAGGGAGCCCGTCGCCGCCCCCTGCGCCCCTCCTGGGACGCCCCGATTCCTGTACCTTTCCACGCCCGCATCAGCTCCTCGTCAGTATCCGCGCCACCATTCCATCTCAGCCAAGGCACCTTGGGCGCCACACCCGCCTTCCTGCTCTTGGCACTCTTCTCTTCCACTTCCAAAGCCATTGGTGGCCCATCATGTGTCTCCTGGGGCAGCCTGGCCTTGCTCTCCTTCAGCCTGACACGATTGGCTCTGGATTCCTCCTTCAGTCTTGGCCAAGAGAGCTGTTCTTCAACCTTTGGGATCTGGAGCATTTCCCCCCATTCAGAAAGAGTGGAGTGCATCCCGGTGTCCTCATCCTCCTGAAGGAGGCTCTCTCTTTCTCTCACTTGGCCCAAAGCCCTTTCCAGCTCCTCTCCTTTGGTCGCTAAGGCAGTGCGAGCCGCCTGGAGCTTGGCCTTGCCCTTGCCAGGGGCTGTTTGCAAGGGAAGCACTTGGTGATCCTTGTGTTCTGGGCGTGATAAAGAGGAATCAGTGAGGACCCTCTGGTGTTCCTCACACAACTTCTCTTTTGCCCGTCTTCCCCACAGCTAGTGAGACTCACCATGCTGTGGCGCAAATGACGTCTGAGCCCTGGACTGGTGAGGGCGAGATTTGGCAGGTTCCCGTTGGGCCCCAAATCGCAGACTTGGCGAAGCCCTCGGCAGTGCGGACAAGTCACGCTTTCATAGGCCCCCTCCCTGCCCTGGAGAAGACACACTGCCCAAAAGCTGTGGCCACATTGGACAGTCACTGGGTCAGGGCAGTAGCCCAGGCACATGGAGCAAGTGAGCTCTGCCTTCAGATTTTCAAGTAGGGCTCTTGAGTCCATCTTCCTAGGATTCGGATTCCTTCCTTCCCAGAGCTCCCACTCAGGACAGAACAGAGAAGGCTAGCCCTTCTGCTAGAGCTCTGCCACCAACTGATACTGCCCCAGAGCTGGGGAGTTCTTGGTAGGAGGCCTCCCCTGCTTAGCCCCGCCCCTGACTCCACCCACCATCGCAGCAGAAGCTCTGCGTGGGCAGGGCCAACCTGGCTCCTCCCTACATCTCATCTCTCCACCCTAACAGGTCATTTGGACTCCTCTCACTGCCTCCTTCCCCTTTCCCCAATACCACAGTCCTTGGAGTTGACTTACTCTCCTTTTGCTCAGGAAAGGCCCCTTCTTGCCGGGTGTCCATCGTTATTGCTCGGGGAAGATGTCAAGCAGATGTACTCTTGGTCACACTTCGGTGACTTCCGCCACTGGACCGGGAATCCACAGGGTGGGCGTACGTGGCACCGCGTTCGCTCTTTCCCATAGACGATCGTGTGGGCGAGTCGCTCCCTTCTCAGAGCCTCGCTATCCTTTGGATGGCAACGCCAGGCCTCAATCAACCCAGGACTTCTTAAGCTGCAATGCCACACGTGCGCGGCGGGCAGAATTGGATTCCTGGGCTGTGTGAAAGCGCAGGTTTCTGAATGCATCTTGACTTTGTCTGAAACCTAAATGAACCTTTGCCTTGCGTTCAAAGATTTCACAAAATATGGACTGGATCTCATGGCCATGGACTTTCCCCGACAGGCAAACGGGACCAGGACACAAAAATGGGAAAGGATGCTGGAGTCAACCCATTTCTCCAGTTGTGCCAGCTCGAGGGAATACGTTCCAAGTCAAGGACTCTCCCAGAGCAGGATGGAAGCATCTGAGCAAGACTTTCCTTGACGGAAGGGATGTGGGGGAGGACAAGCACGTCAGTCAGGATGTGTCCCTGTTCCTTGACTTCCACAAGACCCTGCAGGAAAGGAGTCTGTCTGTGGCATCATTCCATTTGGGCGTCCCTTTGCATAGTGCGGAAAAAGGTCCACATCCGGAAAAGGCGTGCTGGATGCCAAGCCTATTTCTGACGTCCCGAGGAGGAAACCATTTCCAGATGGCAAGGCTGTCAGAATCCTTCCATCTTCAGAAGAGAAAGGGAGGTTCCCACTTCTGCTGACTGAATCTTGACCCATGCCCAAGTGGCACTTGACCTTATCTCTCAGCTGCACTTCCCAATGCTGTTTGCCTGAGGTGAGGGTCTGGTTGCCCGAAATTCAGCCAGAACACAGTCCAATCGATCTTTGTGGTCAGCCAGGCCCCGAGGGACACTTCCATACTGGACGCTCTTGACATCTGCAGGCAGGATGAGGTGAGCATTGACTGATTCCGGATCAAGAGTTCTATCCCTGGGCAGGCCCCTGCGCTCTTCTTTCTGGCCTGTGATGGGGACGGGGGCCCAGGCAGGGGAAGCCAGCTCTGGGCTCTGGAAGCACTGAGTCCTCTCTCCTCTTCAAAGTAGGCGCCATGGCCTGGAGTGTTGGCCAGGGCACCTTGTCCAAATTCTCCTCGACTTCTCCTTTCTTTCCGTGTTCCAAGACGATTTCCCTCCAGTCACTGCATCCAATTCACGGGAATTCCTCAGTTGACGTCCACACGCGACTCCCTTGGCATTTCGTCAAAGGATTCCCAGCTCTGCACGCGGGATCAAAGGAAGGCCACAGAAGGGAAATGGCAGGAGAAGAGCAGCACGGATTCGTTTCACGAAACCACCTTCCTGAAAACGTCCGCATTTTCTTCCTGCGTCTGCAAGGTGTATTCAGTCAGTCCAGGCTTTGGCATTGTGGACTTCTCTAGCACTAGGGTCCTCCACAGAAGTGCCTCACTCAGCAGCATGAAGCAGGACTTCCCTTCAGCAAGAGGACAGAAATTGGGGAGGGCCAAACTTGCCACCTGAAGCACATTAGCAGAATTTTTCTTTTGTTAATAGCTTCAAAAGGCTCCCTTTCCTCACCAGGATGGAAGATTAGGAATGCGCTGCATTTGCCATGGAAAGTCAATTCTTCACCTGGGAGGGGAAAATCGTTGAGATTCCACTACGGGCTGAAGGAAAGTTTCGGGAAAGGAGAAGAGCTTCTGGCAGGGTCAGGGGAAAAGGGATTGTCTCCTGATCCCAGTGGGCGCCAGTGCCGTTAGAGGCAAAGGACCTCGGACTTCTTGGAGCTATTTCTTTCTTTACCCAGTTGTTTGTGTATTTCTTTGTTTATTTGATCTTTGATTAAAATATTTTTTAAATATTTAATTTATTTTTATTTGAGATGATTTACCTTATTTTTTTGGGGGGGGGGGATGTAGTCGATCAAAATGTATTTATGTCTTCCTCTCCCCTGTAGCCCCCAATTCTCCAGAGGCCAGAATTGCACCTGAGGGCCGAACATCCACACATGCTTTCTTCTTCTCCATTCCCCTCCCAAGGTAATTGATAAGACTCGATGTCAGGGGCAGCGGCAGCAGCCTAGAGGCTGAGGTGTATGGGCAGAGCCCCCAAAGCCTTGGTCCCAGGGAAGTGGCTTGAGTGATCCTCAGTGTGAATCGAAGTCCTGGGAGCCGTCATACTCCAACACTTGGAGCGCATCCGAGGAATATCGGTTCCATTTCCTCGGTCTCATGCCACTTCTTTCCTCATCAGGAAAACTACCATAGTCGCCATCACACCCCCTGCTGCTCTCTGTGTCCCTGCTTCCTTCTTCCTGCTCAGGGGAGTCGTCGCGCCAGCAATTTTCACTGTTTTCATCTTCCTCATCATCCTGATCTTCTTCCATTTCCTGTGCTGGATCATCCGCTTCTGCCTCGCACTTCTCACTCTAGGGCTGTCCCGAGAGTTGGCCTTGAGTCGATCTGGGAACAGCCATGTCCGGGTCCTTCAGGGCCTAAACATAGTCTTCTTCTTCATTGTCTAGGTGCTCTGCTACTTTTCCATCCTGGCAGATGGCCTGTGGCTCACGGCTCACCCTTAGTGATTTCGAGATGATCACCTGTGGTTGAGAATCCTCGGGGCAGGGAGAAGGAATGGGCAGGGTGTGTTTCTGAGCAACCTGGTCATGCCTGATATCACAGAGTTGGAATTGTTGCCCAGATGATGACGTGCCTCCTCTCTGTGACGTTCGTGTGGCAGCCTGAGAGTCTGGCTCGTCTGTATGAAGCCTGGCGGCAGCGGCCACAGCTGGCAGGACTGCTTCTCCTTGCGCACAGGCGGCCCGGCGTTTGGAGAGCAGGCCACGGCGGTCCTGGTGCCGTGTCAGCAGCTTTGCCGTGAGGAGGTCGTCACGGATGCTGTGATGGCTTTCCAGAGAAGGAGTCAGGGCTCTGGTGGCCTTCTCTCTGCTCGTGCCTTTTCTGACATGCTTCCGAACAGGCTCATCCCGGGAGCGTCCCGTGGCTGCCAGCTTCAAGACGTTGTCCTGCAGGGAGCCCGTCGCCGCCCCCTGCGCCCCTCCTGGGACGCCCCGATTCCTGTACCTTTCCACGCCCGCATCAGCTCCTCGTCAGTATCCGCGCCACCATTCCATCTCAGCCAAGGCACCTTGGGCGCCACACCCGCCTTCCTGCTCTTGGCACTCTTCTCTTCCACTTCCAAAGCCATTGGTGGCCCATCATGTGTCTCCTGGGGCAGCCTGGCCTTGCTCTCCTTCAGCCTGACACGATTGGCTCTGGATTCCTCCTTCAGTCTTGGCCAAGAGAGCTGTTCTTCAACCTTTGGGATCTGGAGCATTTCCCCCCATTCAGAAAGAGTGGAGTGCATCCCGGTGTCCTCATCCTCCTGAAGGACGCTCTCTCTTTCTCTCACTTGGCCCAAAGCCCTTTCCAGCTCCTCTCCTTTGGTCGCTAAGGCAGTGCGAGCCTCCTGGAGCTTGGCCTTGCCCTTGCCAGGGGCTGTTTGCAAGGGAAGCACTTGGTGATCCTTGTGTTCTGGGCGTGATAAAGAGGAATCAGTGAGGACCCTCTGGTGTTCCTCACACAACTTCTCTTTTGCCCGTCTTCCCCACAGCGAGTGAGACTCACCATGCTGTGGCGCAAATGACGTCTGAGCACTGGACTGGTGAGGGCGAGATTTGGCAGGTTCCCGTTGGGCCCCAAATCGCAGACTTGGCGAAGCCCTCGGCAGTGCGGACAAGTCACGCTTTCATAGGCCCCCTCCCTGCCCTGGAGAAGACACACTGCCCAAAAGCTCTGGCCACATTGGACAGTCACTGGGTCAGGACAGTAGCCCAGGCACATGGAGCAAGTGAGCTCTGCCTTCAGATTTTCAAGTAGGGCTCTTGAGTCCATCTTCCTAGGATTCGGATTCCTTCCTTCCCAGAGCTCCCACTCAGGACAGAACAGAGAAGGCTAGCCCTTCTGCTAGAGCTCTGCCACCATCTGATACTGCCCCAGAGCTGGGGAGTTCTTGGTAGGAGGCCTCCCCGGCTTAGCCCCGCCCCTGACTCCACCCACCATCGCAGCAGAAGCTCTGCGTGGGCAGGGCCAACCTGGCTCCTCCCTACATCTCATCTCTCCACCCTAACAGGTCATTTGGACTCCTCTCACTGCCTCCTTCCCCTTTCCCCAATACCACAGTCCTTGGAGTTGACTTACTCTCCTTTTGCTCAGGAAAGGCCCCTTCTTGCCGGGTGTCCATCGTTATTGCTCGGGGAAGATGTCAAGCAGATGTACTCTTGGTCACACTTCGGTGACTTCCGCCACTGGACCGGGAATCCACAGGGTGGGCGTACGTGGCACCGCGTTCGCTCTTTCCCATAGACGATCGTGTGGGCGAGTCGCTCCCTTGTCAGAGCCTCGCTATCCTTTGGATGGCAACGCCAGGCCTCAATCAACCCAGGACTTCTTAAGCTGCAATGCCACACGTGCGCGGCGGGCAGAATTGGATTCCTGGGCTGTGTGAAAGCGCAGGTTTCTGAATGCATCTTGACTTTGTCTAAAACCTAAATGAACCTTTGCCTTGCGTTCAAAGATTTCACAAAATATGGACTGGATCTCATGGCCATGGACTTTCCCCGACAGGCAAACGGGACCAGGACACAAAAATGGGAAAGGATGCTGGAGTCAACCCATTTCTCCAGTTGTGCCAGCTCGAGGGAATACGTTCCAAGTCAAGGACTCTCCCAGAGCAGGATGGAAGCATCTGAGCAAGACTTTCCTTGACGGAAGGGATGTGGGGGAGGACAAGCACGTCAGTCAGGATGTGTCCCTGTTCCTTGACTTCCACAAGACCCTGCAGGAAAGGAGTCTGTCTGTGGCATCATTCCATTCGGGCGTCCCTTTGCATAGTGCGGAAAAAGGTCCACATCCGGAAAAGGCGTGCTGGATGCCAAGCCTATTTCTGACGTCCCGAGGAGGAAACCATTTCCAGATGGCAAGGCTGTCAGAATCCTTCCATCTTCAGAAGAGAAAGGGAGGTTCCCACTTCTGCTGACTGAATCTTGACCCATGCCCAAGTGGCACTTGACCTTATCTCTCAGCTGCACTTCCCAATGCTGTTTGCCTGAGGTGAGGGTCTGGTTGCCCGAAATTCAGCCAGAACACAGTCCAATCGATCTTTGTGGTCAGGCAGGCCCCGAGGGACACTTCCATACTGGACGCTCTTGACATCTGCAGGCAGGATGAGGTGAGCATTGACTGATTCCCGATCAAGAGTTCTATCCCTGGGCAGGCCCCTGCGCTCTTCTTTCTGGCCTGTGATGGGGACGGGGGCCCAGGCAGGGGAAGCCAGCTCTGGGCTCTGGAAGCACTGAGTCCTCTCTCCTCTTCAAAGTAGGCGCCATGGCCTGGAGTGTTGGCCAGGGCACCTTGTCCAAATTCTCCTCGACTTCTCCTTTCTTTCCGTGTTCCAAGACGATTTCCCTCCAGTCACTGCATCCAATTCACGGGAATTCCTCAGTTGACGTCCACACGCGACTCCCTTGGCATTTCTGTCAAAGGATTCCCAGCTCTGCACGCGGGATCAAAGGAAGGCCACAGAAGGGAAATGGCAGGAGAAGAGCAGCACGGATTCGTTTCACGAAACCACCTTCCTGAAAACGTCCGCATTCTCTTCCTGCGTCTGCAAGGTGTATTCAGTCAGTCCAGGCTTTGGCATTGTGGACTTCTCTAGCACTAGGGTCCTCCGCAGAAGTGCCTCACTCAGCAGCATGAAGCAGGACTTCCCTTCAGCAAGAGGACAGAAATTAGGGAGGGCCAAACTTGCCACCTGAAGCACATTAGCAGAATTTTTCTTTCCTTAATAGCTGCAAAAGGCTCCCTTTTCTCACCAGGATGGAAGATTAGGAATGCGCTGCATTTGCCATGGAAAGTCAATTCTTCACCTGGGAGGGGAAAATCGTTGAGATTCCACTACGGGCTGAAGGAAAGTTTCGGGAAAGGAGAAGAGCTTCTGGCAGGGTCAGGGGAAAAGGGATTGTCTCCTGATCCCAGTGGGCGCCAGTGCCGTTAGAGGCAAAGGACCTCGGACTTCTTGGAGCTATTTCTTTCTTTACCCAGTTGTTTGTGTATTTCTTTGTTTATTTGATCTTTGATTAAAATATTTTTTAAATATTTAATTTATTTTTTTTTGAGATGATTTACCTTATTTTTTGGGGGGGGGGGAATGTAGTCGATCAAAATGTATTTATGTCTTCCTCTCCCCTGTAGCCCCCAATTCTCCAGAGGCCAGAATTGCACCTGAGGGCCGAACATCCACACATGCTTTCTTCTTCTCCATTCCCCTCCCAAGGTAATTGATAAGACTCGATGTCAGGGGCAGCGGCAGCAGCCTAGAGGCTGAGGTGTATGGGCAGAGCCCCCAAAGCCTTGGTCCCAGGGAAGTGGCTTGAGTGATCCTCAGTGTGAATCGAAGTCCTGGGAGCCGTCATACTCCAACACTTGGAGCGCATCCGAGGAATATCGGTTCCATTTCCTCGGTCTCATGCCACTTCTTTCCTCATCAGGAAAACTACCATAGTCGCCATCACACCCCCTGCTGCTCTCTGTGTCCCTGCTTCCTTCTTCCTGCTCAGGGGAGTCGTCACGCCAGCGATTTTCACTGTTTTCATCTTCCTCATCATCCTGATCTTCTTCCATTTCCTGTGCTGGATCATCCGCTTCTGCCTCGCACTTCTCACTCTAGGGCTGTCCCGAGAGTTGGCCTTGAGTCGATCTGGGAACAGCCATGTCCGGGTCCTTCAGGGCCTAAACATAGTCTTCTTCTTCATTGTCTAGGTGCTCTGCTACTTTTCCATCCTGGCAGATGGCCTGTGGCTCACGGCTCACCCTTAGTGATTTCGAGATGATCACCTGTGGTTGAGAATCCTCGGGGCAGGGAGAAGGAATGGGCAGGGTGTGTTTCTGAGCAACCTGGTCATGCCTGATATCACAGAGTTGGAATTGTTGCGCAGATGATGACGTGCCTCCTCTCTGTGACGTTCGTGTGGCAGCCTGAGAGTCTGGCTCGTCTGTATGAGGCCTGGCGGCAGCGGCCACAGCTGGCAGGGCTGCTTCTCCTTGCGCACAGGCGGCCCGGCGTTTGGAGAGCAGGCCACGGCGGTCCTGGTGCCGTGTCAGCAGCTTTGCCGTGAGGAGGTCGTCACGGATGCTGTGATGGCTTTCCAGAGAAGGAGTCAGGGCTCTGGTGGCCTTCTCTCTGCTCGTGCCTTTTCTGACATGCTTCCGAACAGGCTCATCCCGGGAGCGTCCCGTGGCTGCCAGCTTCAAGACGTTGTCCTGCAGGGAGCCCGTCGCCGCCCCCGGCGCCCCTCCTGGGACGCCCCGATTCCTGTACCTTTCCACGCCCGCATCAGCTCCTCGTCAGTATCCGCGCCACCATTCCATCTCAGCCAAGGCACCTTGGGCGCCACACCCGCCTTCCTGCTCTTGGCACTCTTCTCTTCCACTTCCAAAGCCATTGGTGGCCCATCATGTGTCTCCTGGGGCAGCCTGGCCTTGCTCTCCTTCAGCCTGACACGATTGGCTCTGGATTCCTCCTTCAGTCTTGGCCAAGAGAGCTGTTCTTCATCCTTTGGGATCTGGAGCATTTCCCCCCATTCAGAAAGAGTGGAGTGCATCCCGGTGTCCTCATCCTCCTGAAGGACGCTCTCTCTTTCTCTCACTTGGCCCAAAGCCCTTTCCAGCTCCTCTCCTTTGGTCGCTAAGGCAGTGCGAGCCTCCTGGAGCTTGGCCTTGCCCTTGCCAGGGGCTGTTTGCAAGGGAAGCACTTGGTGATCCTTGTGTTCTGGGCGTGATAAAGAGGAATCAGTGAGGACCCTCTGGTGTTCCTCACACAACTTCTCTTTTGCCCGTCTTCCCCACAGCGAGTGAGACTCACCATGCTGTGGCGCAAATGACGTCTGAGCCCTGGACTGGTGAGGGCGAGATTTGGCAGGTTCCCGTTGGGCCCCAAATCGCAGACTTGGCGAAGCCCTCGGCAGTGCGGACAAGTCACGCTTTCATAGGCCCCCTCCCTGCCCTGGAGAAGACACACTGCCCAAAAGCTCTGGCCACATTGGACAGTCACTGGGTCAGGACAGTAGCCCAGGCACATGGAGCAAGTGAGCTCTGCCTTCAGATTTTCAAGTAGGGCTCTTGAGTCCATCTTCCTAGGATTCGGATTCCTTCCTTCCCAGAGCTCCCACTCAGGACAGAACAGAGAAGGCTAGCCCTTCTGCTAGAGCTCTGCCACCATCTGATACTGCCCCAGAGCTGGGGAGTTCTTGGTAGGAGGCCTCCCCGGCTTAGCCCCGCCCCTGACTCCACCCACCATCGCAGCAGAAGCTCTGCGTGGGCAGGGCCAACCTGGCTCCTCCCTACATCTCATCTCTCCACCCTAACAGGTCATTTGGACTCCTCTCACTGCCTCCTTCCCCTTTCCCCAATACCACAGTTCTTGGAGTTGACTTACTCTCCTTTTGCTCAGGAAAGGCCCCTTCTTGCCGGGTGTCCATCGTTATTGCTCGGGGAAGATGCCGAGCAGATGTACTCTTGGTCACACTTCGGTGACTTCCGCCACTGGACCGGGAATCCAAAGGGTGGGCGTACGTGGCACCGCGTTCGCTCTTTCCCATAGACGATCGTGTGGGCGAGTCGCTCCCTTGTCAGAGCCTCGCTATCCTTTGGATGGCAACGCCAGGCCTCAATCAACCCAGGACTTCTTAAGCTGCAATGCCACACGTGCGCGGCGGGCAGAATTGGATTCCTGGGCTGTGTGAAAGCGCAGGTTTCTGAATGCATCTTGACTTTGTCTAAAACCTAAATGAACCTTTGCCTTGCGTTCAAAGATTTCACAAAATATGGACTGGATCTCATGGCCATGGACTTTCCCCGACAGGCAAACGGGACCAGGACACAAAAATGGGAAAGGATGCTGGAGTCAACCCATTTCTCCAGTTGTGCCAGCTCGAGGGAATACGTTCCAAGTCAAGGACTCTCCCAGAGCAGGATGGAAGCATCTGAGCAAGACTTTCCTTGACGGAAGGGATGTGGGGGAGGACAAGCACGTCAGTCAGGATGTGTCCCTGTTCCTTGACTTCCACAAGACCCTGCAGGAAAGGAGTCTGTCTGTGGCATCATTCCATTCGGGCGTCCCTTTGCATAGTGCGGAAAAAGGTCCACATCCGGAAAAGGCGTGCTGGATGCCAAGCCTATTTCTGACGTCCCGAGGAGGAAACCATTTCCAGATGGCAAGGCTGTCAGAATCCTTCCATCTTCAGAAGAGAAAGGGAGGTTCCCACTTCTGCTGACTGAATCTTGACCCATGCCCAAGTGGCACTTGACCTTATCTCTCAGCTGCACTTCCCAATGCTGTTTGCCTG
Source organism: Notamacropus eugenii (assembly GCF_028372415.1). NCBI lineage: Eukaryota > Metazoa > Chordata > Mammalia > Diprotodontia > Macropodidae > Notamacropus > Notamacropus eugenii. The sequence goes on from NW_027325117.1 coordinate 50,025, forward strand.
AGGTGAGGGTCTGGTTGCCCGAAATTCAGCCAGAACACAGTCCAATCGATCTTTGTGGTCAGGCAGGCCCCGAGGGACACTTCCATACTGGACGCTCTTGACATCTGCAGGCAGGATGAGGTGAGCATTGACTGATTCCGGATCAAGAGTTCTATCCCTGGGCAGGCCCCTGCGCTCTTCTTTCTGGCCTGTGATGGGGACGGGGGCCCAGGCAGGGGAAGCCAGCTCTGGGCTCTGGAAGCACTGAGTCCTCTCTCCTCTTCAAAGTAGGCGCCATGGCCTGGAGTGTTGGCCAGGGCACCTTGTCCAAATTCTCCTCGACTTCTCCTTTCTTTCCGTGTTCCAAGACGATTTCCCTCCAGTCACTGCATCCAATTCACGGGAATTCCTCAGTTGACGTCCACACGCGACTCCCTTGGCATTTCTGTCAAAGGATTCCCAGCTCTGCACGCGGGATCAAAGGAAGGCCACAGAAGGGAAATGGCAGGAGAAGAGCAGCACGGATTCGTTTCACGAAACCACCTTCCTGAAAACGTCCGCATTCTCTTCCTGCGTCTGCAAGGTGTATTCAGTCAGTCCAGGCTTTGGCATTGTGGACTTCTCTAGCACTAGGGTCCTCCGCAGAAGTGCCTCACTCAGCAGCATGAAGCAGGACTTCCCTTCAGCAAGAGGACAGAAATTGGGGAGGGCCAAACTTGCCACCTGAAGCACATTAGCAGAATTTTTCTTTCGTTAATAGCTTCAAAAGGCTCCCTTTTCTCACCAGGATGGAAGATTAGGAATGCGCTGCATTTGCCATGGAAAGTCAATTCTTCACCTGGGAGGGGAAAATCGTTGAGATTCCACTACGGGCTGAAGGAAAGTTTCGGGAAAGGAGAAGAGCTTCTGGCAGGGTCAGGGGAAAAGGGATTGTCTCCTGATCCCAGTGGGCGCCAGTGCCGTTAGAGGCAAAGGACCTCGGACTTCTTGGAGCTATTTCTTTCCTTACCCAGTTGTTTGTGTATTTCTTTGTTTATTTGATCTTTGATTAAAATATTTTTTAAATATTTAATTTATTTTTATTTGAGATGATTTACCTTATTTTTTTGGGGGGGGGGAATGTAGTCGATCAAAATGTATTTATGTCTTCCTCTCCCCTGTAGCCCCCAATTCTCCAGAGGCCAGAATTGCACCTGAGGGCCGAACATCCACACATGCTTTCTTCTTCTCCATTCCCCTCCCAAGGTAATTGATAAGACTCGATGTCAGGGGCAGCGGCAGCAGCCTAGAGGCTGAGGTGTATGGGCAGAGCCCCCAAAGCCTTGGTCCCAGGGAAGTGGCTTGAGTGATCCTCAGTGTGAATCGAAGTCCTGGGAGCCGTCATACTCCAACACTTGGAGCGCATCCGAGGAATATCGGTTCCATTTCCTCGGTCTCATGCCACTTCTTTCCTCATCCGGAAAACTACCATAGTCGCCATCACACCCCCTGCTGCTCTCTGTGTCCCTGCTTCCTTCTTCCTGCTCAGGGGAGTCGTCACGCCAGCGATTTTCACTGTTTTCATCTTCCTCATCATCCTGATCTTCTTCCATTTCCTGTGCTGGATCATCCGCTTCTGCCTCGCACTTCTCACTCTAGGGCTGTCCCGAGAGTTGGCCTTGAGTCGATCTGGGAACAGCCATGTCCGGGTCCTTCAGGGCCTAAACATAGTCTTCTTCTTCATTGTCTAGGTGCTCTGCTACTTTTCCATCCTGGCAGATGGCCTGTGGCTCACGGCTCACCCTTAGTGATTTCGAGATGATCACCTGTGGTTGAGAATCCTCGGGGCAGGGAGAAGGAATGGGCAGGGTGTGTTTCTGAGCAACCTGGTCATGCCTGATATCACAGAGTTGGAATTGTTGCGCAGATGATGACGTGCCTCCTCTCTGTGACGTTCGTTTGGCAGCCTGAGAGTCTGGCTCGTCTGTATGAGGCCTGGCGGCAGCGGCCACAGCTGGCAGGGCTGCTTCTCCTTGCGCACAGGCCGCCCGGCGTTTGGAGAGCAGGCCACGGCGGTCCTCGTGCCGTGTCAGCAGCTTTGCCGTGAGGAGGTCGTCACGGATGCTGTGATGGCTTTCCAGAGAAGGAGTCAGGGCTCTGGTGGCCTTCTCTCTGCTCGTGCCTTTTCTGACATGCTTCCGAACAGGCTCATCCCGGGAGCGTCCCGTGGCTGCCAGCTTCAAGACGTTGTCCTGCAGGGAGCCCGTCGCCGCCCCCGGCGCCCCTCCTGGGACGCCCCGATTCCTGTACCTTTCCACGCCCGCATCAGCTCCTCGTCAGTATCCGCGCCACCATTCCATCTCAGCCAAGGCACCTTGGGCGCCACACCCGCCTTCCTGCTCTTGGCACTCTTCTCTTCCACTTCCAAAGCCATTGGTGGCCCATCATGTGTCTCCTGGGGCAGCCTGGCCTTGCTCTCCTTCAGCCTGACACGATTGGCTCTGGATTCCTCCTTCAGTCTTGGCCAAGAGAGCTGTTCTTCATCCTTTGGGATCTGGAGCATTTCCCCCCATTCAGAAAGAGTGGAGTGCATCCCGGTGTCCTCATCCTCCTGAAGGACGCTCTCTCTTTCTCTCACTTGGCCCAAAGCCCTTTCCAGCTCCTCTCCTTTGGTCGCTAAGGCAGTGCGAGCCTCCTGGAGCTTGGCCTTGCCCTTGCCAGGGGCTGTTTGCAAGGGAAGCACTTGGTGATCCTTGTGTTCTGGGCGTGATAAAGAGGAATCAGTGAGGACCCTCTGGTGTTCCTCACACAACTTCTCTTTTGCCCGTCTTCCCCACAGCGAGTGAGACTCACCATGCTGTGGCGCAAATGACGTCTGAGCCCTGGACTGGTGAGGGCGAGATTTGGCAGGTTCCCGTTGGGCCCCAAATCGCAGACTTGGCGAAGCCCTCGGCAGTGCGGACAAGTCACGCTTTCATAGGCCCCCTCCCTGCCCTGGAGAAGACACACTGCCCAAAAGCTCTGGCCACATTGGACAGTCACTGGGTCAGGACAGTAGCCCAGGCACATGGAGCAAGTGAGCTCTGCCTTCAGATTTTCAAGTAGGGCTCTTGAGTCCATCTTCCTAGGATTCGGATTCCTTCCTTCCCAGAGCTCCCACTCAGGACAGAACAGAGAAGGCTAGCCCTTCTGCTAGAGCTCTGCCACCATCTGATACTGCCCCAGAGCTGGGGAGTTCTTGGTAGGAGGCCTCCCCGGCTTAGCCCCGCCCCTGACTCCACCCACCATCGCAGCACAAGCTCTGCGTGGGCAGGGCCAACCTGGCTCCTCCCTACATCTCATCTCTCCACCCTAACAGGTCATTTGGACTCCTCTCACTGCCTCCTTCCCCTTTCCCCAATACCACAGTCCTTGGAGTTGACTTACTCTCCTTTTGCTCAGGAAAGGCCCCTTCTTGCCGGGTGTCCATCGTTATTGCTCGCGGAAGACGTCAAGCAGATGTACTCTTGGTCACACTTCGGTGACTTCCGCCACTGGACCGGGAATCCACAGGGTGGGCGTACGTGGCACCGCGTTCGCTCTTTCCCATAGACGATCGTGTGGGCGAGTCGCTCCCTTGTCAGAGCCTCGCTCTCCTTTGGATGGCAACGCCAGGCCTCAATCAACCCAGGACTTCTTAAGCTGCAATGCCACACGTGCGCGGCGGGCAGAATTGGATTCCTGGGCTGTGTGAAAGCGCAGGTTTCTGAATGCATCTTGACTTTGTCTAAAACCTAAATGAACCTTTGCCTTGCGTTCAAAGATTTCACAAAATATGGACTGGATCTCATGGCCATGGACTTTCCCCGACAGGCAAACGGGACCAGGACACAAAAATGGGAAAGGATGCTGGAGTCAACCCATTTCTCCAGTTGTGCCAGCTCGAGGGAATACGTTCCAAGTCAAGGACTCTCCCAGGGCAGGATGGAAGCATCTGAGCAAGACTTTCCTTGACGGAAGGGATGTGGGGGAGGACAAGCACGTCAGTCAGGATGTGTCCCTGTTCCTTGACTTCCACAAGACCCTGCAGGAAAGGAGTCTGTCTGTGGCATCATTCCATTCGGGCGTCCCTTTGCATAGTGCGGAAAAAGGTCCACATCCGGAAAAGGCGTGCTGGATGCCAAGCCTATTTCTGACGTCCCGAGGAGGAAACCATTTCCAGATGGCAAGGCTGTCAGAATCCTTCCATCTTCAGAAGAGAAAGGGAGGTTCCCACTTCTGCTGACTGAATCTTGACCCATGCCCAAGTGGCACTTGACCTTATCTCTCAGCTGCACTTCCCAATGCTGTTTGCCTGAGGTGAGGGTCTGGTTGCCCGAAATTCACCCAGAACACAGTCCAATCGATCTTTGTGGTCAGGCAGGCCCCGAGGGACACTTCCATACTGGACGCTCTTGACATCTGCAGGCAGGATGAGGTGAGCATTGACTGATTCCCGATCAAGAGTTCTATCCCTGGGCAGGCCCCTGCGCTCTTCTTTCTGGCCTGTGATGGGGACGGGGGCCCAGGCAGGGGAAGCCAGCTCTGGGCTCTGGAAGCACTGAGTCCTCTCTCCTCTTCAAAGTAGGCGCCATGGCCTGGAGTGTTGGCCAGGGCACCTTGTCCAAATTCTCCTCGACTTCTCCTTTCTTTCCGTGTTCCAAGACGATTTCCCTCCAGTCACTGCATCCAATTCACGGGAATTCCTCAGTTGACGTCCACACGCGACTCCCTTGGCATTTCTGTCAAAGGATTCCCAGCTCTGCACGCGGGATCAAAGGAAGGCCACAGAAGGGAAATGGCAGGAGAAGAGCAGCACGGATTCGTTTCACGAAACCACCTTCCTGAAAACGTCCGCATTCTCTTCCTGCGTCTGCAAGGTGTATTCAGTCAGTCCAGGCTTTGGCATTGTGGACTTCTCTAGCACTAGGGTCCTCCGCAGAAGTGCCTCACTCAGCAGCATGAAGCAGGACTTCCCTTCAGCAAGAGGACAGAAATTGGGGAGGGCCAAACTTGCCACCTGAAGCACATTAGCAGAATTTTTCTTTGCTTAATAGCTTCAAAAGGCTCCCTTTTCTCACCAGGATGGAAGATTAGGAATGCGCTGCATTTGCCATGGAAAGTCAATTCGTCACCTGGGAGGGGAAAATCGTTGAGATTCCACTACGGGCTGAAGGAAAGTTTCGGGAAAGGAGAAGAGCTTCTGGCAGGGTCAGGGGAAAAGGGATTGTCTCCTGATCCCAGTGGGCGCCAGTGCCGTTAGAGGCAAAGGACCTCGGACTTCTTGGAGCTATTTCTTTCTTTACCCAGTTGTTTGTGTATTTCTTTGTTTATTTGATCTTTGATTAAAATATTTTTTAAATATTTAATTTATTTTTATTTGAGATGATTTACCTTATTTTTTGGGGGGGGGGGGAATGTAGTCGATCAAAATGTATTTATGTCTTCCTCTCCCCTGTAGCCCCCAATTCTCCAGAGGCCAGAATTGCACCTGAGGGCCGAACATCCACACATGCTTTCTTCTTCTCCTTTCCCCTCCCAAGGTAATTGATAAGACTCGATGTCAGCGGCAGCGGCAGCAGCCTAGAGGCTGAGGTGTATGGGCAGAGCCCCCAAAGCCTTGGTCCCAGGGAAGTGGCTTGAGTGATCCTCAGTGTGAATCGAAGTCCTGGAAGCCGTCATACTCCAACTCTTGGAGCGCATCCGAGGAATATCGGTTCCATTTCCTCGGTCTCATGCCACTTCTTTCCTCATCAGGAAAACTACCATAGTCGCCATCACACCCCCTGCTGCTCTCTGTGTCCCTGCTTCCTTCTTCCTGCTCAGGGGAGTCGTCACGCCAGCGATTTTCACTGTTTTCATCTTCCTCATCATCCTGATCTTCTTCCATTTCCTGTGCTGGATCATCCGCTTCTGCCTCGCACTTCTCACTCTAGGGCTGTCCCGAGAGTTGGCCTTGAGTCGATCTGGGAACAGCCATGTCCGGGTCCTTCAGGGCCTAAACATAGTCTTCTTCTTCATTGTCTAGGTGCTCTGCTACTTTTCCATCCTGGCAGATGGCCTGTGGCTCACGGCTCACCCTTAGTGATTTCGAGATGATCACCTGTGGTTGAGAATCCTCGGGGCAGGGAGAAGGAATGGGCAGGGTGTGTTTCTGAGCAACCTGGTCATGCCTGATATCACAGAGTTGGAATAGTTGCGCAGATGATGACGTGCCTCTCTCTGTGACGTTCGTGTGGCAGCCTGAGAGTCTGGCTCGTCTGTATGAGGCCTGGCGGCAGCGGCCACAGCTGGCAGGGCTGCTTCTCCTTGCGCACAGGCGGCCCGGCGTTTGGAGAGCAGGCCACGGCGGTCCTCGTGCCGTGTCAGCAGCTTTGCCGTGAGGAGGTCGTCACGGATGCTGTGATGGCTTTCCAGAGAAGGAGTCAGGGCTCTGGTGGCCTTCTCTCTGCTCGTGCCTTTTCTGACATGCTTCCGAACAGGCTCATCCCGGGAGCGTCCCGTGGCTGCCAGCTTCAAGACGTTGTCCTGCAGGGAGCCCGTCGCCGCCCCCTGCGCCCCTCCTGGGACGCCCCGATTCCTGTACCTTTCCACGCCCGCATCAGCTCCTCGTCAGTATCCGCGCCACCATTCCATCTCAGCCAAGGCACCTTGGGCGCCACACCCGCCTTCCTGCTCTTGGCACTCTTCTCTTCCACTTCCAAAGCCATTGGTGGCCCATCATGTGTCTCCTGGGGCAGCCTGGCCTTGCTCTCCTTCAGCCTGACACGATTGGCTCTGGATTCCTCCTTCAGTCTTGGCCAAGAGAGCTGTTCTTCATCCTTTGGGATCTGGAGCATTTCCCCCCATTCAGAAAGAGTGGAGTGCATCCCGGTGTCCTCATCCTCCTGAAGGAGGCTCTCTCTTTCTCTCACTTGGCCCAAAGCCCTTTCCAGCTCCTCTCCTTTGGTCGCTAAGGCAGTGCGAGCCGCCTGGAGCTTGGCCTTGCCCTTGCCAGGGGCTGTTTCCAAGGGAAGCACTTGGTGATCCTTGTGTTCTGGGCGTGATAAAGAGGAATCAGTGAGGACCCTCTGGTGTTCCTCACACAACTTCTCTTTTGCCCGTCTTCCCCACAGCTAGTGAGACACGCCATGCTGTGGCGCAAATGACGTCTGAGCACTGGACTGGTGAGGGCGAGATTTGGCAGGTTCCCGTTGGGCCCCAAATCGCAGACTTGGCGAAGCCCTCGGCAGTGCGGACAAGTCACGCTTTCATAGGCCCCCTCCCTGCCCTGGAGAAGACACACTGCCCAAAAGCTCTGGCCACATTGGACAGTCACTGGGTCAGGGCAGTAGCCCAGGCACATGGAGCAAGTGAGCTCTGCCTTCAGATTTTCAAGTAGGGCTCTTGAGTCCATCTTCCTAGGATTCGGATTCCTTCCTTCCCAGAGCTCCCACTCAGGACAGAACAGAGAAGGCTAGCCCTTCTGCTAGAGCTCTGCCACCAACTGATAGTGCCCCAGAGCTGGGGAGTTCTTGGTAGGAGGCCTCCCCTGCTTATCCCCGCCCCTGACTCCACCCACCATCGCAGCACAAGCTCTGCGTGGGCAGGGCCAACCTGGCTCCTCCCTACATCTCATCTCTCCACCCTAACAGGTCATTTGGACTCCTCTCACTGCCTCCTTCCCCTTTCCCCAATACCACAGTCCTTGGAGTTGACTTACTCTCCTTTTGCTCAGGAAAGGCCCCTTCTTGCCGGGTGTCCATCGTTATTGCTCGGGGAAGACGTCAAGCAGATGTACTGTTGGTCACACTTCGGTGACTTCCGCCACTGGACCGGGAATCCAAAGGGTGGGCGTACGTGGCACCGCGTTCGCTCTTTCCCATAGACGATCGTGTGGGCGAGTCGCTCCCTTGTCAGAGCCTCGCTATCCTTTGGATGGCAACGCCAGGCCTCAATCAACCCAGGACTTCTTAAGCTGCAATGCCACACGTGCGCGGCGGGCAGAATTGGATTCCTGGGCTGTGTGAAAGCGCAGGTTTCTGAATGCATCTTGACTTTGTCTAAAACCTCAATGAACCTTTGCCTTGCGTTCAAAGATTTCACAAAATATGGACTGGATCTCATGGCCATGGACTTTCCCCGACAGGCAAACGGGACCAGGACACAAAAATGGGAAAGGATGCTGGAGTCAACCCATTTCTCCAGTTGTGCCAGCTCGAGGGAATACGTTCCAAGTCAAGGACTCTCCCAGAGCAGGATGGAAGCATCTGAGCAAGACTTTCCTTGACGGAAGGGATGTGGGGGAGGACAAGCACGTCAGTCAGGATGTGTCCCTGTTCCTTGACTTCCACAAGACCCTGCAGGAAAGGAGTCTGTCTGTGGCATCATTCCATTTGGGCGTCCCTTTGCATAGTGCGGAAAAAGGTCCACATCCGGAAAAGGCGTGCTGGATGCCAAGCCTATTTCTGACGTCCCGAGGAGGAAACCATTTCCAGATGGCAAGGCTGTCAGAATCCTTCCATCTTCAGAAGAGAAAGGGAGGTTCCCACTTCTGCTGACTGAATCTTGACCCATGCCCAAGTGGCACTTGACCTTATCTCTCAGCTGCACTTCCCAATGCTGTTTGCCTGAGGTGAGGGTCTGGTTGCCCGAAATTCAGCCAGAACACAGTCCAATCGATCTTTGTGGTCAGCCAGGCCCCGAGGGACACTTCCATACTGGACGCTCTTGACATCTGCAGGCAGGATGAGGTGAGCATTGACTGGTTCCCGATCAAGAGTTCTATCCCTGGGCAGGCCCCTGCGCTCTTCTTTCTGGCCTGTGATGGGGACGGGGGCCCAGGCAGGGGAAGCCAGCTCTGGGCTCTGGAAGCACTGAGTCCTCTCTCCTCTTCAAAGTAGGCGCCATGGCCTGGAGTGTTGGCCAGGGCACCTTGTCCAAATTCTCCTCGACTTCTCCTTTCTTTCCGTGTTCCAAGACGATTTCCCTCCAGTCACTGCATCCAATTCACGGGAATTCCTCAGTTGACGTCCACACGCGACTCCCTTGGCATTTCTGTCAAAGGATTCCCAGCTCTGCACGCGGGATCAAAGGAAGGCCACAGAAGGGAAATGGCAGGAGAAGAGCAGCACGGATTCGTTTCACGAAACCACCTTCCTGAAAACGTCCGCATTCTCTTCCTGCGTCTGCAAGGTGTATTCAGTCAGGCCAGGCTTTGGCATTGTGGACTTCTCTAGCACTAGGGTCCTCCACAGAAGTGCCTCACTCAGCAGCATGAAGCAGGACTTCCCTTCAGCAAGAGGACAGAAATTGGGGAGGGCCAAACTTGCCACCTGAAGCACATTAGCAGAATTTTTCTTTTGTTAATGGCTTCAAAAGGCTCCCTTTCCTCACCAGGAGGGAAGATTAGGAATGCGCTGCATTTGCCATGGAAAGTCAATTCTTCACCTGGGAGGGGAAAATCGTTGAGATTCCACTACGGGCTGAAGGAAAGTTTCGGGAAAGGAGAAGAGCTTCTGGCAGGGTCAGGGGAAAAGGGATTGTCTCCTGATCCCAGTGGGCGCCAGTGCCGTTAGAGGCAAAGGACCTCGGACTTCTTGGAGCTATTTCTTTCTTTACCCAGTTGTTTGTGTATTTCTTTGTTTATTTGATCTTTGATTAAAATATTTTTTAAATATTTAATTTATTTTTATTTGAGATGATTTACCTTATTTTTTTTGGGGGGGGGGGAATGTAGTCGATCAAAATGTATTTATGTCTTCCTCTCCCCTGTAGCCCCCAATTCTCCAGAGGCCAGAATTGCACCTGAGGGCCGAACATCCACACATGCTTTCTTCTTCTCCATTCCCCTCCCAAGGTAATTGATAAGACTCGATGTCAGGGGCAGCGGCAGCAGCCTAGAGGCTGAGGTGTATGGGCAGAGCCCCCAAAGCCTTGGTCCCAGGGAAGTGGCTTGAGTGATCCTCAGTGTGAATCGAAGTCCTGGGAGCCGTCATACTCCAACTCTTGGAGCGCATCCGAGGAATATCGGTTCCATTTCCTCGGTCTCATGCCACTTCTTTCCTCATCAGGAAAACTACCATAGTCGCCATCACACCCCCTGCTGCTCTCTGTGTCCCTGCTTCCTTCTTCCTGCTCAGGGGAGTCGTCACGCCAGCGATTTTCACTGTTTTCATCTTCCTCATCATCCTGATCTTCTTCCATTTCCTGTGCTGGATCATCCGCTTCTGCCTCGCACTTCTCACTCTAGGGCTGTCCCGAGAGTTGGCCTTGAGTCGATCTGGGAACAGCCATGTCCGGGTCCTTCAGGGCCTAAACATAGTCTTCTTCTTCATTGTCTCGGTGCTCTGCTACTTTTCCATCCTGGCAGATGGCCTGTGGCTCACGGCTCACCCTTAGTGATTTCGAGATGATCACCTGTGGTTGAGAATCCTCGGGGCAGGGAGAAGGAATGGGCAGGGTGTGTTTCTGAGCAACCTGGTCATGCCTGATATCACAGAGTTGGAATAGTTGCGCAGATGATGACGTGCCTCCTCTCTGTGACGTTCGTGTGGCAGCCTGAGAGTCTGGCTCGTCTGTATGAGGCCTGGCGGCAGCGGCCACAGCTGGCAGGGCTGCTTCTCCTTGCGCACAGGCGGCGTTTGGAGAGCAGGCCACGGCGGTCCTGGTGCCGTGTCAGCAGCTTTGCCGTGAGGAGGTCGTCACGGATGCTGTGATGGCTTTCCAGAGAAGGAGTCAGGGCTCTGGTGGCCTTCTCTCTGCTCGTGCCTTTTCTGACATGCTTCCGAACAGGCTCATCCCGGGAGCGTCCCGTGGCTGCCAGCTTCAAGACGTTGTCCTGCAGGGAGCCCGTCGCCGCCCCCTGCGCCCCTCCTGGGACGCCCCGATTCCTGTACCTTTCCACGCCCGCATCAGCTCCTCGTCAGTATCCGCGCCACCATTCCATCTCAGCCAAGGCACCTTGGGCGCCACACCCGCCTTCCTGCTCTTGGCACTCTTCTCTTCCACTTCCAAAGCCATTGGTGGCCCATCATGTGTCTCCTGGGGCAGCCTGGCCTTGCTCTCCTTCAGCCTGACACGATTGGCTCTGGATTCCTCCTTCAGTCTTTGCCAAGAGAGCTGTTCTTCATCCTTTGGGATCTGGAGCATTTCCCCCCATTCAGAAAGAGTGGAGTGCATCCCGGTGTCCTCATCCTCCTGAAGGACGCTCTCTCTTTCTCTCACTTGGCCCAAAGCCCTTTCCAGCACCTCTCCGTTCGTCGCTAAGGCAGTGCGAGCCGCCTGGAGCTTGGCCTTGCCCTTGCCAGGGGCTGTTTGCAAGGGAAGCACTTGGTGATCCTTGTGTTCTGGGCGTGATAAAGAGGAATCAGTGAGGACCCTCTGGTGTTCCTCACACAACTTCTCTTTTGCCCGTCTTCCCCACAGCTAGTGAGACTCGCCATGCTGTGGCGCAAATGACGTCTGAGCACTGGACTGGTGAGGGCGAGATTTGGCAGGTTCCCGATGGGCCCCAAATCGCAGACTTGGCGAAGCCCTCGGCAGTGCGGACAAGTCACGCTTTCATAGGCCCCCTCCCTGCCCTGGAGAAGACACACTGCCCAAAAGCTCTGGCCACATTGGACAGTCACTGGTTCAGGGCAGTAGCCCAGGCACATGGAGCAAGTGAGCTCTGCCTTCAGATTTTCAAGTAGGGCTCCTGAGTCCATCTTCCTAGGATTCGGATTCCTTCCTTCCCAGAGCTCCCACTCAGGACAGAACAGAGAAGGCTAGCCCTTCTGCTAGAGCTCTGCCACCATCTGATACTGCCCCAGAGCTGGGGAGTTCTTGGTAGGAGGCCTCCCCGGCTTAGCCCCGCCCCTGACTCCACCCACCATCGCAGCAGAAGCTCTGCGTGGGCAGGGCCAACCTGGCTCCTCCCTACATCTCATCTCTCCACCCTAACAGGTCATTTGGACTCCTCTCACTGCCTCCTTCCCCTTTCTCCAATGCCACAGTCCTTGGAGTTGACTTACTCTCCTTTTGCTCAGGAAAGGCCCCTTCTTGCCGGGTGTCCATCGTTATTGCTCGGGGAAGACGTCAAGCAGATGTACTGTTGGTCACACTTCGGTGACTTCCGCCACTGGACCGGGAATCCAAAGGGTGGGCGTACGTGGCACCGCGTTCGCTCTTTCCCATAGACGATCGTGTGGGCGAGTCGCTCCCTTGTCAGAGCCTCGCTATCCTTTGGATGGCAACGCCAGGCCTCAATCAACCCAGGACTTCTTAAGCTGCAATGCCACACGTGCGCGGCGGGCAGAATTGGATTCCTGGGCTGTGTGAAAGCGCAGGTTTCTGAATGCATCTTGACTTTGTCTAAAACCTAAATGAACCTTTGCCTTGCGTTCAAAGATTTCACAAAATATGGACTGGATCTCATGGCCATGGACTTTCCCCGACAGGCAAACGGGACCAGGACACAAAAATGGGAAAGGATGCTGGAGTCAACCCATTTCTCCAGTTGTGCCAGCTCGAGGGAATACGTTCCAAGTCAAGGACTCTCCCAGAGCAGGATGGAAGCATCTGAGCAAGACTTTCCTTGACGGAAGGGATGTGGGGGAGGACAAGCACGTCAGTCAGGATGTGTCCCTGTTCCTTGACTTCCACAAGACCCTGCAGGAAAGGAGTCTGTCTGTGGCATCATTCCATTCGGGCGTCCCTTTGCATAGTGCGGAAAAAGGTCCACATCCGGAAAAGGCGTGCTGGATGCCAAGCCTATTTCTGACGTCCCGAGGAGGAAACCATTTCCAGATGGCAAGGCTGTCAGAATCCTTCCATCTTCAGAAGAGAAAGGGAGGTTCCCACTTCTGCTGACTGAATCTTGACCCATGCCTAAGTGGCACTTGACCTTATCTCTCAGCTGCACTTCCCAATGCTGTTTGCCTGAGGTGAGGGTCTGGTTGCCCGAAATTCAGCCAGAACACAGTCCAATCGATCTTTGTGGTCAGGCAGGCCCCGAGGGACACTTCCATACTGGACGCTCTTGACATCTGCAGGCAGGATGAGGTGAGCATTGACTGATTCCGGATCAAGAGTTCTATCCCTGGGCAGGCCCCTGCGCTCTTCTTTCTGGCCTGTGATGGGGACGGGGGCCCAGGCAGGGGAAGCCAGCTCTGGGCTCTGGAAGCACTGAGTCCTCTCTCCTCTTCAAAGTAGGCGCCATGGCCTGGAGTGTTGGCCAGGGCACCTTGTCCAAATTCTCCTCGACTTCTCCTTTCTTTCCGTGTTCCAAGACGATTTCCCTCCAGTCACTGCATCCAATTCACGGGAATTCCTCAGTTGACGTCCACACGCGACTCCCTTGGCATTTCTGTCAAAGGATTCCCAGCTCTGCACGCGGGATCAAAGGAAGGCCACAGAAGGGAAATGGCAGGAGAAGAGCAGCACGGATTCGTTTCACGAAACCACCTTCCTGAAAACGTCCGCATTCTCTTCCTGCGTCTGCAAGGTGTATTCAGTCAGTCCAGGCTTTGGCATTGTGGACTTCTCTAGCACTAGGGTCCTCCGCAGAAGTGCCTCACTCAGCAGCATGAAGCAGGACTTCCCTTCAGCAAGAGGACAGAAATTGGGGAGGGCCAAACTTGCCACCTGAAGCACATTAGCAGAATTTTTCTTTCCTTAATAGCTTCAAAAGGCTCCCTTTTCTCACCAGGATGGAAGATTAGGAATGCGCTGCATTTGCCATGGAAAGTCAATTCTTCACCTGGGAGGGGAAAATCGTTGAGATTCCACTACGGGCTGAAGGAAAGTTTCGGGAAAGGAGAAGAGCTTCTGGCAGGGTCAGGGGAAAAGGGATTGTCTCCTGATCCCAGTGGGCGCCAGTGCCGTTAGAGGCAAAGGACCTCGGACTTCTTGGAGCTATTTCTTTCTTTACCCAGTTGTTTGTGTATTTCTTTGTTTATTTGATCTTTGATTAAAATATTTTTTAAATATTTAATTTATTTTTATTTGAGATGATTTACCTTATTTTTTTTGGGGGGGGGGGGAATGTAGTCGATCAAAATGTATTTATGTCTTCCTCTCCCCTGTAGCCCCCAATTCTCCAGAGGCCAGAATTGCACCTGAGGGCCGAACATCCACACATGCTTTCTTCTTCTCCATTCCCCTCCCAAGGTAATTGATAAGACTCGATGTCAGGGGCAGCGGCAGCAGCCTAGAGGCTGAGGTGTATGGGCAGAGCCCCCAAAGCCTTGGTCCCAGGGAAGTGGCTTGAGTGATCCTCAGTGTGAATCGAAGTCCTGGGAGCCGTCATACTCCAACTCTTGGAGCGCATCCGAGGAATATCGGTTCAATTTCCTCGGTCTCATGCCACTTCTTTCCTCATCAGGAAAACTACCATAGTCGCCATCACACCCCCTGCTGCTCTCTGTGTCCCTGCTTCCTTCTTCCTGCTCAGGGGAGTCGTCACGCCAGCGATTTTCACTGTTTTCATCTTCCTCATCATCCTGATCTTCTTCCATTTCCTGTGCTGGATCATCCGCTTCTGCCTCGCACTTCTCACTCTAGGGCTGTCCCGAGAGTTGGCCTTGAGTCGATCTGGGAACAGCCATGTCCGGGTCCTTCAGGGCCTAAACATAGTCTTCTTCTTCATTGTCTAGGTGCTCTGCTACTTTTCCATCCTGGCAGATGGCCTGTGGCTCACGGCTCACCCTTAGTGATTTCGAGATGATCACCTGTGGTTGAGAATCCTCGGGGCAGGGAGAAGGAATGGGCAGGGTGTGTTTCTGAGCAACCTGGTCATGCCTGATATCACAGAGTTGGAATTGTTGCGCAGATGATGACGTGCCTCCTCTCTGTGACGTTCGTGTGGCAGCCTGAGAGTCTGGCTCGTCTGTATGAGGCCTGGCGGCAGCGGCCACAGCTGGCAGGGCTGCTTCTCCTTGCGCACAGGCGGCCCGGCGTTTGGAGAGCAGGCCACGGCGGTCCTCGTGCCGTGTCAGCAGCTTTGCCGTGAGGAGGTCGTCACGGATGCTGTGATGGCTTTCCAGAGAAGGAGTCAGGGCTCTGGTGGCCTTCTCTCTGCTCGTGCCTTTTCTGACATGCTTCCGAACAGGCTCATCCCGGGAGCGTCCCGTGGCTGCCAGCTTCAAGACGTTGTCCTGCAGGGAGCCCGTCGCCGCCCCCTGCGCCCCTCCTGGGACGCCCCGATTCCTGTACCTTTCCACGCCCGCATCAGCTCCTCGTCAGTATCCGCGCCACCATTCCATCTCAGCCAAGGCACCTTGGGCGCCACACCCGCCTTCCTGCTCTTGGCACTCTTCTCTTCCACTTCCAAAGCCATTGGTGGCCCATCATGTGTCTCCTGGGGCAGCCTGGCCTTGCTCTCCTTCAGCCTGACACGATTGGCTCTGGATTCCTCCTTCAGTCTTTGCCAAGAGAGCTGTTCTTCATCCTTTGGGATCTGGAGCATTTCCCCCCATTCAGAAAGAGTGGAGTGCATCCCGGTGTCCTCATCCTCCTGAAGGACGCTCTCTCTTTCTCTCACTTGGCCCAAAGCCCTTTCCAGCTCCTCTCCTTTGGTCGCTAAGGCAGTGCGAGCCTCCTGGAGCTTGGCCTTGCCCTTGCCAGGGGCTGTTTGCAAGGGAAGCACTTGGTGATCCTTGTGTTCTGGGCGTGATAAAGAGGAATCAGTGAGGACCCTCTGGTGTTCCTCACACAACTTCTCTTTTGCCCGTCTTCCCCACAGCTAGTGAGACTCGCCATGCTGTGGCGCAAATGACGTCTGAGCACTGGACTGGTGAGGGCGAGATTTGGCAGGTTCCCGATGGGCCCCAAATCGCAGACTTGGCGAAGCCCTCGGCAGTGCGGACAAGTCACGCTTTCATAGGCCCCCTCCCTGCCCTGGAGAAGACACACTGCCCAAAAGCTCTGGCCACATTGGACAGTCACTGGTTCAGGGCAGTAGCCCAGGCACATGGAGCAAGTGAGCTCTGCCTTCAGATTTTCAAGTAGGGCTCCTGAGTCCATCTTCCTAGGATTCGGATTCCTTCCTTCCCAGAGCTCCCACTCAGGACAGAACAGAGAAGGCTAGCCCTTCTGCTAGAGCTCTGCCACCATCTGATACTGCCCCAGAGCTGGGGAGTTCTTGGTAGGAGGCCTCCCCGGCTTAGCCCCGCCCCTGACTCCACCCACCATCGCAGCAGAAGCTCTGCGTGGGCAGGGCCAACCTGGCTCCTCCCTACATCTCATCTCTCCACCCTAACAGGTCATTTGGACTCCTCTCACTGCCTCCTTCCCCTTTCCCCAATACCACAGTCCTTGGAGTTGACTTACTCTCCTTTTGCTCAGGAAAGGCCCCTGCTTGCCGGGTGTCCATCGTTATTGCTCGGGGAAGATGTCAAGCAGATGTACTCTTGGTCACACTTCGGTGACTTCCGCCACTGGACCGGGAATCCAAAGGGTGGGCGTACGTGGCACCGCGTTCGCTCTTTCCCATAGACGATCGTGTGGGCGAGTCGCTCCCTTGTCAGAGCCTCGCTATCCTTTGGATGGCAACGCCAGGCCTCAATCAACCCAGGACTTCTTAAGCTGCAATGCCACACGTGCGCGGCGGGCAGAATTGGATTCCTGGGCTGTGTGAAAGCGCAGGTTTCTGAATGCATCTTGACTTTGTCTAAAACCTAAATGAACCTTTGCCTTGCGTTCAAAGATTTCACAAAATATGGACTGGATCTCATGGCCATGGACTTTCCCCGACAGGCAAACGGGACCAGGACACAAAAATGGGAAAGGATGCTGGAGTCAACCCATTTCTCCAGTTGTGCCAGCTCGAGGGAATACGTTCCAAGTCAAGGACTCTCCCAGAGCAGGATGGAAGCATCTGAGCAAGACTTTCCTTGACGGAAGGGATGTGGGGGAGGACAAGCACGTCAGTCAGGATGTGTCCCTGTTCCTTGACTTCCACAAGACCCTGCAGGAAAGGAGTCTGTCTGTGGCATCATTCCATTCGGGCGTCCCTTTGCATAGTGCGGAAAAAGGTCCACATCCGGAAAAGGCGTGCTGGATGCCAAGCCTATTTCTGACGTCCCGAGGAGGAAACCATTTCCAGATGGCAAGGCTGTCAGAATCCTTCCATCTTCAGAAGAGAAAGGGAGGTTCCCACTTCTGCTGACTGAATCTTGACCCATGCCCAAGTGGCACTTGACCTTATCTCTCAGCTGCACTTCCCAATGCTGTTTGCCTGAGGTGAGGGTCTGGTTGCCCGAAATTCAGCCAGAACACAGTCCAATCGATCTTTGTGGTCAGGCAGGCCCCGAGGGACACTTCCATACTGGACGCTCTTGACATCTGCAGGCAGGATGAGGTGAGCATTGACTGATTCCGGATCAAGAGTTCTATCCCTGGGCAGGCCCCTGCGCTCTTCTTTCTGGCCTGTGATGGGGACGGGGGCCCAGGCAGGGGAAGCCAGCTCTGGGCTCTGGAAGCACTGAGTCCTCTCTCCTCTTCAAAGTAGGCGCCATGGCCTGGAGTGTTGGCCAGGGCACCTTGTCCAAATTCTCCTCGACTTCTCCTTTCTTTCCGTGTTCCAAGACGATTTCCCTCCAGTCACTGCATCCAATTCACGGGAATTCCTCAGTTGACGTCCACACGCGACTCCCTTGGCATTTCTGTCAAAGGATTCCCAGCTCTGCACGCGGGATCAAAGGAAGGCCACAGAAGGGAAATGGCAGGAGAAGAGCAGCACGGATTCGTTTCACGAAACCACCTTCCTGAAAACGTCCGCATTCTCTTCCTGCGTCTGCAAGGTGTATTCAGTCAGTCCAGGCTTTGGCATTGTGGACTTCTCTAGCACTAGGGTCCTCCGCAGAAGTGCCTCACTCAGCAGCATGAAGCAGGACTTCCCTTCAGCAAGAGGACAGAAATTGGGGAGGGCCAAACTTGCCACCTGAAGCACATTAGCAGAAATTTTCTTTCGTTAATAGCTTCAAAAGGCTCCCTTTTCTCACCAGGATGGAAGATTAGGAATGCGCTGCATTTGCCATGGAAAGTCAATTCTTCACCTGGGAGGGGAAAATCGTTGAGATTCCACTACGGGCTGAAGGAAAGTTTCGGGAAAGGAGAAGAGCTTCTGGCAGGGTCAGGGGAAAAGGGATTGTCTCCTGATCCCAGTGGGCGCCAGTGCCGTTAGAGGCAAAGGACCTCGGACTTCTTGGAGCTATTTCTTTCTTTACCCAGTTGTTTGTGTATTTCTTTGTTTATTTGATCTTTGATTAAAATATTTTTTAAATATTTAATTTATTTTTATTTGAGATGATTTACCTTATTTTTTTGGGGGGGGGGGAATGTAGTCGATCAAAATGTATTTATGTCTTCCTCTCCCCTGTAGCCCCCAATTCTCCAGAGGCCAGAATTGCACCTGAGGGCCGAACATCCACACATGCTTTCTTCTTCTCCATTCCCCTCCCAAGGTAATTGATAAGACTCGATGTCAGGGGCAGCGGCAGCAGCCTAGAGGCTGAGGTGTATGGGCAGAGCCCCCAAAGCCTTGGTCCCAGGGAAGTGGCTTGAGTGATCCTCAGTGTGAATCGAAGTCCTGGGAGCCGTCATACTCCAACACTTGGAGCGCATCCGAGGAATATCGGTTCCATTTCCTCGGTCTCATGCCACTTCTTTCCTCATCAGGAAAACTACCATAGTCGCCATCACACCCGCTGCTGCTCTCTGTGTCCCTGCTTCCTTCTTCCTGCTCAGGGGAGTCGTCACGCCAGCTATTTTCACTGTTTTCATCTTCCTCATCATCCTGATCTTCTTCCATTTCCTGTGCTGGATCATCCGCTTCTGCCTCGCACTTCTCACTCTAGGGCTGTCCCGAGAGTTGGCCTTGAGTCGATCTGGGAACAGCCATGTCCGGGTCCTTCAGGGCCTAAACATAGTCTTCTTCTTCATTGTCTAGGTGCTCTGCTACTTTTCCATCCTGGCAGATGGCCTGTGGCTCACGGCTCACCCTTAGTGATTTCGAGATGATCACCTGTGGTTGAGAATCCTCGGGGCAGGGAGAAGGAATGGGCAGGGTGTGTTTCTGAGCAACCTGGTCATGCCTGATATCACAGAGTTGGAATTGTTGCGCAGATGATGACGTGCCTCCTGTCTGTGACGTTCGTGTGGCAGCCTGAGAGTCTGGCTCGTCTGTATGAGGCCTGGCGGCAGCGGCCACAGCTGGCAGGGCTGCTTCTCCTTGCGCACAGGCGGCCCGGCGTTTGGAGAGCAGGCCACGGCGGTCCTCGTGCCGTGTCAGCAGCTTTGCCGTGAGGAGGTCGTCACGGATGCTGTGATGGCTTTCCAGAGAAGGAGTCAGGGCTCTGGTGGCCTTCTCTCTGCTCGTGCCTTTTCTGACATGCTTCCGAACAGGCTCATCCCGGGAGCGTCCCGTGGTTGCCAGCTTCAAGACGTTGTCCTGCAGGGAGCCCGTCGCCGTCCCCTGCGCCCCTCCTGGGACGCCCCGATTCCTGTACCTTTCCACGCCCGCATCAGCTCCTCGTCAGTATCCGCGCCACCATTCCATCTCAGCCAAGGCACCTTGGGCGCCACACCCGCCTTCCTGCTCTTGGCACTCTTCTCTTCCACTTCCAAAGCCATTGGTGGCCCATCATGTGTCTCCTGGGGCAGCCTGGCCTTGCTCTCCTTCAGCCTGACACGATTGGCTCTGGATTCCTCCTTCAGTCTTTGCCAAGAGAGCTGTTCTTCATCCTTTGGGATCTGGAGCATTTCCCCCCATTCAGAAAGAGTGGAGTGCATCCCGGTGTCCTCATCCTCCTGAAGGAGGCTCTCTCTTTCTCTCACTTGGCCCAAAGCCCTTTCCAGCTCCTCTCCTTTGGTCGCTAAGGCAGTGCGAGCCTCCTGGAGCTTGGCCTTGCCCTTGCCAGGGGCTGTTTGCAAGGGAAGCACTTGGTGATCCTTGTGTTCTGGGCGTGATAAAGAGGAATCAGTGAGGACCCTCTGGTGTTCCTCACACAACTTCTCTTTTGCCCGTCTTCCCCACAGCGAGTGAGACTCACCATGCTGTGGCGCAAATGACGTCTGAGCCCTGGACTGGTGAGGGCGAGATTTGGCAGGTTCCCGTTGGGCCCCAAATCGCAGACTTGGCGAAGCCCTCGGCAGTGCGGACAAGTCACGCTTTCATAGGCCCCCTCCCTGCCCTGGAGAAGACACACTGCCCAAAAGCTCTGGCCACATTGGACAGTCACTGGGTCAGGACAGTAGCCCAGGCACATGGAGCAAGTGAGCTCTGCCTTCAGATTTTCAAGTAGGGCTCTTGAGTCCATCTTCCTAGGATTCGGATTCCTTCCTTCCCAGAGCTCCCACTCAGGACAGAACAGAGAAGGCTAGCCCTTCTGCTAGAGCTCTGCCACCATCTGATACTGCCCCAGAGCTGGGGAGTTCTTGGTAGGAGGCCTCCCCGGCTTAGCCCCGCCCCTGACTCCACCCACCATCGCAGCACAAGCTCTGCGTGGGCAGGGCCAACCTGGCTCCTCCCTACATCTCATCTCTCCACCCTAACAGGTCATTTGGACTCCTCTCACTGCCTCCTTCCCCTTTCCCCAATACCACAGTCCTTGGAGTTGACTTACTCTCCTTTTGCTCAGGAAAGGTCCCTGCTTGCCGGGTGTCCATCGTTATTGCTCGGGGAAGATGTCAAGCAGATGTACTCTTGGTCACACTTCGGTGACTTCCGCCACTGGACCGGGAATCCACAGGGTGGGCGTACGTGGCACCGCGTTCGCTCTTTCCCATAGACGATCGTGTGGGCGAGTCGCTCCCTTGTCAGAGCCTCGCTATCCTTTGGATGGCAACGCCAGGCCTCAATCAACCCAGGACTTCTTAAGCTGCAATGCCACACGTGCGCGGCGGGCAGAATTGGATTCCTGGGCTGTGTGAAAGCGCAGGTTTCTGAATGCATCTTGACTTTGTCTAAAACCTAAATGAACCTTTGCCTTGCGTTCAAAGATTTCACAAAATATGGACTGGATCTCATGGCCATGGACTTTCCCCGACAGGCAAACGGGACCAGGACACAAAAATGGGAAAGGATGCTGGAGTCAACCCATTTCTCCAGTTGTGCCAGCTCGAGGGAATACGTTCCAAGTCAAGGACTCTCCCAGAGCAGGATGGAAGCATCTGAGCAAGACTTTCCTTGACGGAAGGGATGTGGGGGAGGACAAGCACGTCAGTCAGGATGTGTCCCTGTTCCTTGACTTCCACAAGACCCTGCAGGAAAGGAGTCTGTCTGTGGCATCATTCCATTCGGGCGTCCCTTTGCATAGTGCGTAAAAAGGTCCACATCCGGAAAAGGCGTGCTGGATGCCAAGCCTATTTCTGACGTCCCGAGGAGGAAACCATTTCCAGATGGCAAGGCTGTCAGAATCCTTCCATCTTCAGAAGAGAAAGGGAGGTTCCCACTTCTGCTGACTGAATCTTGACCCATGCCCAAGTGGCACTTGACCTTATCTCTCGGCTGCACTTCCCAATGCTGTTTGCCTGAGGTGAGGGTCTGGTTGCCCGAAATTCAGCCAGAACACAGTCCAATCGATCTTTGTGGTCAGGCAGGCCCCGAGGGACACTTCCATACTGGACGCTCTTGACATCTGCAGGCAGGATGAGGTGAGCATTGACTGATTCCGGATCAAGAGTTCTATCCCTGGGCAGGCCCCTGCGCTCTTCTTTCTGGCCTGTGATGGGGACGGGGGCCCAGGCAGGGGAAGCCAGCTCTGGGCTCTGGAAGCACTGAGTCCTCTCTCCTCTTCAAAGTAGGCGCCATGGCCTGGAGTGTTGGCCAGGGCACCTTGTCCAAATTCTCCTCGACTTCTCCTTTCTTTCCGTGTTCCAAGACGATTTCCCTCCAGTCACTGCATCCAATTCACGGGAATTCCTCAGTTGACGTCCACACGCGACTCCCTTGGCATTTCTGTCAAAGGATTCCCAGCTCTGCACGCGGGATCAAAGGAAGGCCACAGAAGGGAAATGGCAGGAGAAGAGCAGCACGGATTCGTTTCACGAAACCACCTTCCTGAAAACGTCCGCATTCTCTTCCTGCGTCTGCAAGGTGTATTCAGTCAGTCCAGGCTTTGGCATTGTGGACTTCTCTAGCACTAGGGTCCTCCACAGAAGTGCCTCACTCAGCAGCATGAAGCAGGACTTCCCTTCAGCAAGAGGACAGAAATTGGGGAGGGCCAAACTTGCCACCTGAAGCACATTAGCAGAATTTTTCTTTCCTTAATAGCTTCAAAAGGCTCCCTTTCCTCACCAGGATGGAAGATTAGGAATGCGCTGCATTTGCCATGGAAAGTCAATTCTTCACCTGGGAGGGGAAAATCGTTGAGATTCCACTACGGGCTGAAGGAAAGTTTCGGGAAAGGAGAAGAGCTTCTGGCAGGGTCAGGGGAAAAGGGATTGTCTCCTGATCCCAGTGGGCGCCAGTGCCGTTAGAGGCAAAGGACCTCGGACTTCTTGGAGCTATTTCTTTCTTTACCCAGTTGTTTGTGTATTTCTTTGTTTATTTGATCTTTGATTAAAATATTTTTTAAATATGTAATTTATTTTTATTTGAGATGATTTACCTTATTTTTTTGGGGGGGGGGAATGTAGTCGATCAAAATGTATTTATGTCTTCCTCTCCCCTGTAGCCCCCAATTCTCCAGAGGCCAGAATTGCACCTGAGGGCCGAACATCCACACATGCTTTCTTCTTCTCCATTCCCCTCCCAAGGTCATTGATAAGAATCGATGTCAGCGGCAGCGGCAGCAGCCTAGAGGCTGAGGTGTATGGGCAGAGCCCCCAAAGCCTTGGTCCCAGGGAAGTGGCTTGAGTGATCCTCAGTGTGAATCGAAGTCCTGGGAGCCGTCATACTCCAACTCTTGGAGCGCATCCGAGGAATATCGGTTCCATTTCCTCGGTCTCATGCCACTTCTTTCCTCATCAGGAAAACTACCATAGTCGCCATCACACCCCCTGCTGCTCTCTGTGTCCCTGCTTCCTTCTTCCTGCTCAGGGGAGTCGTCACGCCAGCGATTTTCACTGTTTTCATCTTCCTCATCATCCTGATCTTCTTCCATTTCCTGTGCTGGATCATCCGCTTCTGCCTCGCACTTCTCACTCTAGGGCTGTCCCGAGAGTTGGCCTTGAGTCGATCTGGGAACAGCCATGTCCGGGTCCTTCAGGGCCTAAACATAGTCTTCTTCTTCATTGTCTAGGTGCTCTGCTACTTTTCCATCCTGGCAGATGGCCTGTGGCTCACGGCTCACCCTTAGTGATTTCGAGATGATCACCTGTGGTTGAGAATCCTCGGGGCAGGGAGAAGGAATGGGCAGGGTGTGTTTCTGAGCAACCTGGTCATGCCTGATATCACAGAGTTGGAATTGTTGCGCAGATGATGACGTGCCTCCTGTCTGTGACGTTCGTGTGGCAGCCTGAGAGTCTGGCTCGTCTGTATGAGGCCTGGCGGCAGCGGCCACAGCTGGCAGGACTGCTTCTCCTTGCGCACAGGCGGCCCGGCGTTTGGAGAGCAGGCCACGGCGGTCCTCGTGCCGTGTCAGCAGCTTTGCCGTGAGGAGGTCGTCACGGATGCTGTGATGGCTTTCCAGAGAAGGAGTCAGGGCTCTGGTGGCCTTCTCTCTGCTCGTGCCTTTTCTGACATGCTTCCGAACAGGCTCATCCCGGGAGCGTCCCGTGGCTGCCAGCTTCAAGACGTTGTCCTGCAGGGAGCCCGTCGCCGCCCCCTGCGCCCCTCCTGGGACGCCCCGATTCCTGTACCTTTCTACGCCCGCATCAGCTCCTCGTCAATATCCGCGCCACCATTGCATCTCAGCCAAGGCACCTGGGGCGCCACACCCGCCTTCCTGCTCTTGGCACTCTTCTCTTCCACTTCCAAAGCCATTGGTGGCCCATCATGTGTCTCCTGGGGCAGCCTGGCCTTGCTCTCCTTCAGCCTGACACGATTGGCTCTGGATTCCTCCTTCAGTCTTGGCCAAGAGAGCTGTTCTTCATCCTTTGGGATATGGAGCATTTCCCCCCATTCAGAAAGAGTGGAGTGCATCCCGGTGTCCTCATCCTCCTGAAGGAGGCTCTCTCTTTCTCTCACTTGGCCCAAAGCCCTTTTCAGCTCCTCTCCTTTGGTCGCTAAGGCAGTGCGAGCCGCCTGGAGCTTGGCCTTGCCCTTGCCAGGGGCTGTTTGCAAGGGAAGCACTTGGTGATCCTTGTGTTCTGGGCGTGATAAAGAGGAATCAGTGAGGACCCTCTGGTGTTCCTCACACAACTTCTCTTTTGCCCGTCTTCCCCACAGCTAGTGAGACTCGCCATGCTGTGGCGCAAATGACGTCTGAGCCCTGGACAGGTGAGGGCGAGATTTGGCAGGTTCCCGTTGGGCCCTAAATCGCAGACTTGGCGAAGCCCTCGGCAGTGCGGACAAGTCACGCTTTCATAGGCCCCCTCCCTGCCCTGGAGAAGACACACTGCCCAAAAGCTCTGGCCACATTGGACAGTCACTGGGTCAGGACAGTAGCCCAGGCACATGGAGCAAGTGAGCTCTGCCTTCAGATTTTCAAGTAGGGCTCTTGAGTCCATCTTCCTAGGATTCGGATTCCTTCCTTCCCAGAGCTCCCACTCAGGACAGAACAGAGAAGGCTAGCCCTTCTGCTAGAGCTCTGCCACCATCTGATACTGCCCCAGAGCTGGGGAGTTCTTGGTAGGAGGCCTCCCCGGCTTAGCCCCGCCCCTGACTCCACCCACCATCGCAGCACAAGCTCTGCGTGGGCAGGGCCAACCTGGCTCCTCCCTACATCTCATCTCTCCACCCTAACAGGTCATTTGGACTCCTCTCACTGCCTCCTTCCCCTTTCCCCAATACCACAGTCCTTGGAGTTGACTTACTCTCCTTTTGCTCAGGAAAGGCCCCTTCTTGCCGGGTGTCCATCGTTATTGCTCGGGGAAGATGTCAAGCAGATGTACTCTTGGTCACACTTCGGTGACTTCCGCCACTGGACCGGGAATCCACAGGGTGGGCGTACGTGGCACCGCGTTCGCTCTTTCCCATAGACGATCGTGTGGGCGAGTCGCTCCCTTGTCAGAGCCTCGCTATCCTTTGGATGGCAACGCCAGGCCTCAATCAACCCAGGACTTCTTAAGCTGCAATGCCACACGTGCGCGGCGGGCAGAATTGGATTCCTGGGCTGTGTGAAAGCGCAGGTTTCTGAATGCATCTTGACTTTGTCTAAAACCTAAATGAACCTTTGCCTTGCGTTCAAAGATTTCACAAAATATGGACTGGATCTCATGGCCATGGACTTTCCCCGACAGGCAAACGGGACCAGGACACAAAAATGGGAAAGGATGCTGGAGTCAACCCATTTCTCCAGTTGTGCCAGCTCGAGGGAATACGTTCCAAGTCAAGGACTCTCCCAGAGCAGGATGGAAGCATCTGAGCAAGACTTTCCTTGACGGAAGGGATGTGGGGGAGGACAAGCACGTCAGTCAGGATGTGTCCCTGTTCCTTGACTTCCACAAGACCCTGCAGGAAAGGAGTCTGTCTGTGGCATCATTCCATTCGGGCGTCCCTTTGCATAGTGCGGAAAAAGGTCCACATCCGGAAAAGGCGTGCTGGATGCCAAGCCTATTTCTGACGTCCCGAGGAGGAAACCATTTCCAGATGGCAAGGCTGTCAGAATCCTTCCATCTTCAGAAGAGAAAGGGAGGTTCCCACTTCTGCTGACTGAATCTTGACCCATGCCCAAGTGGCACTTGACCTTATCTCTCAGCTGCACTTCCCAATGCTGTTTGCCTGAGGTGAGGGTCTGGTTGCCCGAAATTCAGCCAGAACACAGTCCAATCGATCTTTGTGGTCAGGCAGGCCCCGAGGGACACTTCCATACTGGACGCTCTTGACATCTGCAGGCAGGATGAGGTGAGCATTGACTGATTCCCGATCAAGAGTTCTATCCCTGGGCAGGCCCCTGCGCTCTTCTTTCTGGCCTGTGATGGGGACGGGGGCCCAGGCAGGGGAAGCCAGCTCTGGGCTCTGGAAGCACTGAGTCCTCTCTCCTCTTCAAAGTAGGCGCCATGGCCTGGAGTGTTGGCCAGGGCACCTTGTCCAAATTCTCCTCGACTTCTCCTTTCTTTCCGTGTTCCAAGACGATTTCCCTCCAGTCACTGCATCCAATTCACGGGAATTCCTCAGTTGACGTCCACACGCGACTCCCTTGGCATTTCTGTCAAAGGATTCCCAGCTCTGCACGCGGGATCAAAGGAAGGCCACAGAAGGGAAATGGCAGGAGAAGAGCAGCACGGATTCGTTTCACGAAACCACCTTCCTGAAAACGTCCGCATTCTCTTCCTGCGTCTGCAAGGTGTATTCAGTCAGTCCAGGCTTTGGCATTGTGGACTTCTCTAGCACTAGGGTCCTCCGCAGAAGTGCCTCACTCAGCAGCATGAAGCAGGACTTCCCTTCAGCAAGAGGACAGAAATTGGGGAGGGCCAAACTTGCCACCTGAAGCACATTAGCAGAATTTTTCTTTCGTTAATAGCTTCAAAAGGCTCCCTTTTCTCACCAGGATGGAAGATTAGGAATGCGCTGCATTTGCCATGGAAAGTCAATTCTTCACCTGGGAGGGGAAAATCGTTGAGATTCCACTACGGGCTGAAGGAAAGTTTCGGGAAAGGAGAAGAGCTTCTGGCAGGGTCAGGGGAAAAGGGATTGTCTCCTGATCCCAGTGGGCGCCAGTGCCGTTAGAGGCAAAGGACCTCGGACTTCTTGGAGCTATTTCTTTCTTTACCCAGTTGTTTGTGTATTTCTTTGTTTATTTGATCTTTGATTAAAATATTTTTTAAATATTTAATTTATTTTTATTTGAGATGATTTACCTTATTTTTTTTGGGGGGGGGGGAATGTAGTCGATCAAAATGTATTTATGTCTTCCTCTCCCCTGTAGCCCCCAATTCTCCAGAGGCCAGAATTGCACCTGAGGGCCGAACATCCACACATGCTTTCTTCTTCTCCATTCCCCTCCCAAGGTAATTGATAAGACTCGATGTCAGGGGCAGCGGCAGCAGCCTAGAGGCTGAGGTGTATGGGCAGAGCCCCCAAAGCCTTGGTCCCAGGGAAGTGGCTTGAGTGATCCTCAGTGTGAATCGAAGTCCTGGGAGCCGTCATACTCCAACACTTGGAGCGCATCCGAGGAATATCGGTTCCATTTCCTCGGTCTCATGCCACTTCTTTCCTCATCAGGAAAACTACCATAGTCGCCATCACACCCCCTGCTGCTCTCTGTGTCCCTGCTTCCTTCTTCCTGCTCAGGGGAGTCGTCACGCCAGCTATTTTCACTGTTTTCATCTTCCTCATCATCCTGATCTTCTTCCATTTCCTGTGCTGCATCATCCGCTTCTGCCTCGCACTTCTCACTCTAGGGCTGTCCCGAGAGTTGGCCTTGAGTCGATCTGGGAACAGCCATGTCCGGGTCCTTCAGGGCCTAAACATAGTCTTCTTCTTCATTGTCTAGGTGCTCTGCTACTTTTCCATCCTGGCAGATGGCCTGTGGCTCACGGCTCACCCTTAGTGATTTCGAGATGATCACCTGTGGTTGAGAATCCTCGGGGCAGGGAGAAGGAATGGGCAGGGTGTGTTTCTGAGCAACCTGGTCATGCCTGATATCACAGAGTTGGAATTGTTGCGCAGATGATGACGTGCCTCCTGTCTGTGACGTTCGTGTGGCAGCCTGAGAGTCTGGCTCGTCTGTATGAGGCCTGGCGGCAGCGGCCACAGCTGGCAGGGCTGCTTCTCCTTGCGCACAGGCGGCCCGGCGTTTGGAGAGCAGGCCACGGCGGTCCTCGTGCCGTGTCAGCAGCTTTGCCGTGAGGAGGTCGTCACGGATGCTGTGATGGCTTTCCAGAGAAGGAGTCAGGGCTCTGGTGGCCTTCTCTCTGCTCGTGCCTTTTCTGACATGCTTCCGAACAGGCTCATCCCGGGAGCGTCCCGTGGCTACCAGCTTCAAGACGTTGTCCAGCAGGGAGCCCGTCGCCGTCCCCTGCGCCCCTCCTGGGACGCCCCGATTCCTGTACCTTTCCACGCCCGCATCAGCTCCTCGTCAGTATCCGCGCCACCATTCCATCTCAGCCAAGGCACCTTGGGCGCCACACCGGCCTTCCTGCTCTTGGCACTCTTCTCTTCCACTTCCAAAGCCATTGGTGGCCCATCATGTGTCTCCTGGGGCAGCCTGGCCTTGCTCTCCTTCAGCCTGACACGATTGGCTCTGGATTCCTCCTTCAGTCTTTGCCAAGAGAGCTGTTCTTCATCCTTTGGGATCTGGAGCATTTCCCCCCATTCAGAAAGAGTGGAGTGCATCCCGGTGTCCTCATCCTCCTGAAGGAGGCTCTCTCTTTCTCTCACTTGGCCCAAAGCCCTTTCCAGCTCCTCTCCTTTGGTCGCTAAGGCAGTGCGAGCCTCCTGGAGCTTGGCCTTGCCCTTGCCAGGGGCTGTTTGCAAGGGAAGCACTTGGTGATCCTTGTGTTCTGGGCGTGATAAAGAGGAATCAGTGAGGACCCTCTGGTGTTCCTCACACAACTTCTCTTTTGCCCGTCTTCCCCACAGCGAGTGAGACTCACCATGCTGTGGCGCAAATGACGTCTGAGCCCTGGACTGGTGAGGGCGAGATTTGGCAGGTTCCCGTTGGGCCCCAAATCGCAGACTTGGCGAAGCCCTCGGCAGTGCGGACAAGTCACGCTTTAAAAGCCCCCTCCCTGCCCTGGAGAAGACACACTGCCCAAAAGCTCTGGCCACATTGGACAGTCACTGGGTCAGGACAGTAGCCCAGGCACATGGAGCAAGTGAGCTCTGCCTTCAGATTTTCAAGTAGGGCTCTTGAGTCCATCTTCCTAGGATTCGGATTCCTTCCTTCCCAGAGCTCCCACTCAGGACAGAACAGAGAAGGCTAGCCCTTCTGCTAGAGCTCTGCCACCATCTGATACTGCCCCAGAGCTGGGGAGTTCTTGGTAGGAGGCCTCCCCGGCTTAGCCCCGCCCCTGACTCCACCCACCATCGCAGCACAAGCTCTGCGTGGGCAGGGCCAACCTGGCTCCTCCCTACATCTCATCTCTCCACCCTAACAGGTCATTTGGACTCCTCTCACTGCCTCCTTCCCCTTTCCCCAATACCACAGTCCTTGGAGTTGACTTACTCTCCTTTTGCTCAGGAAAGGCCCCTTCTTGCCGGGTGTCCATCGTTATTGCTCGGGGAAGATGTCAAGCAGATGTACTCTTGGTCACACTTCGGTGACTTCCGCCACTGGACCGGGAATCCACAGGGTGGGCGTACGTGGCACCGCGTTCGCTCTTTCCCATAGACGATCGTGTGGGCGAGTCGCTCCCTTGTCAGAGCCTCGCTATCCTTTGGATGGCAACGCCAGGCCTCAATCAACCCAGGACTTCTTAAGCTGCAATGCCACACGTGCGCGGCGGGCAGAATTGGATTCCTGGGCTGTGTGAAAGCGCAGGTTTCTGAATGCATCTTGACTTTGTCTAAAACCTAAATGAACCTTTGCCTTGCGTTCAAAGATTTCACAAAATATGGACTGGATCTCATGGCCATGGACTTTCCCCGACAGGCAAACGGGACCAGGACACAAAAATGGGAAAGGATGCTGGAGTCAACCCATTTCTCCAGTTGTGCCAGCTCGAGGGAATACGTTCCAAGTCAAGGACTCTCCCAGAGCAGGATGGAGGCATCTGAGCAAGACTTTCCTTGACGGAAGGGATGTGGGGGAGGACAAGCACGTCAGTCAGGATGTGTCCCTGTTCCTTGACTTCCACAAGACCCTGCAGGAAAGGAGTCTGTCTGTGGCATCATTCCATTCGGGCGTCCCTTTGCATAGTGCGGAAAAAGGTCCACATCCGGAAAAGGCGTGCTGGATGCCAAGCCTATTTCTGACGTCCCGAGGAGGAAACCATTTCCAGATGGCAAGGCTGTCAGAATCCTTCCATCTTCAGAAGAGAAAGGGAGGTTCCCACTTCTGCTGACTGAATCTTGACCCATGCCCAAGTGGCACTTGACCTTATCTCTCGGCTGCACTTCCCAATGCTGTTTGCCTGAGGTGAGGGTCTGGTTGCCCGAAATTCAGCCAGAACACAGTCCAATCGATCTTTGTGGTCAGGCAGGCCCCGAGGGACACTTCCATACTGGACGCTCTTGACATCTGCAGGCAGGATGAGGTGAGCATTGACTGATTCCGGATCAAGAGTTCTATCCCTGGGCAGGCCCCTGCGCTCTTCTTTCTGGCCTGTGATGGGGACGGGGGCCCAGGCAGGGGAAGCCAGCTCTGGGCTCTGGAAGCACTGAGTCCTCTCTCCTCTTCAAAGTAGGCGCCATGGCCTGGAGTGTTGGCCAGGGCACCTTGTCCAAATTCTCCTCGACTTCTCCTTTCTTTCCGTGTTCCAAGACGATTTCCCTCCAGTCACTGCATCCAATTCACGGGAATTCCTCAGTTGACGTCCACACGCGACTCCCTTGGCATTTCTGTCAAAGGATTCCCAGCTCTGCACGCGGGATCAAAGGAAGGCCACAGAAGGGAAATGGCAGGAGAAGAGCAGCACGGATTCGTTTCACGAAACCACCTTCCTGAAAACGTCCGCATTCTCTTCCTGCGTCTGCAAGGTGTATTCAGTCAGTCCAGGCTTTGGCATTGTGGACTTCTCTAGCACTAGGGTCCTCCACAGAAGTGCCTCACTCAGCAGCATGAAGCAGGACTTCCCTTCAGCAAGAGGACAGAAATTGGGGAGGGCCAAACTTGCCACCTGAAGCACATTAGCAGAATTTTTCTTTCCTTAATAGCTTCAAAAGGCTCCCTTTCCTCACCAGGATGGAAGATTAGGAATGCGCTGCATTTGCCATGGAAAGTCAATTCTTCACCTGGGAGGGGAAAATCGTTGAGATTCCACTACGGGCTGAAGGAAAGTTTCGGGAAAGGAGAAGAGCTTCTGGCAGGGTCAGGGGAAAAGGGATTGTCTCCTGATCCCAGTGGGCGCCAGTGCCGTTAGAGGCAAAGGACCTCGGACTTCTTGGAGCTATTTCTTTCTTTACCCAGTTGTTTGTGTATTTCTTTGTTTATTTGATCTTTGATTAAAATATTTTTTAAATATGTAATTTATTTTTATTTGAGATGATTTACCTTATTTTTTTGGGGGGGGGGAATGTAGTCGATCAAAATGTATTTATGTCTTCCTCTCCCCTGTAGCCCCCAATTCTCCAGAGGCCAGAATTGCACCTGAGGGCCGAACATCCACACATGCTTTCTTCTTCTCCATTCCCCTCCCAAGGTAATTGATAAGAATCGATGTCAGCGGCAGCGGCAGCAGCCTAGAGGCTGAGGTGTATGGGCAGAGCCCCCAAAGCCTTGGTCCCAGGGAAGTGGCTTGAGTGATCCTCAGTGTGAATCGAAGTCCTGGGAGCCGTCATACTCCAACTCTTGGAGCGCATCCGAGGAATATCGGTTCCATTTCCTCGCTCTCATGCCACTTCTTTCCTCATCAGGAAAACTACCATAGTCGCCATCACACCCCCTGCTGCTCTCTGTGTCCCTGCTTCCTTCTTCCTGCTCAGGGGAGTCGTCACGCCAGCGATTTTCACTGTTTTCATCTTCCTCATCATCCTGATCTTCTTCCATTTCCTGTGCTGGATCATCCGCTTCTGCCTCGCACTTCTCACTCTAGGGCTGTCCCGAGAGTTGGCCTTGAGTCGATCTGGGAACAGCCATGTCCGGGTCCTTCAGGGCCTAAACATAGTCTTCTTCTTCATTGTCTAGGTGCTCTGCTACTTTTCCATCCTGGCAGATGGCCTGTGGCTCACGGCTCACCCTTAGTGATTTCGAGATGATCACCTGTGGTTGAGAATCCTCGGGGCAGGGAGAAGGAATGGGCAGGGTGTGTTTCTGAGCAACCTGGTCATGCCTGATATCACAGAGTTGGAATTGTTGCGCAGATGATGACGTGCCTCCTCTCTGTGACGTTCGTGTGGCAGCCTGAGAGTCTGGCTCGTCTGTATGAGGCCTGGCGGCAGCGGCCACAGCTGGCAGGACTGCTTCTCCTTGCGCACAGGCGGCCCGGCGTTTGGAGAGCAGGCCACGGCGGTCCTCGTGCCGTGTCAGCAGCTTTGCCGTGAGGAGGTCGTCACGGATGCTGTGATGGCTTTCCAGAGAAGGAGTCAGGGCTCTGGTGGCCTTCTCTCTGCTCGTGCCTTTTCTGACATGCTTCCGAACAGGCTCATCCCGGGAGCGTCCCGTGGCTGCCAGCTTCAAGACGTTGTCCTGCAGGGAGCCCGTCGCCGCCCCCTGCGCCCCTCCTGGGACGCCCCGATTCCTGTACCTTTCCACGCCCGCATCAGCTCCTCGTCAGTATCCGCGCCACCATTCCATCTCAGCCAAGGCACCTTGGGCGCCACACCCGCCTTCCTGCTCTTGGCACTCTTCTCTTCCACTTCCAAAGCCATTGGTGGCCCATCATGTGTCTCCTGGGGCAGCCTGGCCTTGCTCTCCTTCAGCCTGACACGATTGGCTCTGGATTCCTCCTTCAGTCTTTGCCAAGAGAGCTGTTCTTCATCCTTTGGGATCTGGAGCATTTCCCCCCATTCAGAAAGAGTGGAGTGCATCCCGGTGTCCTCATCCTCCTGAAGGACGCTCTCTCTTTCTCTCACTTGGCCCAAAGCCCTTTCCAGCTCCTCTCCTTTGGTCGCTAAGGCAGTGCGAGCCGCCTGGAGCTTGGCCTTGCCCTTGCCAGGGGCTGTTTCCAAGGGAAGCACTTGGTGATCCTTGTGTTCTGGGAGTGATAAAGAGGAATCAGTGAGGACCCTCTGGTGTTCCTCACAGAACTTCTCTTTTGCCCGTCTTCCCCACAGCTAGTGAGACACGCCATGCTGTGGCGCAAATGACGTCTGAGCACTGGACTGGTGAGGGCGAGATTTGGCAGGTTCCCGTTGGGCCCCAAATCGCAGACTTGGCGAAGCCCTCGGCAGTGCGGACAAGTCACGCTTTCATAGGCCCCCTCCCTGCCCTGGAGAAGACCCACTGCCCAAAAGCTCTGGCCACATTGGACAGTCACTGGGTCAGGGCAGTAGCCCAGGCACATGGAGCAAGTGAGCTCTGCCTTCAGATTTTCAAGTAGGGCTCTTGAGTCCATCTTCCTAGGATTCGGATTCCTTCCTTCCCAGAGCTCCCACTCAGGACAGAACAGAGAAGGCTAGCCCTTCTGCTAGAGCTCTGCCACCAACTGATAGTGCCCCAGAGCTGGGGAGTTCTTGGTAGGAGGCCTCCCCTTCTTATCCCCGCCCCTGACTCCACCCACCATCGCAGCACAAGCTCTGCGTGGGCAGGGCCAACCTGGCTCCTCCCTACATCTCATCTCTCCACCCTAACAGGTCATTTGGACTCCTCTCACTGCCTCCTTCCCCTTTCCCCAATACCACAGTCCTTGGAGTTGACTTACTCTCCTTTTGCTCAGGAAAGGCCCCTTCTTGCCGGGTGTCCATCGTTATTGCTCGGGGAAGACGTCAAGCAGATGTACTGTTGGTCACACTTCGGTGACTTCCGCCACTGGACCGGGAATCCAAAGGGTGGGCGTACGTGGCACCGCGTTCGCTCTTTCCCATAGACGATCGTGTGGGCGAGTCGCTCCCTTGTCAGAGCCTCGCTATCCTTTGGATGGCAACGCCAGGCCTCAATCAACCCAGGACTTCTTAAGCTGCAATGCCACACGTGCGCGGCGGGCAGAATTGGATTCCTGGGCTGTGTGAAAGCGCAGGTTTCTGAATGCATCTTGACTTTGTCTAAAACCTAAATGAACCTTTGCCTTGCGTTCAAAGATTTCACAAAATATGGACTGGATCTCATGGCCATGGACTTTCCCCGACAGGCAAACGGGACCAGGACACAAAAATGGGAAAGGATGCTGGAGTCAACCCATTTCTCCAGTTGTGCCAGCTCGAGGGAATACGTTCCAAGTCAAGGACTCTCCCAGAGCAGGATGGAAGCATCTGAGCAAGACTTTCCTTGACGGAAGGGATGTGGGGGAGGACAAGCACGTCAGTCAGGATGTGTCCCTGTTCCTTGACTTCCACAAGACCCTGCAGGAAAGGAGTCTGTCTGTGGCATCATTCCATTCGGGCGTCCCTTTGCATAGTGCGGAAAAAGGTCCACATCCGGAAAAGGCGTGCTGGATGCCAAGCCTATTTCTGACGTCCCGAGGAGGAAACCATTTCCAGATGGCAAGGCTGTCAGAATCCTTCCATCTTCAGAAGAGAAAGGGAGGTTCCCACTTCTGCTGACTGAATCTTGACCCATGCCCAAGTGGCACTTGACCTTATCTCTCAGCTGCACTTCCCAATGCTGTTTGCCTGAGGTGAGGGTCTGGTTGCCCGAAATTCAGCCAGAACACAGTCCAATCGATCTTTGTGGTCAGGCAGGCCCCGAGGGACACTTCCATACTGGACGCTCTTGACATCTGCAGGCAGGATGAGGTGAGCATTGACTGATTCCCGATCAAGAGTTCTATCCCTGGGCAGGCCCCTGCGCTCTTCTTTCTGGCCTGTGATGGGGACGGGGGCCCAGGCAGGGGAAGCCAGCTCTGGGCTCTGGAAGCACTGAGTCCTCTCTCCTCTTCAAAGTAGGCGCCATGGCCTGGAGTGTTGGCCAGGGCACCTTGTCCAAATTCTCCTCGACTTCTCCTTTCTTTCCGTGTTCCAAGACGATTTCCCTCCAGTCACTGCATCCAATTCACGGGAATTCCTCAGTTGACGTCCACACGCGACTCCCTTGGCATTTCTGTCAAAGGATTCCCAGCTCTGCACGCGGGATCAAAGGAAGGCCACAGAAGGGAAATGGCAGGAGAAGAGCAGCACGGATTCGTTTCACGAAACCACCTTCCTGAAAACGTCCGCATTCTCTTCCTGCGTCTGCAAGGTGTATTCAGTCAGTCCAGGCTTTGGCATTGTGGACTTCTCTAGCACTAGGGTCCTCCACAGAAGTGCCTCACTCAGCAGCATGAAGCAGGACTTCCCTTCAGCAAGAGGACAGAAATTGGGGAGGGCCAAACTTGCCACCTGAAGCACATTAGCAGAATTTTTCTTTCCTTAATAGCTTCAAAAGGCTCCCTTTCCTCACCAGGATGGAAGATTAGGAATGCGCTGCATTTGCCATGGAAAGTCAATTCTTCACCTGGGAGGGGAAAATCGTTGAGATTCCACTACGGGCTGAAGGAAAGTTTCGGGAAAGGAGAAGAGCTTCTGGCAGGGTCAGGGGAAAAGGGATTGTCTCCTGATCCCAGTGGGCGCCAGTGCCGTTAGAGGCAAAGGACCTCGGACTTCTTGGAGCTATTTCTTTCTTTACCCAGTTGTTTGTGTATTTCTTTGTTTATTTGATCTTTGATTAAAATATTTTTTAAATATGTAATTTATTTTTATTTGAGATGATTTACCTTATTTTTTTGGGGGGGGGGAATGTAGTCGATCAAAATGTATTTATGTCTTCCTCTCCCCTGTAGCCCCCAATTCTCCAGAGGCCAGAATTGCACCTGAGGGCCGAACATCCACACATGCTTTCTTCTTCTCCATTCCCCTCCCAAGGTAATTGATAAGAATCGATGTCAGCGGCAGCGGCAGCAGCCTAGAGGCTGAGGTGTATGGGCAGAGCCCCCAAAGCCTTGGTCCCAGGGAAGTGGCTTGAGTGATCCTCAGTGTGAATCGAAGTCCTGGGAGCCGTCATACTCCAACTCTTGGAGCGCATCCGAGGAATATCGGTTCCATTTCCTCGCTCTCATGCCACTTCTTTCCTCATCAGGAAAACTACCATAGTCGCCATCACACCCCCTGCTGCTCTCTGTGTCCCTGCTTCCTTCTTCCTGCTCAGGGGAGTCGTCACGCCAGCGATTTTCACTGTTTTCATCTTCCTCATCATCCTGATCTTCTTCCATTTCCTGTGCTGGATCATCCGCTTCTGCCTCGCACTTCTCACTCTAGGGCTGTCCCGAGAGTTGGCCTTGAGTCGATCTGGGAACAGCCATGTCCGGGTCCTTCAGGGCCTAAACATAGTCTTCTTCTTCATTGTCTAGGTGCTCTGCTACTTTTCCATCCTGGCAGATGGCCTGTGGCTCACGGCTCACCCTTAGTGATTTCGAGATGATCACCTGTGGTTGAGAATCCTCGGGGCAGGGAGAAGGAATGGGCAGGGTGTGTTTCTGAGCAACCTGGTCATGCCTGATATCACAGAGTTGGAATTGTTGCGCAGATGATGACGTGCCTCCTCTCTGTGACGTTCGTGTGGCAGCCTGAGAGTCTGGCTCGTCTGTATGAGGCCTGGCGGCAGCGGCCACAGCTGGCAGGGCTGCTTCTCCTTGCGCACAGGCGGCCCGGCGTTTGGAGAGCAGGCCACGGCGGTCCTCGTGCCGTGTCAGCAGCTTTGCCGTGAGGAGGTCGTCACGGATGCTGTGATGGCTTTCCAGAGAAGGAGTCAGGGCTCTGGTGGCCTTCTCTCTGCTCGTGCCTTTTCTGACATGCTTCCGAACAGGCTCATCCCGGGAGCGTCCCGTGGCTGCCAGCTTCAAGACGTTGTCCTGCAGGGAGCCCGTCGCCGCCCCCTGCGCCCCTCCTGGGACGCCCCGATTCCTGTACCTTTCTACGCCCGCATCAGCTCCTCGTCAATATCCGCGCCACCATTGCATCTCAGCCAAGGCACCTGGGGCGCCACACCCGCCTTCCTGCTCTTGGCACTCTTCTCTTCCACTTCCAAAGCCATTGGTGGCCCATCATGTGTCTCCTGGGGCAGCCTGGCCTTGCTCTCCTTCAGCCTGACACGATTGGCTCTGGATTCCTCCTTCAGTCTTGGCCAAGAGAGCTGTTCTTCATCCTTTGGGATCTGGAGCATTTCCCCCCATTCAGAAAGAGTGGAGTGCATCCCGGTGTCCTCATCCTCCTGAAGGACGCTCTCTCTTTCTCTCACTTGGCCCAAAGCCCTTTCCAGCTCCTCTCCTTTGGTCGCTAAGGCAGTGCGAGCCGCCTGGAGCTTGGCCTTGCCCTTGCCAGGGGCTGTTTCCAAGGGAAGCACTTGGTGATCCTTGTGTTCTGGGAGTGATAAAGAGGAATCAGTGAGGACCCTCTGGTGTTCCTCACAGAACTTCTCTTTTGCCCGTCTTCCCCACAGCTAGTGAGACACGCCATGCTGTGGCGCAAATGACGTCTGAGCACTGGACTGGTGAGGGCGAGATTTGGCAGGTTCCCGTTGGGCCCCAAATCGCAGACTTGGCGAAGCCCTCGGCAGTGCGGACAAGTCACGCTTTCATAGGCCCCCTCCCTGCCCTGGAGAAGACACACTGCCCAAAAGCTGTGGCCACATTGGACAGTCACTGGGTCAGGGCAGTAGCCCAGGCACATGGAGCAAGTGAGCTCTGCCTTCAGATTTTCAAGTAGGGCTCTTGAGTCCATCTTCCTAGGATTCGGATTCCTTCCTTCCCAGAGCTCCCACTCAGGACAGAACAGAGAAGGCTAGCCCTTCTGCTAGAGCTCTGCCACCAACTGATAGTGCCCCAGAGCTGGGGAGTTCTTGGTAGGAGGCCTCCCCTTCTTATCCCCGCCCCTGACTCCACCCACCATCGCAGCACAAGCTCTGCGTGGGCAGGGCCAACCTGGCTCCTCCCTACATCTCATCTCTCCACCCTAACAGGTCATTTGGACTCCTCTCACTGCCTCCTTCCCCTTTCCCCAATACCACAGTCCTTGGAGTTGACTTACTCTCCTTTTGCTCAGGAAAGGCCCCTTCTTGCCGGGTGTCCATCGTTATTGCTCGGGGAAGACGTCAAGCAGATGTACTGTTGGTCACACTTCGGTGACTTCCGCCACTGGACCGGGAATCCAAAGGGTGGGCGTACGTGGCACCGCGTTCGCTCTTTCCCATAGACGATCGTGTGGGCGAGTCGCTCCCTTGTCAGAGCCTCGCTATCCTTTGGATGGCAACGCCAGGCCTCAATCAACCCAGGACTTCTTAAGCTGCAATGCCACACGTGCGCGGCGGGCAGAATTGGATTCCTGGGCTGTGTGAAAGCGCAGGTTTCTGAATGCATCTTGACTTTGTCTAAAACCTAAATGAACCTTTGCCTTGCGTTCAAAGATTTCACAAAATATGGACTGGATCTCATGGCCATGGACTTTCCCCGACAGGCAAACGGGACCAGGACACAAAAATGGGAAAGGATGCTGGAGTCAACCCATTTCTCCAGTTGTGCCAGCTCGAGGGAATACGTTCCAAGTCAAGGACTCTCCCAGAGCAGGATGGAAGCATCTGAGCAAGACTTTCCTTGACGGAAGGGATGTGGGGGAGGACAAGCACGTCAGTCAGGATGTGTCCCTGTTCCTTGACTTCCACAAGACCCTGCAGGAAAGGAGTCTGTCTGTGGCATCATTCCATTCGGGCGTCCCTTTGCATAGTGCGGAAAAAGGTCCACATCCGGAAAAGGCGTGCTGGATGCCAAGCCTATTTCTGACGTCCCGAGGAGGAAACCATTTCCAGATGGCAAGGCTGTCAGAATCCTTCCATCTTCAGAAGAGAAAGGGAGGTTCCCACTTCTGCTGACTGAATCTTGACCCATGCCCAAGTGGCACTTGACCTTATCTCTCAGCTGCACTTCCCAATGCTGTTTGCCTGAGGTGAGGGTCTGGTTGCCCGAAATTCAGCCAGAACACAGTCCAATCGATCTTTGTGGTCAGGCAGGCCCCGAGGGACACTTCCATACTGGACGCTCTTGACATCTGCAGGCAGGATGAGGTGAGCATTGACTGATTCCGGATCAAGAGTTCTATCCCTGGGCAGGCCCCTGCGCTCTTCTTTCTGGCCTGTGATGGGGACGGGGGCCCAGGCAGGGGAAGCCAGCTCTGGGCTCTGGAAGCACTGAGTCCTCTCTCCTCTTCAAAGTAGGCGCCATGGCCTGGAGTGTTGGCCAGGGCACCTTGTCCAAATTCTCCTCGACTTCTCCTTTCTTTCCGTGTTCCAAGACGATTTCCCTCCAGTCACTGCATCCAATTCACGGGAATTCCTCAGTTGACGTCCACACGCGACTCCCTTGGCATTTCTGTCAAAGGATTCCCAGCTCTGCACGCGGGATCAAAGGAAGGCCACAGAAGGGAAATGGCAGGAGAAGAGCAGCACGGATTCGTTTCACGAAACCACCTTCCTGAAAACGTCCGCATTCTCTTCCTGCGTCTGCAAGGTGTATTCAGTCAGTCCAGGCTTTGGCATTGTGGACTTCTCTAGCACTAGGGTCCTCCACAGAAGTGCCTCACTCAGCAGCATGAAGCAGGACTTCCCTTCAGCAAGAGGACAGAAATTGGGGAGGGCCAAACTTGCCACCTGAAGCACATTAGCAGAATTTTTCTTTCCTTAATAGCTTCAAAAGGCTCCCTTTCCTCACCAGGATGGAAGATTAGGAATGCGCTGCATTTGCCATGGAAAGTCAATTCTTCACCTGGGAGGGGAAAATCGTTGAGATTCCACTACGGGCTGAAGGAAAGTTTCGGGAAAGGAGAAGAGCTTCTGGCAGGGTCAGGGGAAAAGGGATTGTCTCCTGATCCCAGTGGGCGCCAGTGCCGTTAGAGGCAAAGGACCTCGGACTTCTTGGAGCTATTTCTTTCTTTACCCAGTTGTTTGTGTATTTCTTTGTTTATTTGATCTTTGATTAAAATATTTTTTAAATATGTAATTTATTTTTATTTGAGATGATTTACCTTATTTTTTTGGGGGGGGGGAATGTAGTCGATCAAAATGTATTTATGTCTTCCTCTCCCCTGTAGCCCCCAATTCTCCAGAGGCCAGAATTGCACCTGAGGGCCGAACATCCACACATGCTTTCTTCTTCTCCATTCCCCTCCCAAGGTAATTGATAAGAATCGATGTCAGCGGCAGCGGCAGCAGCCTAGAGGCTGAGGTGTATGGGCAGAGCCCCCAAAGCCTTGGTCCCAGGGAAGTGGCTTGAGTGATCCTCAGTGTGAATCGAAGTCCTGGGAGCCGTCATACTCCAACTCTTGGAGCGCATCCGAGGAATATCGGTTCCATTTCCTCGCTCTCATGCCACTTCTTTCCTCATCAGGAAAACTACCATAGTCGCCATCACACCCCCTGCTGCTCTCTGTGTCCCTGCTTCCTTCTTCCTGCTCAGGGGAGTCGTCACGCCAGCGATTTTCACTGTTTTCATCTTCCTCATCATCCTGATCTTCTTCCATTTCCTGTGCTGGATCATCCGCTTCTGCCTCGCACTTCTCACTCTAGGGCTGTCCCGAGAGTTGGCCTTGAGTCGATCTGGGAACAGCCATGTCCGGGTCCTTCAGGGCCTAAACATAGTCTTCTTCTTCATTGTCTAGGTGCTCTGCTACTTTTCCATCCTGGCAGATGGCCTGTGGCTCACGGCTCACCCTTAGTGATTTCGAGATGATCACCTGTGGTTGAGAATCCTCGGGGCAGGGAGAAGGAATGGGCAGGGTGTGTTTCTGAGCAACCTGGTCATGCCTGATATCACAGAGTTGGAATTGTTGCGCAGATGATGACGTGCCTCCTCTCTGTGACGTTCGTGTGGCAGCCTGAGAGTCTGGCTCGTCTGTATGAGGCCTGGCGGCAGCGGCCACAGCTGGCAGGGCTGCTTCTCCTTGCGCACAGGCGGCCCGGCGTTTGGAGAGCAGGCCACGGCGGTCCTCGTGCCGTGTCAGCAGCTTTGCCGTGAGGAGGTCGTCACGGATGCTGTGATGGCTTTCCAGAGAAGGAGTCAGGGCTCTGGTGGCCTTCTCTCTGCTCGTGCCTTTTCTGACATGCTTCCGAACAGGCTCATCCCGGGAGCGTCCCGTGGCTGCCAGCTTCAAGACGTTGTCCTGCAGGGAGCCCGTCGCCGCCCCCTGCGCCCCTCCTGGGACGCCCCGATTCCTGTACCTTTCTACGCCCGCATCAGCTCCTCGTCAATATCCGCGCCACCATTGCATCTCAGCCAAGGCACCTGGGGCGCCACACCCGCCTTCCTGCTCTTGGCACTCTTCTCTTCCACTTCCAAAGCCATTGGTGGCCCATCATGTGTCTCCTGGGGCAGCCTGGCCTTGCTCTCCTTCAGCCTGACACGATTGGCTCTGGATTCCTCCTTCAGTCTTGGCCAAGAGAGCTGTTCTTCATCCTTTGGGATATGGAGCATTTCCCCCCATTCAGAAAGAGTGGAGTGCATCCCGGTGTCCTCATCCTCCTGAAGGAGGCTCTCTCTTTCTCTCACTTGGCCCAAAGCCCTTTTCAGCTCCTCTCCTTTGGTCGCTAAGGCAGTGCGAGCCGCCTGGAGCTTGGCCTTGCCCTTGCCAGGGGCTGTTTCCAAGGGAAGCACTTGGTGATCCTTGTGTTCTGGGCGTGATAAAGAGGAATCAGTGAGGACCCTCTGGTGTTCCTCACAGAACTTCTCTTTTGCCCGTCTTCCCCACAGCTAGTGAGACTCGCCATGCTGTGGCGCAAATGACGTCTGAGCCCTGGACAGGTGAGGGCGAGATTTGGCAGGTTCCCGTTGGGCCCTAAATCGCAGACTTGGCGAAGCCCTCGGCAGTGCGGACAAGTCACGCTTTCATAGGCCCCCTCCCTGCCCTGGAGAAGACACACTGCCCAAAAGCTCTGGCCACATTGGACAGTCACTGGGTCAGGGCAGTAGCCCAGGCACATGGAGCAAGTGAGCTCTGCCTTCAGATTTTCAAGTAGGGCTCTTGAGTCCATCTTCCTAGGATTCGGATTCCTTCCTTCCCAGAGCTCCCACTCAGGACAGAACAGAGAAGGCTAGCCCTCCTGCTAGAGCTCTGCCACCAACTGATACTGCCCCAGAGCTGGGGAGTTCTTGGGAGGAGGCCTCCCCTGCTTAGCCCCGCCCCTGACTCCACCCACCATCGCAGCAGAAGCTCTGCGTGGGCAGGGCCAACCTGGCTCCTCCCTACATCTCATCTCTCCACCCTAACAGGTCATTTGGACTCCTCTCACTGCCTCCTTCCCCTTTCCCCAATACCACAGTCCTTGGAGTTGACTTACTCTCCTTTTGCTCAGGAAAGGCCCCTTCTTGCCGGGTGTCCATCGTTATTGCTCGGGGAAGATGTCAAGCAGATGTACTGTTGGTCACACTTCGGTGACTTCCGCCACTGGACCGGGAATCCACAGGGTGGGCGTACGTGGCACCGCGTTCGCTCTTTCCCATAGACGATCGTGTGGGCGAGTCGCTCCCTTCTCAGAGCCTCGCTATCCTTTGGATGGCAACGCCAGGCCTCAATCAACCCAGGACTTCTTAAGCTGCAATGCCACACGTGCGCGGCGGGCAGAATTGGATTCCTGGGCTGTGTGAAAGCGCAGGTTTCTGAATGCATCTTGACTTTGTCTAAAACCTAAATGAACCTTTGCCTTGCGTTCAAAGATTTCACAAAATATGGACTGGATCTCATGGCCATGGACTTTCCCCGACAGGCAAACGGGACCAGGACACAAAAATGGGAAAGGATGCTGGAGTCAACCCATTTCTCCAGTTGTGCCAGCTCGAGGGAATACGTTCCAAGTCAAGGACTCTCCCAGAGCAGGATGGAAGCATCTGAGCAAGACTTTCCTTGACGGAAGGGATGTGGGGGAGGACAAGCACGTCAGTCAGGATGTGTCCCTGTTCCTTGACTTCCACAAGACCCTGCAGGAAAGGAGTCTGTCTGTGGCATCATTCCATTCGGGCGTCCCTTTGCATAGTGCGGAAAAAGGTCCACATCCGGAAAAGGCGTGCTGGATGCCAAGCCTATTTCTGACGTCCCGAGGAGGAAACCATTTCCAGATGGCAAGGCTGTCAGAATCCTTCCATCTTCAGAAGAGAAAGGGAGGTTCCCACTTCTGCTGACTGAATCTTGACCCATGCCCAAGTGGCACTTGACCTTATCTCTCAGCTGCACTTCCCAATGCTGTTTGCCTGAGGTGAGGGTCTGGTTGCCCGAAATTCAGCCAGAACACAGTCCAATCGATCTTTGTGGTCAGGCAGGCCCCGAGGGACACTTCCATACTGGACGCTCTTGACATCTGCAGGCAGGATGAGGTGAGCATTGACTGATTCCCGATCAAGAGTTCTATCCCTGGGCAGGCCCCTGCGCTCTTCTTTCTGGCCTGTGATGGGGACGGGGGCCCAGGCAGGGGAAGCCAGCTCTGGGCTCTGGAAGCACTGAGTCCTCTCTCCTCTTCAAAGTAGGCGCCATGGCCTGGAGTGTTGGCCAGGGCACCTTGTCCAAATTCTCCTCGACTTCTCCTTTCTTTCCGTGTTCCAAGACGATTTCCCTCCAGTCACTGCATCCAATTCACGGGAATTCCTCAGTTGACGTCCACACGCGACTCCCTTGGCATTTCTGTCAAAGGATTCCCAGCTCTGCACGCGGGATCAAAGGAAGGCCACAGAAGGGAAATGGCAGGAGAAGAGCAGCACGGATTCGTTTCACGAAACCACCTTCCTGAAAACGTCCGCATTCTCTTCCTGCGTCTGCAAGGTGTATTCAGTCAGTCCAGGCTTTGGCATTGTGGACTTCTCTAGCACTAGGGTCCTCCACAGAAGTGCCTCACTCAGCAGCATGAAGCAGGACTTCCCTTCAGCAAGAGGACAGAAATTGGGGAGGGCCAAACTTGCCACCTGAAGCACATTAGCAGAATTTTTCTTTCCTTAATAGCTTCAAAAGGCTCCCTTTCCTC
Source organism: Notamacropus eugenii (assembly GCF_028372415.1). Lineage (NCBI taxonomy): Eukaryota > Metazoa > Chordata > Mammalia > Diprotodontia > Macropodidae > Notamacropus > Notamacropus eugenii. The sequence continues at coordinate 93,728 of NW_027325117.1, forward strand.
ACCAGGATGGAAGATTAGGAATGCGCTGCATTTGCCATGGAAAGTCAATTCTTCACCTGGGAGGGGAAAATCGTTGAGATTCCACTACGGGCTGAAGGAAAGTTTCGGGAAAGGAGAAGAGCTTCTGGCAGGGTCAGGGGAAAAGGGATTGTCTCCTGATCCCAGTGGGCGCCAGTGCCGTTAGAGGCAAAGGACCTCGGACTTCTTGGAGCTATTTCTTTCTTTACCCAGTTGTTTGTGTATTTCTTTGTTTATTTGATCTTTGATTAAAATATTTTTTAAATATGTAATTTATTTTTATTTGAGATGATTTACCTTATTTTTTGGGGGGGGGGGAATGTAGTCTATCAAAATGTATTTATGTCTTCCTCTCCCCTGTAGCCCCCAATTCTCCAGAGGCCAGAATTGCACCTGAGGGCCGAACATCCACACATGCTTTCTTCTTCTCCATTCCCCTCCCAAGGTAATTGATAAGAATCGATGTCAGCGGCAGCGGCAGCAGCCTAGAGGCTGAGGTGTATGGGCAGAGCCCCCAAAGCCTTGGTCCCAGGGAAGTGGCTTGAGTGATCCTCAGTGTGAATCGAAGTCCTGGGAGCCGTCATACTCCAACTCTTGGAGCGCATCCGAGGAATATCGGTTCCATTTCCTCGCTCTCATGCCACTTCTTTCCTCATCAGGAAAACTACCATAGTCGCCATCACACCCCCTGCTGCTCTCTGTGTCCCTGCTTCCTTCTTCCTGCTCAGGGGAGTCGTCACGCCAGCGATTTTCACTGTTTTCATCTTCCTCATCATCCTGATCTTCTTCCATTTCCTGTGCTGGATCATCCGCTTCTGCCTCGCACTTCTCACTCTAGGGCTGTCCCGAGAGTTGGCCTTGAGTCGATCTGGGAACAGCCATGTCCGGGTCCTTCAGGGCCTAAACATAGTCTTCTTCTTCATTGTCTAGGTGCTCTGATACTTTTCCATCCTGGCAGATGGCCTGTGGCTCACGGCTCACCCTTAGTGATTTCGAGATGATCACCTGTGGTTGAGAATCCTCGGGGCAGGGAGAAGGAATGGGCAGGGTGTGTTTCTGAGCAACCTGGTCATGCCTGATATCACAGAGTTGGAATTGTTGCGCAGATGATGACGTGCCTCCTCTCTGTGACGTTCGTGTGGCAGCCTGAGAGTCTGGCTCGTCTGTATGAGGCCTGGCGGCAGCGGCCACAGCTGGCAGGACTGCTTCTCCTTGCGCACAGGCGGCCCGGCGTTTGGAGAGCAGGCCACGGCGGTCCTCGTGCCGTGTCAGCAGCTTTGCCGTGAGGAGGTCGTCACGGATGCTGTGATGGCTTTCCAGAGAAGGAGTCAGGGCTCTGGTGGCCTTCTCTCTGCTCGTGCCTTTTCTGACATGCTTCCGAACAGGCTCATCCCGGGAGCGTCCCGTGGCTGCCAGCTTCAAGACGTTGTCCTGCAGGGAGCCCGTCGCCGCCCCCTGCGCCCCTCCTGGGACGCCCCGATTCCTGTACCTTTCTACGCCCGCATCAGCTCCTCGTCAATATCCGCGCCACCATTGCATCTCAGCCAAGGCACCTGGGGCGCCACACCCGCCTTCCTGCTCTTGGCACTCTTCTCTTCCACTTCCAAAGCCATTGGTGGCCCATCATGTGTCTCCTGGGGCAGCCTGGCCTTGCTCTCCTTCAGCCTGACACGATTGGCTCTGGATTCCTCCTTCAGTCTTGGCCAAGAGAGCTGTTCTTCATCCTTTGGGATATGGAGCATTTCCCCCCATTCAGAAAGAGTGGAGTGCATCCCGGTGTCCTCATCCTCCTGAAGGAGGCTCTCTCTTTCTCTCACTTGGCCCAAAGCCCTTTTCAGCTCCTCTCCTTTGGTCGCTAAGGCAGTGCGAGCCGCCTGGAGCTTGGCCTTGCCCTTGCCAGGGGCTGTTTCCAAGGGAAGCACTTGGTGATCCTTGTGTTCTGGGCGTGATAAAGAGGAATCAGTGAGGACCCTCTGGTGTTCCTCACAGAACTTCTCTTTTGCCCGTCTTCCCCACAGCTAGTGAGACTCGCCATGCTGTGGCGCAAATGACGTCTGAGCCCTGGACAGGTGAGGGCGAGATTTGGCAGGTTCCCGTTGGGCCCTAAATCGCAGACTTGGCGAAGCCCTCGGCAGTGCGGACAAGTCACGCTTTCATAGGCCCCCTCCCTGCCCTGGAGAAGACACACTGCCCAAAAGCTCTGGCCACATTGGACAGTCACTGGGTCAGGGCAGTAGCCCAGGCACATGGAGCAAGTGAGCTCTGCCTTCAGATTTTCAAGTAGGGCTCTTGAGTCCATCTTCCTAGGATTCGGATTCCTTCCTTCCCAGAGCTCCCACTCAGGACAGAACAGAGAAGGCTAGCCCTCCTGCTAGAGCTCTGCCACCAACTGATACTGCCCCAGAGCTGGGGAGTTCTTGGGAGGAGGCCTCCCCTGCTTAGCCCCGCCCCTGACTCCACCCACCATCGCAGCAGAAGCTCTGCGTGGGCAGGGCCAACCTGGCTCCTCCCTACATCTCATCTCTCCACCCTAACAGGTCATTTGGACTCCTCTCACTGCCTCCTTCCCCTTTCCCCAATACCACAGTCCTTGGAGTTGACTTACTCTCCTTTTGCTCAGGAAAGGCCCCTTCTTGCCGGGTGTCCATCGTTATTGCTCGGGGAAGATGTCAAGCAGATGTACTCTTGGTCACACTTCGGTGACTTCCGCCACTGGACCGGGAATCCACAGGGTGGGCGTACGTGGCACCGCGTTCGCTCTTTCCCATAGACGATCGTGTGGGCGAGTCGCTCCCTTCTCAGAGCCTCGCTATCCTTTGGATGGCAACGCCAGGCCTCAATCAACCCAGGACTTCTTAAGCTGCAATGCCACACGTGCGCGGCGGGCAGAATTGGATTCCTGGGCTGTGTGAAAGCGCAGGTTTCTGAATGCATCTTGACTTTGTCTAAAACCTAAATGAGCCTTTGCCTTGCGTTCAAAGATTTCACAAAATATGGACTGGATCTCATGGCCATGGACTTTCCCCGACAGGCAAACGGGACCAGGACACAAAAATGGGAAAGGATGCTGGAGTCAACCCATTTCTCCAGTTGTGCCAGCTCGAGGGAATACGTTCCAAGTCAAGGACTCTCCCAGAGCAGGATGGAAGCATCTGAGCAAGACTTTCCTTGACGGAAGGGATGTGGGGGAGGACAAGCACGTCAGTCAGGATGTGTCCCTGTTCCTTGACTTCCACAAGACCCTGCAGGAAAGGAGTCTGTCTGTGGCATCATTCCATTCGGGCGTCCCTTTGCATAGTGCGGAAAAAGGTCCACATCCGGAAAAGGCGTGCTGGATGCCAAGCCTATTTCTGACGTCCCGAGGAGGAAACCATTTCCAGATGGCAAGGCTGTCAGAATCCTTCCATCTTCAGAAGAGAAAGGGAGGTTCCCACTTCTGCTGACTGAATCTTGACCCATGCCCAAGTGGCACTTGACCTTATCTCTCGGCTGCACTTCCCAATGCTGTTTGCCTGAGGTGAGGGTCTGGTTGCCCGAAATTCAGCCAGAACACAGTCCAATCGATCTTTGTGGTCAGGCAGGCCCCGAGGGACACTTCCATACTGGACGCTCTTGACATCTGCAGGCAGGATGAGGTGAGCATTGACTGATTCCCGATCAAGAGTTCTATCCCTGGGCAGGCCCCTGCGCTCTTCTTTCTGGCCTGTGATGGGGACGGGGGCCCAGGCAGGGGAAGCCAGCTCTGGGCTCTGGAAGCACTGAGTCCTCTCTCCTCTTCAAAGTAGGCGCCATGGCCTGGAGTGTTGGCCAGGGCACCTTGTCCAAATTCTCCTCGACTTCTCCTTTCTTTCCGTGTTCCAAGACGATTTCCCTCCAGTCACTGCATCCAATTCACGGGAATTCCTCAGTTGACGTCCACACGCGACTCCCTTGGCATTTCTGTCAAAGGATTCCCAGCTCTGCACGCGGGATCAAAGGAAGGCCACAGAAGGGAAATGGCAGGAGAAGAGCAGCACGGATTCGTTTCACGAAACCACCTTCCTGAAAACGTCCGCATTCTCTTCCTGCGTCTGCAAGGTGTATTCAGTCAGTCCAGGCTTTGGCATTGTGGACTTCTCTAGCACTAGGGTCCTCCACAGAAGTGCCTCACTCAGCAGCATGAAGCAGGACTTCCCTTCAGCAAGAGGACAGAAATTGGGGAGGGCCAAACTTGCCACCTGAAGCACATTAGCAGAATTTTTCTTTCCTTAATAGCTTCAAAAGGCTCCCTTTCCTCACCAGGATGGAAGATTAGGAATGCGCTGCATTTGCCATGGAAAGTCAATTCTTCACCTGGGAGGGGAAAATCGTTGAGATTCCACTACGGGCTGAAGGAAAGTTTCGGGAAAGGAGAAGAGCTTCTGGCAGGGTCAGGGGAAAAGGGATTGTCTCCTGATCCCAGTGGGCGCCAGTGCCGTTAGAGGCAAAGGACCTCGGACTTCTTGGAGCTATTTCTTTCTTTACCCAGTTGTTTGTGTATTTCTTTGTTTATTTGATCTTTGATTAAAATATTTTTTAAATATGTAATTTATTTTTATTTGAGATGATTTACCTTATTTTTTGGGGGGGGGGGAATGTAGTCGATCAAAATGTATTTATGTCTTCCTCTCCCCTGTAGCCCCCAATTCTCCAGAGGCCAGAATTGCACCTGAGGGCCGAACATCCACACATGCTTTCTTCTTCTCCATTCCCCTCCCAAGGTAATTGATAAGAATCGATGTCAGCGGCAGCGGCAGCAGCCTAGAGGCTGAGGTGTATGGGCAGAGCCCCCAAAGCCTTGGTCCCAGGGAAGTGGCTTGAGTGATCCTCAGTGTGAATCGAAGTCCTGGGAGCCGTCATACTCCAACTCTTGGAGCGCATCCGAGGAATATCGGTTCCATTTCCTCGCTCTCATGCCACTTCTTTCCTCATCAGGAAAACTACCATAGTCGCCATCACACCCCCTGCTGCTCTCTGTGTCCCTGCTTCCTTCTTCCTGCTCAGGGGAGTCGTCACGCCAGCGATTTTCACTGTTTTCATCTTCCTCATCATCCTGATCTTCTTCCATTTCCTGTGCTGGATCATCCGCTTCTGCCTCGCACTTCTCACTCTAGGGCTGTCCCGAGAGTTGGCCTTGAGTCGATCTGGGAACAGCCATGTCCGGGTCCTTCAGGGCCTAAACATAGTCTTCTTCTTCATTGTCTAGGTGCTCTGATACTTTTCCATCCTGGCAGATGGCCTGTGGCTCACGGCTCACCCTTAGTGATTTCGAGATGATCACCTGTGGTTGAGAATCCTCGGGGCAGGGAGAAGGAATGGGCAGGGTGTGTTTCTGAGCAACCTGGTCATGCCTGATATCACAGAGTTGGAATTGTTGCGCAGATGATGACGTGCCTCCTCTCTGTGACGTTCGTGTGGCAGCCTGAGAGTCTGGCTCGTCTGTATGAGGCCTGGCGGCAGCGGCCACAGCTGGCAGGACTGCTTCTCCTTGCGCACAGGCGGCCCGGCGTTTGGAGAGCAGGCCACGGCGGTCCTCGTGCCGTGTCAGCAGCTTTGCCGTGAGGAGGTCGTCACGGATGCTGTGATGGCTTTCCAGAGAAGGAGTCAGGGCTCTGGTGGCCTTCTCTCTGCTCGTGCCTTTTCTGACATGCTTCCGAACAGGCTCATAACGGGAGCGTCCCGTGGCTGCCAGCTTCAAGACGTTGTCCTGCAGGGAGCCCGTCGCCGCCCCCTGCGCCCCTCCTGGGACGCCCCGATTCCTGTACCTTTCTACGCCCGCATCAGCTCCTCGTCAGTATCCGCGCCACCATTGCATCTCAGCCAAGGCACCTGGGGCGCCACACCCGCCTTCCTGCTCTTGGCACTCTTCTCTTCCACTTCCAAAGCCATTGGTGGCCCATCATGTGTCTCCTGGGGCAGCCTGGCCTTGCTCTCCTTCAGCCTGACACGATTGGCTCTGGATTCCTCCTTCAGTCTTGGCCAAGAGAGCTGTTCTTCATCCTTTGGGATATGGAGCATTTCCCCCCATTCAGAAAGAGTGGAGTGCATCCCGGTGTCCTCATCCTCCTGAAGGAGGCTCTCTCTTTCTCTCACTTGGCCCAAAGCCCTTTTCAGCTCCTCTCCTTTGGTCGCTAAGGCAGTGCGAGCCGCCTGGAGCTTGGCCTTGCCCTTGCCAGGGGCTGTTTCCAAGGGAAGCACTTGGTGATCCTTGTGTTCTGGGCGTGATAAAGAGGAATCAGTGAGGACCCTCTGGTGTTCCTCACAGAACTTCTCTTTTGCCCGTCTTCCCCACAGCTAGTGAGACTCGCCATGCTGTGGCGCAAATGACGTCTGAGCCCTGGACAGGTGAGGGCGAGATTTGGCAGGTTCCCGTTGGGCCCTAAATCGCAGACTTGGCGAAGCCCTCGGCAGTGCGGACAAGTCACGCTTTCATAGGCCCCCTCCCTGCCCTGGAGAAGACACACTGCCCAAAAGCTCTGGCCACATTGGACAGTCACTGGGTCAGGGCAGTAGCCCAGGCACATGGAGCAAGTGAGCTCTGCCTTCAGATTTTCAAGTAGGGCTCTTGAGTCCATCTTCCTAGGATTCGGATTCCTTCCTTCCCAGAGCTCCCACTCAGGACAGAACAGAGAAGGCTAGCCCTCCTGCTAGAGCTCTGCCACCAACTGATACTGCCCCAGAGCTGGGGAGTTCTTGGGAGGAGGCCTCCCCTGCTTAGCCCCGCCCCTGACTCCACCCACCATCGCAGCAGAAGCTCTGCGTGGGCAGGGCCAACCTGGCTCCTCCCTACATCTCATCTCTCCACCCTAACAGGTCATTTGGACTCCTCTCACTGCCTCCTTCCCCTTTCCCCAATACCACAGTCCTTGGAGTTGACTTACTCTCCTTTTGCTCAGGAAAGGCCCCTTCTTGCCGGGTGTCCATCGTTATTGCTCGGGGAAGATGTCAAGCAGATGTACTCTTGGTCACACTTCGGTGACTTCCGCCACTGGACCGGGAATCCACAGGGTGGGCGTACGTGGCACCGCGTTCGCTCTTTCCCATAGACGATCGTGTGGGCGAGTCGCTCCCTTCTCAGAGCCTCGCTATCCTTTGGATGGCAACGCCAGGCCTCAATCAACCCAGGACTTCTTAAGCTGCAATGCCACACGTGCGCGGCGGGCAGAATTGGATTCCTGGGCTGTGTGAAAGCGCAGGTTTCTGAATGCATCTTGACTTTGTCTAAAACCTAAATGAGCCTTTGCCTTGCGTTCAAAGATTTCACAAAATATGGACTGGATCTCATGGCCATGGACTTTCCCCGACAGGCAAACGGGACCAGGACACAAAAATGGGAAAGGATGCTGGAGTCAACCCATTTCTCCAGTTGTGCCAGCTCGAGGGAATACGTTCCAAGTCAAGGACTCTCCCAGAGCAGGATGGAAGCATCTGAGCAAGACTTTCCTTGACGGAAGGGATGTGGGGGAGGACAAGCACGTCAGTCAGGATGTGTCCCTGTTCCTTGACTTCCACAAGACCCTGCAGGAAAGGAGTCTGTCTGTGGCATCATTCCATTCGGGCGTCCCTTTGCATAGTGCGGAAAAAGGTCCACATCCGGAAAAGGCGTGCTGGATGCCAAGCCTATTTCTGACGTCCCGAGGAGGAAACCATTTCCAGATGGCAAGGCTGTCAGAATCCTTCCATCTTCAGAAGAGAAAGGGAGGTTCCCACTTCTGCTGACTGAATCTTGACCCATGCCCAAGTGGCACTTGACCTTATCTCTCGGCTGCACTTCCCAATGCTGTTTGCCTGAGGTGAGGGTCTGGTTGCCCGAAATTCAGCCAGAACACAGTCCAATCGATCTTTGTGGTCAGGCAGGCCCCGAGGGACACTTCCATACTGGACGCTCTTGACATCTGCAGGCAGGATGAGGTGAGCATTGACTGATTCCCGATCAAGAGTTCTATCCCTGGGCAGGCCCCTGCGCTCTTCTTTCTGGCCTGTGATGGGGACGGGGGCCCAGGCAGGGGAAGCCAGCTCTGGGCTCTGGAAGCACTGAGTCCTCTCTCCTCTTCAAAGTAGGCGCCATGGCCTGGAGTGTTGGCCAGGGCACCTTGTCCAAATTCTCCTCGACTTCTCCTTTCTTTCCGTGTTCCAAGACGATTTCCCTCCAGTCACTGCATCCAATTCACGGGAATTCCTCAGTTGACGTCCACACGCGACTCCCTTGGCATTTCTGTCAAAGGATTCCCAGCTCTGCACGCGGGATCAAAGGAAGGCCACAGAAGGGAAATGGCAGGAGAAGAGCAGCACGGATTCGTTTCACGAAACCACCTTCCTGAAAACGTCCGCATTCTCTTCCTGCGTCTGCAAGGTGTATTCAGTCAGTCCAGGCTTTGGCATTGTGGACTTCTCTAGCACTAGGGTCCTCCACAGAAGTGCCTCACTCAGCAGCATGAAGCAGGACTTCCCTTCAGCAAGAGGACAGAAATTGGGGAGGGCCAAACTTGCCACCTGAAGCACATTAGCAGAATTTTTCTTTCCTTAATAGCTTCAAAAGGCTCCCTTTCCTCACCAGGATGGAAGATTAGGAATGCGCTGCATTTGCCATGGAAAGTCAATTCTTCACCTGGGAGGGGAAAATCGTTGAGATTCCACTACGGGCTGAAGGAAAGTTTCGGGAAAGGAGAAGAGCTTCTGGCAGGGTCAGGGGAAAAGGGATTGTCTCCTGATCCCAGTGGGCGCCAGTGCCGTTAGAGGCAAAGGACCTCGGACTTCTTGGAGCTATTTCTTTCTTTACCCAGTTGTTTGTGTATTTCTTTGTTTATTTGATCTTTGATTAAAATATTTTTTAAATATTTAATTTATTTTTATTTGAGATGATTTACCTTATTTTTTTTGTGGGGGGGGGGAATGTAGTCGATCAAAATGTATTTATGTCTTCCTCTCCCCTGTAGCCCCCAATTCTCCAGAGGCCAGAATTGCACCTGAGGGCCGAACATCCACACATGCTTTCTTCTTCTCCATTCCCCTCCCAAGGTAATTGATAAGAATCGATGTCAGCGGCAGCGGCAGCAGCCTAGAGTCTGAGGTGTATGGGCAGAGCCCCCAAAGCCTTGGTCCCAGGGAAGTGGCTTGAGTGATCCTCAGTGTGAATCGAAGTCCTGGGAGCCGTCATACTCCAACTCTTGGAGCGCATCCGAGGAATATCGGTTCCATTTCCTCGGTCTCATGCCACTTCTTTCCTCATCAGGAAAACTACCATAGTCGCCATCACACCCCCTGCTGCTCTCTGTGTCCCTGCTTCCTTCTTCCTGCTCAGGGGAGTCGTCACGCCAGCGATTTTCACTGTTTTCATCTTCCTCATCATCCTGATCTTCTTCCATTTCCTGTGCTGGATCATCCGCTTCTGCCTCGCACTTCTCACTCTAGGGCTGTCCCGAGAGTTGGCCTTGAGTCGATCTGGGAACAGCCATGTCCGGGTCCTTCAGGGCCTAAACATAGTCTTCTTCTGCATTGTCTAGGTGCTCTGCTACTTTTCCATCCTGGCAGATGGCCTGTGGCTCACGGCTCACCCTTAGTGATTTCGAGATGATCACCTGTGGTTGAGAATCCTCGGGGCAGGGAGAAGGAATGGGCAGGGTGTGTTTCTGAGCAACCTGGTCATGCCTGATATCACAGAGTTGGAATAGTTGCGCAGATGATGACGTGCCTCCTCTCTGTGACGTTCGTGTGGGAGCCTGAGAGTCTGGCTCGTCTGTATGAGGCCTGGCGGCAGCGGCCACAGCTGGCAGGGCTGCTTCTCCTTGCGCACAGGCGGCCCGGCGTTTGGAGAGCAGGCCACGGCGGTCCTCGTGCCGTGTCAGCAGCTTTGCCGTGAGGAGGTCGTCACGGATGCTGTGATGGCTTTCCAGAGAAGGAGTCAGGGCTCTGGTGGCCTTCTCTCTGCTCGTGCCTTTTCTGACATGCTTCCGAACAGGCTCATCCCGGGAGCGTCCCGTGGCTGCCAGCTTCAAGACGTTGTCCTGCAGGGAGCCCGTCGCCGCGCCCTGCGCCCCTCCTGGGACGCCCCGATTCCTGTACCTTTCCACGCCCGCATCAGCTCCTCGTCAGTATCCGCGCCACCATTCCATCTCAGCCAAGGCACCTTGGGCGCCACACCCGCCTTCCTGCTCTTGGCACTCTTCTCTTCCACTTCCAAAGCCATTGGTGGCCCATCATGTGTCTCCTGGGGCAGCCTGGCCTTGCTCTCCTTCAGCCTGACACGATTGGCTCTGGATTCCTCCTTCAGTCTTTGCCAAGAGAGCTGTTCTTCATCCTTTGGGATCTGGAGCATTTCCCCCCATTCAGAAAGAGTGGAGTGCATCCCGGTGTCCTCATCCTCCTGAAGGACGCTCTCTCTTTCTCTCACTTGGCCCAAAGCCCTTTCCAGCTCCTCTCCTTTGGTCGCTAAGGCAGTGCGAGCCGCCTGGAGCTTGGCCTTGCCCTTGCCAGGGGCTGTTTCCAAGGGAAGCACTTGGTGATCCTTGTGTTCTGGGAGTGATAAAGAGGAATCAGTGAGGACCCTCTGGTGTTCCTCACAGAACTTCTCTTTTGCCCGTCTTCCCCACAGCTAGTGAGACACGCCATGCTGTGGCGCAAATGACGTCTGAGCACTGGACTGGTGAGGGCGAGATTTGGCAGGTTCCCGTTGGGCCCCAAATCGCAGACTTGGCGAAGCCCTCGGCAGTGCGGACAAGTCACGCTTTCATAGGCCCCCTCCCTGCCCTGGAGAAGACACACTGCCCAAAAGCTGTGGCCACATTGGACAGTCACTGGGTCAGGGCAGTAGCCCAGGCACATGGAGCAAGTGAGCTCTGCCTTCAGATTTTCAAGTAGGGCTCTTGAGTCCATCTTCCTAGGATTCGGATTCCTTCCTTCCCAGAGCTCCCACTCAGGACAGAACAGAGAAGGCTAGCCCTTCTGCTAGAGCTCTGCCACCAACTGATAGTGCCCCAGAGCTGGGGAGTTCTTGGTAGGAGGCCTCCCCTTCTTATCCCCGCCCCTGACTCCACCCACCATCGCAGCACAAGCTCTGCGTGGGCAGGGCCAACCTGGCTCCTCCCTACATCTCATCTCTCCACCCTAACAGGTCATTTGGACTCCTCTCACTGCCTCCTTCCCCTTTCCCCAATACCACAGTCCTTGGAGTTGACTTACTCTCCTTTTGCTCAGGAAAGGCCCCTTCTTGCCGGGTGTCCATCGTTATTGCTCGGGGATGACGTCAAGCAGATGTACTGTTGGTCACACTTCGGTGACTTCCGCCACTGGACCGGGAATCCAAAGGGTGGGCGTACGTGGCACCGCGTTCGCTCTTTCCCATAGACGATCGTGTGGGCGAGTCGCTCCCTTGTCAGAGCCTCGCTATCCTTTGGATGGCAACGCCAGGCCTCAATCAACCCAGGACTTCTTAAGCTGCAATGCCACACGTGCGCGGCGGGCAGAATTGGATTCCTGGGCTGTGTGAAAGCGCAGGTTTCTGAATGCATCTTGACTTTGTCTAAAACCTAAATGAACCTTTGCCTTGCGTTCAAAGATTTCACAAAATATGGACTGGATCTCATGGCCATGGACTTTCCCCGACAGGCAAACGGGACCAGGACACAAAAATGGGAAAGGATGCTGGAGTCAACCCATTTCTCCAGTTGTGCCAGCTCGAGGGAATACGTTCCAAGTCAAGGACTCTCCCAGAGCAGGATGGAAGCATCTGAGCAAGACTTTCCTTGACGGAAGGGATGTGGGGGAGGACAAGCACGTCAGTCAGGATGTGTCCCTGTTCCTTGACTTCCACAAGACCCTGCAGGAAAGGAGTCTGTCTGTGGCATCATTCCATTTGGGCGTCCCTTTGCATAGTGCGGAAAAAGGTCCACATCCGGAAAAGGCGTGCTGGATGCCAAGCCTATTTCTGACGTCCCGAGGAGGAAACCATTTCCAGATGGCAAGGCTGTCAGAATCCTTCCATCTTCAGAAGAGAAAGGGAGGTTCCCACTTCTGCTGACTGAATCTTGACCCATGCCCAAGTGGCACTTGACCTTATCTCTCGGCTGCACTTCCCAATGCTGTTTGCCTGAGGTGAGGGTCTGGTTGCCCGAAATTCAGCCAGAACACAGTCCAATCGATCTTTGTGGTCAGGCAGGCCCCGAGGGACACTTCCATACTGGACGCTCTTGACATCTGCAGGCAGGATGAGGTGAGCATTGACTGATTCCCGATCAAGAGTTCTATCCCTGGGCAGGCCCCTGCGCTCTTCTTTCTGGCCTGTGATGGGGACGGGGGCCCAGGCAGGGGAAGCCAGCTCTGGGCTCTGGAAGCACTGAGTCCTCTCTCCTCTTCAAAGTAGGCGCCATGGCCTGGAGTGTTGGCCAGGGCACCTTGTCCAAATTCTCCTCGACTTCTCCTTTCTTTCCGTGTTCCAAGACGATTTCCCTCCAGTCACTGCATCCAATTCACGGGAATTCCTCAGTTGACGTCCACACGCGACTCCCTTGGCATTTCTGTCAAAGGATTCCCAGCTCTGCACGCGGGATCAAAGGAAGGCCACAGAAGGGAAATGGCAGGAGAAGAGCAGCACGGATTCGTTTCACGAAACCACCTTCCTGAAAACGTCCGCATTCTCTTCCTGCGTCTGCAAGGTGTATTCAGTCAGTCCAGGCTTTGGCATTGTGGACTTCTCTAGCACTAGGGTCCTCCACAGAAGTGCCTCACTCAGCAGCATGAAGCAGGACTTCCCTTCAGCAAGAGGACAGAAATTGGGGAGGGCCAAACTTGCCACCTGAAGCACATTAGCAGAATTTTTCTTTCCTTAATAGCTTCAAAAGGCTCCCTTTCCTCACCAGGATGGAAGATTAGGAATGCGCTGCATTTGCCATGGAAAGTCAATTCTTCACCTGGGAGGGGAAAATCGTTGAGATTCCACTACGGGCTGAAGGAAAGTTTCGGGAAAGGAGAAGAGCTTCTGGCAGGGTCAGGGGAAAAGGGATTGTCTCCTGATCCCAGTGGGCGCCAGTGCCGTTAGAGGCAAAGGACCTCGGACTTCTTGGAGCTATTTCTTTCTTTACCCAGTTGTTTGTGTATTTCTTTGTTTATTTGATCTTTGATTAAAATATTTTTTAAATATTTAATTTATTTTTATTTGAGATGATTTACCTTATTTTTTTTGTGGGGGGGGGGAATGTAGTCGATCAAAATGTATTTATGTCTTCCTCTCCCCTGTAGCCCCCAATTCTCCAGAGGCCAGAATTGCACCTGAGGGCCGAACATCCACACATGCTTTCTTCTTCTCCATTCCCCTCCCAAGGTAATTGATAAGAATCGATGTCAGCGGCAGCGGCAGCAGCCTAGAGGCTGAGGTGTATGGGCAGAGCCCCCAAAGCCTTGGTCCCAGGGAAGTGGCTTGAGTGATCCTCAGTGTGAATCGAAGTCCTGGGAGCCGTCATACTCCAACTCTTGGAGCGCATCCGAGGAATATCGGTTCCATTTCCTCGGTCTCATGCCACTTCTTTCCTCATCAGGAAAACTACCATAGTCGCCATCACACCCCCTGCTGCTCTCTGTGTCCCTGCTTCCTTCTTCCTGCTCAGGGGAGTCGTCACGCCAGCGATTTTCACTGTTTTCATCTTCCTCATCATCCTGATCTTCTTCCATTTCCTGTGCTGGATCATCCGCTTCTGCCTCGCACTTCTCACTCTAGGGCTGTCCCGAGAGTTGGCCTTGAGTCGATCTGGGAACAGCCATGTCCGGGTCCTTCAGGGCCTAAACATAGTCTTCTTCTTCATTGTCTCGGTGCTCTGCTACTTTTCCATCCTGGCAGATGGCCTGTGGCTCACGGCTCACCCTTAGTGATTTCGAGATGATCACCTGTGGTTGAGAATCCTCGGGGCAGGGAGAAGGAATGGGCAGGGTGTGTTTCTGAGCAACCTGGTCATGCCTGATATCACAGAGTTGGAATAGTTGCGCAGATGATGACGTGCCTCCTCTCTGTGACGTTCGTGTGGCAGCCTGAGAGTCTGGCTCGTCTGTATGAGGCCTGGCGGCAGCGGCCACAGCTGGCAGGGCTGCTTCTCCTTGCGCACAGGCGGCCCGGCGTTTGGAGAGCAGGCCACGGCGGTCCTGGTGCCGTGTCAGCAGCTTTGCCGTGAGGAGGTCGTCACGGATGCTGTGATGGCTTTCCAGAGAAGGAGTCAGGGCTCTGGTGGCCTTCTCTCTGCTCGTGCCTTTTCTGACATGCTTCCGAACAGGCTCATCCCGGGAGCGTCCCGTGGCTGCCAGCTTCAAGACGTTGTCCTGCAGGGAGCCCGTCGCCGCCCCCTGCGCCCCTCCTGGGACGCCCCGATTCCTGTACCTTTCCACGCCCGCATCAGCTCCTCGTCAGTATCCGCGCCACCATTCCATCTCAGCCAAGGCACCTTGGGCGCCACACCCGCCTTCCTGCTCTTGGCACTCTTCTCTTCCACTTCCAAAGCCATTGGTGGCCCATCATGTGTCTCCTGGGGCAGCCTGGCCTTGCTCTCCTTCAGCCTGACACGATTGGCTCTGGATTCCTCCTTCAGTCTTGGCCAAGAGAGCTGTTCTTCATCCTTTGGGATCTGGAGCATTTCCCCCCATTCAGAAAGAGTGGAGTGCATCCCGGTGTCCTCATCCTCCTGAAGGACGCTCTCTCTTTCTCTCACTTGGCCCAAAGCCCTTTCCAGCACCTCTCCTTTCGTCGCTAAGGCAGTGCGAGCCGCCTGGAGCTTGGCCTTGCCCTTGCCAGGGGCTGTTTGCAAGGGAAGCACTTGGTGATCCTTGTGTTCTGGGCGTGATAAAGAGGAATCAGTGAGGACCCTCTGGTGTTCCTCACACAACTTCTCTTTTGCCCGTCTTCCCCACAGCTAGTGAGACTCGCCATGCTGTGGCGCAAATGACGTCTGAGCACTGGACTGGTGAGGGCGAGATTTGGCAGGTTCCCGATGGGCCCCAAATCGCAGACTTGGCGAAGCCCTCGGCAGTGCGGACAAGTCACGCTTTCATAGGCCCCCTCCCTGCCCTGGAGAAGACACACTGCCCAAAAGCTCTGGCCACATTGGACAGTCACTGGTTCAGGGCAGTAGCCCAGGCACATGGAGCAAGTGAGCTCTGCCTTCAGATTTTCAAGTAGGGCTCCTGAGTCCATCTTCCTAGGATTCGGATTCCTTCCTTCCCAGAGCTCCCACTCAGGACAGAACAGAGAAGGCTAGCCCTTCTGCTAGAGCTCTGCCACCATCTGATACTGCCCCAGAGCTGGGGAGTTCTTGGTAGGAGGCCTCCCCGGCTTAGCCCCGCCCCTGACTCCACCCACCATCGCAGCAGAAGCTCTGCGTGGGCAGGGCCAACCTGGCTCCTCCCTACATCTCATCTCTCCACCCTAACAGGTCATTTGGACTCCTCTCACTGCCTCCTTCCCCTTTCTCCAATGCCACAGTCCTTGGAGTTGACTTACTCTCCTTTTGCTCAGGAAAGGCCCCTTCTTGCCGGGTGTCCATCGTTATTGCTCGGGGAAGACGTCAAGCAGATGTACTGTTGGTCACACTTCGGTGACTTCCGCCACTGGACCGGGAATCCAAAGGGTGGGCGTACGTGGCACCGCGTTCGCTCTTTCCCATAGACGATCGTGTGGGCGAGTCGCTCCCTTGTCAGAGCCTCGCTATCCTTTGGATGGCAACGCCAGGCCTCAATCAACCCAGGACTTCTTAAGCTGCAATGCCACACGTGCGCGGCGGGCAGAATTGGATTCCTGGGCTGTGTGAAAGCGCAGGTTTCTGAATGCATCTTGACTTTGTCTAAAACCTAAATGAACCTTTGCCTTGCGTTCAAAGATTTCACAAAATATGGACTGGATCTCATGGCCATGGACTTTCCCCGACAGGCAAACGGGACCAGGACACAAAAATGGGAAAGGATGCTGGAGTCAACCCATTTCTCCAGTTGTGCCAGCTCGAGGGAATACGTTCCAAGTCAAGGACTCTCCCAGAGCAGGATGGAAGCATCTGAGCAAGACTTTCCTTGACGGAAGGGATGTGGGGGAGGACAAGCACGTCAGTCAGGATGTGTCCCTGTTCCTTGACTTCCACAAGACCCTGCAGGAAAGGAGTCTGCCTGTGGCATCATTCCATTCGGGCGTCCCTTTGCATAGTGCGGAAAAAGGTCCACATCCGGAAAAGGCGTGCTGGATGCCAAGCCTATTTCTGACGTCCCGAGGAGGAAACCATTTCCAGATGGCAAGGCTGTCAGAATCCTTCCATCTTCAGAAGAGAAAGGGAGGTTCCCACTTCTGCTGACTGAATCTTGACCCATGCCCAAGTGGCACTTGACCTTATCTCTCAGCTGCACTTCCCAATGCTGTTTGCCTGAGGTGAGGGTCTGGTTGCCCGAAATTCAGCCAGAACACAGTCCAATCGATCTTTGTGGTCAGGCAGGCCCCGAGGGACACTTCCATACTGGACGCTCTTGACATCTGCAGGCAGGATGAGGTGAGCATTGACTGATTCCGGATCAAGAGTTCTATCCCTGGGCAGGCCCCTGCGCTCTTCTTTCTGGCCTGTGATGGGGACGGGGGCCCAGGCAGGGGAAGCCAGCTCTGGGCTCTGGAAGCACTGAGTCCTCTCTCCTCTTCAAAGTAGGCGCCATGGCCTGGAGTGTTGGCCAGGGCACCTTGTCCAAATTCTCCTCGACTTCTCCTTTCTTTCCGTGTTCCAAGACGATTTCCCTCCAGTCACTGCATCCAATTCACGGGAATTCCTCAGTTGACGTCCACACGCGACTCCCTTGGCATTTCTGTCAAAGGATTCCCAGCTCTGCACGCGGGATCAAAGGAAGGCCACAGAAGGGAAATGGCAGGAGAAGAGCAGCACGGATTCGTTTCACGAAACCACCTTCCTGAAAACGTCCGCATTCTCTTCCTGCGTCTGCAAGGTGTATTCAGTCAGTCCAGGCTTTGGCATTGTGGACTTCTCTAGCACTAGGGTCCTCCACAGAAGTGCCTCACTCAGCAGCATGAAGCAGGACTTCCCTTCAGCAAGAGGACAGAAATTGGGGAGGGCCAAACTTGCCACCTGAAGCACATTAGCAGAATTTTTCTTTCGTTAATAGCTTCAAAAGGCTCCCTTTTCTCACCAGGATGGAAGATTAGGAATGCGCTGCATTTGCCATGGAAAGTCAATTCTTCACCTGGGAGGGGAAAATCGTTGAGATTCCACTACGGGCTGAAGGAAAGTTTCGGGAAAGGAGAAGAGCTTCTGGCAGGGTCAGGGGAAAAGGGATTGTCTCCTGATCCCAGTGGGCGCCAGTGCCGTTAGAGGCAAAGGACCTCGGACTTCTTGGAGCTATTTCTTTCTTTACCCAGTTGTTTGTGTATTTCTTTGTTTATTTGATCTTTGATTAAAATATTGTTTAAATATTTAATTTATTTTTATTTGAGATGATTTACCTTATTTTTTTTGGGGGGGGGGGAATGTAGTCGATCAAAATGTATTTATGTCTTCCTCTCCCCTGTAGCCCCCAATTCTCCAGAGGCCAGAATTGCACCTGAGGGCCGAACATCCACACATGCTTTCTTCTTCTCCATTCCCCTCCCAAGGTAATTGATAAGAATCGATGTCAGCGGCAGCGGCAGCAGCCTAGAGGCTGAGGTGTATGGGCAGAGCCCCCAAAGCCTTGGTCCCAGGGAAGTGGCTTGAGTGATCCTCAGTGTGAATCGAAGTCCTGGGAGCCGTCATACTCCAACTCTTGGAGCGCATCCGAGGAATATCGGTTCCATTTCCTCGGTCTCATGCCACTTCTTTCCTCATCAGGAAAACTACCATAGTCGCCATCACACCCCTTGCTGCTCTCTGTGTCCCTGCTTCCTTCTTCCTGCTCAGGGGAGTCGTCACGCCAGCGATTTTCACTGTTTTCATCTTCCTCATCATCCTGATCTTCTTCCATTTCCTGTGCTGGATCATCCGCTTCTGCCTCGCACTTCTCACTCTAGGGCTGTCCCGAGAGTTGGCCTTGAGTCGATCTGGGAACAGCCATGTCCGGGTCCTTCAGGGCCTAAACATAGTCTTCTTCTTCATTGTCTAGGTGCTCTGCTACTTTTCCATCCTGGCAGATGGCCTGTGGCTCACGGCTCACCCTTAGTGATTTCGAGATGATCACCTGTGGTTGAGAATCCTCGGGGCAGGGAGAAGGAATGGGCAGGGTGTGTTTCTGAGCAACCTGGTCATGCCTGATATCACAGAGTTGGAATAGTTGCGCAGATGATGACGTGCCTCCTCTCTGTGACGTTCGTGTGGCAGCCTGAGAGTCTGGCTCGTCTGTATGAGGCCTGGCGGCAGCGGCCACAGCTGGCAGGGCTGCTTCTCCTTGCGCACAGGCGGCCCGGCGTTTGGAGAGCAGGCCACGGCGGTCCTCGTGCCGTGTCAGCAGCTTTGCCGTGAGGAGGTCGTCACGGATGCTGTGATGGCTTTCCAGAGAAGGAGTCAGGGCTCTGGTGGCCTTCTCTCTGCTCGTGCCTTTTCTGACATGCTTCCGAACAGGCTCATCCCGGGAGCGTCCCGTGGCTGCCAGCTTCAAGACGTTGTCCTGCAGGGAGCCCGTCGCCGCCCCCTGCGCCCCTCCTGGGACGCCCCGATTCCTGTACCTTTCCACGCCCGCATCAGCTCCTCGTCAGTATCCGCGCCACCATTCCATCTCAGCCAAGGCACCTTGGGCGCCACACCCGCCTTCCTGCTCTTGGCACTCTTCTCTTCCACTTCCAAAGCCATTGGTGGCCCATCATGTGTCTCCTGGGGCAGCCTGGCCTTGCTCTCCTTCAGCCTGACACGATTGGCTCTGGATTCCTCCTTCAGTCTTTGCCAAGAGAGCTGTTCTTCATCCTTTGGGATCTGGAGCATTTCCCCCCATTCAGAAAGAGTGGAGTGCATCCCGGTGTCCTCATCCTCCTGAAGGACGCTCTCTCTTTCTCTCACTTGGCCCAAAGCCCTTTCCAGCACCTCTCCGTTCGTCGCTAAGGCAGTGCGAGCCGCCTGGAGCTTGGCCTTGCCCTTGCCAGGGGCTGTTTGCAAGGGAAGCACTTGGTGATCCTTGTGTTCTGGGCGTGATAAAGAGGAATCAGTGAGGACCCTCTGGTGTTCCTCACACAACTTCTCTTTTGCCCGTCTTCCCCACAGCTAGTGAGACTCGCCATGCTGTGGCGCAAATGACGTCTGAGCACTGGACTGGTGAGGGCGAGATTTGGCAGGTTCCCGATGGGCCCCAAATCGCAGACTTGGCGAAGCCCTCGGCAGTGCGGACAAGTCACGCTTTCATAGGCCCCCTCCCTGCCCTGGAGAAGACACACTGCCCAAAAGCTGTGGCCACATTGGACAGTCACTGGTTCAGGGCAGTAGCCCAGGCACATGGAGCAAGTGAGCTCTGCCTTCAGATTTTCAAGTAGGGCTCCTGAGTCCATCTTCCTAGGATTCGGATTCCTTCCTTCCCAGAGCTCCCACTCAGGACAGAACAGAGAAGGCTAGCCCTTCTGCTAGAGCTCTGCCACCATCTGATACTGCCCCAGAGCTGGGGAGTTCTTGGTAGGAGGCCTCCCCGGCTTAGCCCCGCCCCTGACTCCACCCACCATCGCAGCAGAAGCTCTGCGTGGGCAGGGCCAACCTGGCTCCTCCCTACATCTCATCTCTCCACCCTAACAGGTCATTTGGACTCCTCTCACTGCCTCCTTCCCCTTTCTCCAATGCCACAGTCCTTGGAGTTGACTTACTCTCCTTTTGCTCAGGAAAGGCCCCTTCTTGCCGGGTGTCCATCGTTATTGCTCGGGGAAGACGTCAAGCAGATGTACTGTTGGTCACACTTCGGTGACTTCCGCCACTGGACCGGGAATCCAAAGGGTGGGCGTACGTGGCACCGCGTTCGCTCTTTCCCATAGACGATCGTGTGGGCGAGTCGCTCCCTTGTCAGAGCCTCGCTATCCTTTGGATGGCAACGCCAGGCCTCAATCAACCCAGGACTTCTTAAGCTGCAATGCCACACGTGCGCGGCGGGCAGAATTGGATTCCTGGGCTGTGTGAAAGCGCAGGTTTCTGAATGCATCTTGACTTTGTCTAAAACCTAAATGAACCTTTGCCTTGCGTTCAAAGATTTCACAAAATATGGACTGGATCTCATGGCCATGGACTTTCCCCGACAGGCAAACGGGACCAGGACACAAAAATGGGAAAGGATGCTGGAGTCAACCCATTTCTCCAGTTGTGCCAGCTCGAGGGAATACGTTCCAAGTCAAGGACTCTCCCAGAGCAGGATGGAAGCATCTGAGCAAGACTTTCCTTGACGGAAGGGATGTGGGGGAGGACAAGCACGTCAGTCAGGATGTGTCCCTGTTCCTTGACTTCCACAAGACCCTGCAGGAAAGGAGTCTGTCTGTGGCATCATTCCATTCGGGCGTCCCTTTGCATAGTGCGGAAAAAGGTCCACATCCGGAAAAGGCGTGCTGGATGCCAAGCCTATTTCTGACGTCCCGAGGAGGAAACCATTTCCAGATGGCAAGGCTGTCAGAATCCTTCCATCTTCAGAAGAGAAAGGGAGGTTCCCACTTCTGCTGACTGAATCTTGACCCATGCCCAAGTGGCACTTGACCTTATCTCTCAGCTGCACTTCCCAATGCTGTTTGCCTGAGGTGAGGGTCTGGTTGCCCGAAATTCAGCCAGAACACAGTCCAATCGATCTTTGTGGTCAGGCAGGCCCCGAGGGACACTTCCATACTGGACGCTCTTGACATCTGCAGGCAGGATGAGGTGAGCATTGACTGATTCCGGATCAAGAGTTCTATCCCTGGGCAGGCCCCTGCGCTCTTCTTTCTGGCCTGTGATGGGGACGGGGGCCCAGGCAGGGGAAGCCAGCTCTGGGCTCTGGAAGCACTGAGTCCTCTCTCCTCTTCAAAGTAGGCGCCATGGCCTGGAGTGTTGGCCAGGGCACCTTGTCCAAATTCTCCTCGACTTCTCCTTTCTTTCCGTGTTCCAAGACAATTTCCCTCCAGTCACTGCATCCAATTCACGGGAATTCCTCAGTTGACGTCCACACGCGACTCCCTTGGCATTTCTGTCAAAGGATTCCCAGCTCTGCACGCGGGATCAAAGGAAGGCCACAGAAGGGAAATGGCAGGAGAAGAGCAGCACGGATTCGTTTCACGAAACCACCTTCCTGAAAACGTCCGCATTCTCTTCCTGCGTCTGCAAGGTGTATTCAGTCAGTCCAGGCTTTGGCATTGTGGACTTCTCTAGCACTAGGGTCCTCCACAGAAGTGCCTCACTCAGCAGCATGAAGCAGGACTTCCCTTCAGCAAGAGGACAGAAATTGGGGAGGGCCAAACTTGCCACCTGAAGCACATTAGCAGAATTTTTCTTTCCTTAATAGCTTCAAAAGGCTCCCTTTCCTCACCAGGATGGAAGATTAGGAATGCGCTGCATTTGCCATGGAAAGTCAATTCTTCACCTGGGAGGGGAAAATCGTTGAGATTCCACTACGGGCTGAAGGAAAGTTTCGGGAAAGGAGAAGAGCTTCTGGCAGGGTCAGGGGAAAAGGGATTGTCTCCTGATCCCAGTGGGCGCCAGTGCCGTTAGAGGCAAAGGACCTCGGACTTCTTGGAGCTATTTCTTTCTTTACCCAGTTGTTTGTGTATTTCTTTGTTTATTTGATCTTTGATTAAAATATTTTTTAAATATTTAATTTATTTTTATTTGAGATGATTTACCTTATTTTTTTTGGGGGGGGGGGAATGTAGTCGATCAAAATGTATTTATGTCTTCCTCTCCCCTGTAGCCCCCAATTCTCCAGAGGCCAGAATTGCACCTGAGGGCCGAACATCCACACATGCTTTCTTCTTCTCCATTCCCCTCCCAAGGTAATTGATAAGACTCGATGTCAGGGGCAGCGGCAGCAGCCTAGAGGCTGAGGTGTATGGGCAGAGCCCCCAAAGCCTTGGTCCCAGGGAAGTGGCTTGAGTGATCCTCAGTGTGAATCGAAGTCCTGGGAGCCGTCATACTCCAACTCTTGGAGCGCATCCGAGGAATATCGGTTCCATTTCCTCGCTCTCATGCCACTTCTTTCCTCATCAGGAAAACTACCATAGTCGCCATCACACCCCCTGCTGCTCTCTGTGTCCCTGCTTCCTTCTTCCTGCTCAGGGGAGTCGTCACGCCAGCGATTTTCACTGTTTTCATCTTCCTCATCATCCTGATCTTCTTCCATTTCCTGTGCTGGATCATCCGCTTCTGCCTCGCACTTCTCACTCTAGGGCTGTCCCGAGAGTTGGCCTTGAGTCGATCTGGGAACAGCCATGTCCGGGTCCTTCAGGGCCTAAACATAGTCTTCTTCTTCATTGTCTAGGTGCTCTGCTACTTTTCCATCCTGGCAGATGGCCTGTGGCTCACGGCTCACCCTTAGTGATTTCGAGATGATCACCTGTGGTTGAGAATCCTCGGGGCAGGGAGAAGGAATGGGCAGGGTGTGTTTCTGAGCAACCTGGTCATGCCTGATATCACAGAGTTGGAATAGTTGCGCAGATGATGACGTGCCTCCTCTCTGTGACGTTCGTGTGGCAGCCTGAGAGTCTGGCTCGTCTGTATGAGGCCTGGCGGCAGCGGCCACAGCTGGCAGGGCTGCTTCTCCTTGCGCACAGGCGGCCCGGCGTTTGGAGAGCAGGCCACGGCGGTCCTGGTGCCGTGTCAGCAGCTTTGCCGTGAGGAGGTCGTCACGGATGCTGTGATGGCTTTCCAGAGAAGGAGTCAGGGCTCTGGTGGCCTTCTCTCTGCTCGTGCCTTTTCTGACATGCTTCCGAACAGGCTCATCCCGGGAGCGTCCCGTGGCTGCCAGCTTCAAGACGTTGTCCTGCAGGGAGCCCGTCGCCGCGCCCTGCGCCCCTCCTGGGACGCCCCGATTCCTGTACCTTTCCACGCCCGCATCAGCTCCTCGTCAGTATCCGCGCCACCATTCCATCTCAGCCAAGGCACCTTGGGCGCCACACCCGCCTTCCTGCTCTTGGCACTCTTCTCTTCCACTTCCAAAGCCATTGGTGGCCCATCATGTGTCTCCTGGGGCAGCCTGGCCTTGCTCTCCTTCAGCCTGACACGATTGGTTCTGGATTCCTCCTTCAGTCTTTGCCAAGAGAGCTGTTCTTCATCCTTTGGGATCTGGAGCATTTCCCCCCATTCAGAAAGAGTGGAGTGCATCCCGGTGTCCTCATCCTCCTGAAGGACGCTCTCTCTTTCTCTCACTTGGCCCAAAGCCCTTTCCAGCACCTCTCCTTTCGTCGCTAAGGCAGTGCGAGCCGCCTGGAGCTTGGCCTTGCCCTTGCCAGGGGCTGTTTGCAAGGGAAGCACTTGGTGATCCTTGTGTTCTGGGCGTGATAAAGAGGAATCAGTGAGGACCCTCTGGTGTTCCTCACACAACTTCTCTTTTGCCCGTCTTCCCCACAGCTAGTGAGACTCGCCATGCTGTGGCGCAAATGACGTCTGAGCCCTGGACTGGTGAGGGCGAGATTTGGCAGGTTCCCGATGGGCCCCAAATCGCAGACTTGGCGAAGCCCTCGGCAGTGCGGACAAGTCACGCTTTCATAGGCCCCCTCCCTGCCCTGGAGAAGACACACTGCCCAAAAGCTCTGGCCACATTGGACAGTCACTGGTTCAGGGCAGTAGCCCAGGCACATGGAGCAAGTGAGCTCTGCCTTCAGATTTTCAAGTAGGGCTCCTGAGTCCATCTTCCTAGGATTCGGATTCCTTCCTTCCCAGAGCTCCCACTCAGGACAGAACAGAGAAGGCTAGCCCTTCTGCTAGAGCTCTGCCACCATCTGATACTGCCCCAGAGCTGGGGAGTTCTTGGTAGGAGGCCTCCCCGGCTTAGCCCCGCCCCTGAATCCACCCACCATCGCAGCAGAAGCTCTGCGTGGGCAGGGCCAACCTGGCTCCTCCCTACATCTCATCTCTCCACCCTAACAGGTCATTTGGACTCCTCTCACTGCCTCCTTCCCCTTTCTCCAATGCCACAGTCCTTGGAGTTGACTTACTCTCCTTTTGCTCAGGAAAGGCCCCTTCTTGCCGGGTGTCCATCGTTATTGCTCGGGGAAGACGTCAAGCAGATGTACTGTTGGTCACACTTCGGTGACTTCCGCCACTGGACCGGGAATCCAAAGGGTGGGCGTACGTGGCACCGCGTTCGCTCTTTCCCATAGACGATCGTGTGGGCGAGTCGCTCCCTTGTCAGAGCCTCGCTATCCTTTGGATGGCAACGCCAGGCCTCAATCAACCCAGGACTTCTTAAGCTGCAATGCCACACGTGCGCGGCGGGCAGAATTGGATTCCTGGGCTGTGTGAAAGCGCAGGTTTCTGAATGCATCTTGACTTTGTCTAAAACCTAAATGAACCTTTGCCTTGCGTTCAAAGATTTCACAAAATATGGACTGGATCTCATGGCCATGGACTTTCCCCGACAGGCAAACGGGACCAGGACACAAAAATGGGAAAGGATGCTGGAGTCAACCCATTTCTCCAGTTGTGCCAGCTCGAGGGAATACGTTCCAAGTCAAGGACTCTCCCAGAGCAGGATGGAAGCATCTGAGCAAGACTTTCCTTGACGGAAGGGATGTGGGGGAGGACAAGCACGTCAGTCAGGATGTGTCCCTGTTCCTTGACTTCCACAAGACCCTGCAGGAAAGGAGTCTGTCTGTGGCATCATTCCATTCGGGCGTCCCTTTGCATAGTGCGGAAAAAGGTCCACATCCGGAAAAGGCGTGCTGGATGCCAAGCCTATTTCTGACGTCCCGAGGAGGAAACCATTTCCAGATGGCAAGGCTGTCAGAATCCTTCCATCTTCAGAAGAGAAAGGGAGGTTCCCACTTCTGCTGACTGAATCTTGACCCATGCCCAAGTGGCACTTGACCTTATCTCTCAGCTGCACTTCCCAATGCTGTTTGCCTGAGGTGAGGGTCTGGTTGCCCGAAATTCAGCCAGAACACAGTCCAATCGATCTTTGTGGTCAGGCAGGCCCCGAGGGACACTTCCATACTGGACGCTCTTGACATCTGCAGGCAGGATGAGGTGAGCATTGACTGATTCCGGATCAAGAGTTCTATCCCTGGGCAGGCCCCTGCGCTCTTCTTTCTGGCCTGTGATGGGGACGGGGGCCCAGGCAGGGGAAGCCAGCTCTGGGCTCTGGAAGCACTGAGTCCTCTCTCCTCTTCAAAGTAGGCGCCATGGCCTGGAGTGTTGGCCAGGGCACCTTGTCCAAATTCTCCTCGACTTCTCCTTTCTTTCCGTGTTCCAAGACGATTTCCCTCCAGTCACTGCATCCAATTCACGGGAATTCCTCAGTTGACGTCCACACGCGACTCCCTTGGCATTTCTGTCAAAGGATTCCCAGCTCTGCACGCGGGATCAAAGGAAGGCCACAGAAGGGAAATGGCAGGAGAAGAGCAGCACGGATTCGTTTCACGAAACCACCTTCCTGAAAACGTCCGCATTCTCTTCCTGCGTCTGCAAGGTGTATTCAGTCAGTCCAGGCTTTGGCATTGTGGACTTCTCTAGCACTAGGGTCCTCCACAGAAGTGCCTCACTCAGCAGCATGAAGCAGGACTTCCCTTCAGCAAGAGGACAGAAATTGGGGAGGGCCAAACTTGCCACCTGAAGCACATTAGCAGAATTTTTCTTTCCTTAATAGCTTCAAAAGGCTCCCTTTCCTCACCAGGATGGAAGATTAGGAATGCGCTGCATTTGCCATGGAAAGTCAATTCTTCACCTGGGAGGGGAAAATCGTTGAGATTCCACTACGGGCTGAAGGAAAGTTTCGGGAAAGGAGAAGAGCTTCTGGCAGGGTCAGGGGAAAAGGGATTGTCTCCTGATCCCAGTGGGCGCCAGTGCCGTTAGAGGCAAAGGACCTCGGACTTCTTGGAGCTATTTCTTTCTTTACCCAGTTGTTTGTGTATTTCTTTGTTTATTTGATCTTTGATTAAAATATTTTTTAAATATTTAATTTATTTTTATTTGAGATGATTTACCTTATTTTTTTTGGGGGGGGGGGAATGTAGTCGATCAAAATGTATTTATGTCTTCCTCTCCCCTGTAGCCCCCAATTCTCCAGAGGCCAGAATTGCACCTGAGGGCCGAACATCCACACATGCTTTCTTCTTCTCCATTCCCCTCCCAAGGTAATTGATAAGAATCGATGTCAGCGGCAGCGGCAGCAGCCTAGAGGCTGAGGTGTATGGGCAGAGCCCCCAAAGCCTTGGTCCCAGGGAAGTGGCTTGAGTGATCCTCAGTGTGAATCGAAGTCCTGGGAGCCGTCATACTCCAACTCTTGGAGCGCATCCGAGGAATATCGGTTCCATTTCCTCGCTCTCATGCCACTTCTTTCCTCATCAGGAAAACTACCATAGTCGCCATCACACCCCCTGCTGCTCTCTGTGTCCCTGCTTCCTTCTTCCTGCTCAGGGGAGTCGTCACGCCAGCGATTTTCACTGTTTTCATCTTCCTCATCATCCTGATCTTCTTCCATTTCCTGTGCTGGATCATCCGCTTCTGCCTCGCACTTCTCACTCTAGGGCTGTCCCGAGAGTTGGCCTTGAGTCGATCTGGGAACAGCCATGTCCGGGTCCTTCAGGGCCTAAACATAGTCTTCTTCTTCATTGTCTAGGTGCTCTGCTACTTTTCCATCCTGGCAGATGGCCTGTGGCTCACGGCTCACCCTTAGTGATTTCGAGATGATCACCTGTGGTTGAGAATCCTCGGGGCAGGGAGAAGGAATGGGCAGGGTGTGTTTCTGAGCAACCTGGTCATGCCTGATATCACAGAGTTGGAATTGTTGCGCAGATGATGACGTGCCTCCTCTCTGTGACGTTCGTGTGGCAGCCTGAGAGTCTGGCTCGTCTGTATGAGGCCTGGCGGCAGCGGCCACAGCTGGCAGGGCTGCTTCTCCTTGCGCACAGGCGGCCCGGCGTTTGGAGAGCAGGCCACGGCGGTCCTGGTGCCGTGTCAGCAGCTTTGCCGTGAGGAGGTCGTCACGGATGCTGTGATGGCTTTCCAGAGAAGGAGTCAGGGCTCTGGTGGCCTTCTCTCTGCTCGTGCCTTTTCTGTCATGCTTCCGAACAGGCTCATCCCGGGAGCGTCCCGTGGCTGCCAGCTTCAAGACGTTGTCCTGCAGGGAGCCCGTCGCCGCCCCCTGCGCCCCTCCTGGGACGCCCCGATTCCTGTACCTTTCCACGCCCGCATCAGCTCCTCGTCAGTATCCGCGCCACCATTCCATCTCAGCCAAGGCACCTTGGGCGCCACACCCGCCTTCCTGCTCTTGGCACTCTTCTCTTCCACTTCCAAAGCCATTGGTGGCCCATCATGTGTCTCCTGGGGCAGCCTGGCCTTGCTCTCCTTCAGCCTGACACGATTGGCTCTGGATTCCTCCTTCAGTCTTTGCCAAGAGAGCTGTTCTTCATCCTTTGGGATCTGGAGCATTTCCCCCCATTCAGAAAGAGTGGAGTGCATCCCGGTGTCCTCATCCTCCTGAAGGACGCTCTCTCTTTCTCTCACTTGGCCCAAAGCCCTTTCCAGCACCTCTCCTTTCGTCGCTAAGGCAGTGCGAGCCGCCTGGAGCTTGGCCTTGCCCTTGCCAGGGGCTGTTTGCAAGGGAAGCACTTGGTGATCCTTGTGTTCTGGGCGTGATAAAGAGGAATCAGTGAGGACCCTCTGGTGTTCCTCACACAACTTCTCTTTTGCCCGTCTTCCCCACAGCTAGTGAGACTCGCCATGCTGTGGCGCAAATGACGTCTGAGCACTGGACTGGTGAGGGCGAGATTTGGCAGGTTCCCGATGGGCCCCAAATCGCAGACTTGGCGAAGCCCTCGGCAGTGCGGACAAGTCACGCTTTCATAGGCCCCCTCCCTGCCCTGGAGAAGACACACTGCCCAAAAGCTCTGGCCACATTGGACAGTCACTGGTTCAGGGCAGTAGCCCAGGCACATGGAGCAAGTGAGCTCTGCCTTCAGATTTTCAAGTAGGGCTCCTGAGTCCATCTTCCTAGGATTCGGATTCCTTCCTTCCCAGAGCTCCCACTCAGGACAGAACAGAGAAGGCTAGCCCTTCTGCTAGAGCTCTGCCACCATCTGATACTGCCCCAGAGCTGGGGAGTTCTTGGTAGGAGGCCTCCCCGGCTTAGCCCCGCCCCTGACTCCACCCACCATCGCAGCAGAAGTTCTGCGTGGGCAGGGCCAACCTGGCTCCTCCCTACATCTCATCTCTCCACCCTAACAGGTCATTTGGACTCCTCTCACTGCCTCCTTCCCCTTTCTCCAATGCCACAGTCCTTGGAGTTGACTTACTCTCCTTTTGCTCAGGAAAGGCCCCTTCTTGCCGGGTGTCCATCGTTATTGCTCGGGGAAGACGTCAAGCAGATGTACTGTTGGTCACACTTCGGTGACTTCCGCCACTGGACCGGGAATCCAAAGGGTGGGCGTACGTGGCACCGCGTTCGCTCTTTCCCATAGACGATCGTGTGGGCGAGTCGCTCCCTTGTCAGAGCCTCGCTATCCTTTGGATGGCAACGCCAGGCCTCAATCAACCCAGGACTTCTTAAGCTGCAATGCCACACGTGCGCGGCGGGCAGAATTGGATTCCTGGGCTGTGTGAAAGCGCAGGTTTCTGAATGCATCTTGACTTTGTCTAAAACCTAAATGAACCTTTGCCTTGCGTTCAAAGATTTCACAAAATATGGACTGGATCTCATGGCCATGGACTTTCCCCGACAGGCAAACGGGACCAGGACACAAAAATGGGAAAGGATGCTGGAGTCAACCCATTTCTCCAGTTGTGCCAGCTCGAGGGAATACGTTCCAAGTCAAGGACTCTCCCAGAGCAGGATGGAAGCATCTGAGCAAGACTTTCCTTGACGGAAGGGATGTGGGGGAGGACAAGCACGTCAGTCAGGATGTGTCCCTGTTCCTTGACTTCCACAAGACCCTGCAGGAAAGGAGTCTGTCTGTGGCATCATTCCATTCGGGCGTCCCTTTGCATAGTGCGGAAAAAGGTCCACATCCGGAAAAGGCGTGCTGGATGCCAAGCCTATTTCTGACGTCCCGAGGAGGAAACCATTTCCAGATGGCAAGGCTGTCAGAATCCTTCCATCTTCAGAAGAGAAAGGGAGGTTCCCACTTCTGCTGACTGAATCTTGACCCATGCCCAAGTGGCACTTGACCTTATCTCTCAGCTGCACTTCCCAATGCTGTTTGCCTGAGGTGAGGGTCTGGTTGCCCGAAATTCAGCCAGAACACAGTCCAATCGATCTTTGTGGTCAGGCAGGCCCCGAGGGACACTTCCATACTGGACGCTCTTGACATCTGCAGGCAGGATGAGGTGAGCATTGACTGATTCCGGATCAAGAGTTCTATCCCTGGGCAGGCCCCTGCGCTCTTCTTTCTGGCCTGTGATGGGGACGGGGGCCCAGGCAGGGGAAGCCAGCTCTGGGCTCTGGAAGCACTGAGTCCTCTCTCCTCTTCAAAGTAGGCGCCATGGCCTGGAGTGTTGGCCAGGGCACCTTGTCCAAATTCTCCTCGACTTCTCCTTTCTTTCCGTGTTCCAAGACGATTTCCCTCCAGTCACTGCATCCAATTCACGGGAATTCCTCAGTTGACGTCCACACGCGACTCCCTTGGCATTTCTGTCAAAGGATTCCCAGCTCTGCACGCGGGATCAAAGGAAGGCCACAGAAGGGAAATGGCAGGAGAAGAGCAGCACGGATTCGTTTCACGAAACCACCTTCCTGAAAACGTCCGCATTCTCTTCCTGCGTCTGCAAGGTGTATTCAGTCAGTCCAGGCTTTGGCATTGTGGACTTCTCTAGCACTAGGGTCCTCCACAGAAGTGCCTCACTCAGCAGCATGAAGCAGGACTTCCCTTCAGCAAGAGGACAGAAATTGGGGAGGGCCAAACTTGCCACCTGAAGCACATTAGCAGAATTTTTCTTTCGTTAATAGCTTCAAAAGGCTCCCTTTCCTCACCAGGATGGAAGATTAGGAATGCGCTGCATTTGCCATGGAAAGTCAATTCTTCACCTGGGAGGGGAAAATCGTTGAGATTCCACTACGGGCTGAAGGAAAGTTTCGGGAAAGGAGAAGAGCTTCTGGCAGGGTCAGGGGAAAAGGGATTGTCTCCTGATCCCAGTGGGCGCCAGTGCCGTTAGAGGCAAAGGACCTCGGACTTCTTGGAGCTATTTCTTTCTTTACCCAGTTGTTTGTGTATTTCTTTGTTTATTTGATCTTTGATTAAAATATTTTTTAAATATTTAATTTATTTTTATTTGAGATGATTTACCTTATTTTTTTTGGGGGGGGGGGAATGTAGTCGATCAAAATGTATTTATGTCTTCCTCTCCCCTGTAGCCCCCAATTCTCCAGAGGCCAGAATTGCACCTGAGGGCCGAACATCCACACATGCTTTCTTCTTCTCCATTCCCCTCCCAAGGTAATTGATAAGACTCGATGTCAGGGGCAGCGGCAGCAGCCTAGAGGCTGAGGTGTATGGGCAGAGCCCCCAAAGCCTTGGTCCCAGGGAAGTGGCTTGAGTGATCCTCAGTGTGAATCGAAGTCCTGGGAGCCGTCATACTCCAACACTTGGAGCGCATCCGAGGAATATCGGTTCCATTTCCTCGCTCTCATGCCACTTCTTTCCTCATCAGGAAAACTACCATAGTCGCCATCACACCCCCTGCTGCTCTCTGTGTCCCTGCTTCCTTCTTCCTGCTCAGGGGAGTCGTCACGCCAGCGATTTTCACTGTTTTCATCTTCCTCATCATCCTGATCTTCTTCCATTTCCTGTGCTGGATCATCCGCTTCTGCCTCGCACTTCTCACTCTAGGGCTGTCCCGAGAGTTGGCCTTGAGTCGATCTGGGAACAGCCATGTCCGGGTCCTTCAGGGCCTAAACATAGTCTTCTTCTTCATTGTCTAGGTGCTCTGCTACTTTTCCATCCTGGCAGATGGCCTGTGGCTCACGGCTCACCCTTAGTGATTTCGAGATGATCACCTGTGGTTGAGAATCCTCGGGGCAGGGAGAAGGAATGGGCAGGGTGTGTTTCTGAGCAACCTGGTCATGCCTGATATCACAGAGTTGGAATTGTTGCGCAGATGATGACGTGCCTCCTCTCTGTGACGTTCGTGTGGCAGCCTGAGAGTCTGGCTCGTCTGTATGAGGCCTGGCGGCAGCGGCCACAGCTGGCAGGGCTGCTTCTCCTTGCGCACAGGCGGCCCGGCGTTTGGAGAGCAGGCCACGGCGGTCCTCGTGCCGTGTCAGCAGCTTTGCCGTGAGGAGGTCGTCACGGATGCTGTGATGGCTTTCCAGAGAAGGAGTCAGGGCTCTGGTGGCCTTCTCTCTGCTCGTGCCTTTTCTGACATGCTTCCGAACAGGCTCATCCCGGGAGCGTCCCGTGGCTGCCAGCTTCAAGACGTTGTCCTGCAGGGAGCCCGTCGCCGTCCCCTGCGCCCCTCCTGGGACGCCCCGATTCCTGTACCTTTCCACGCCCGCATCAGCTCCTCGTCAGTATCCGCGCCACCATTCCATCTCAGCCAAGGCACCTTGGGCGCCACACCCGCCTTCCTGCTCTTGGCACTCTTCTCTTCCACTTCCAAAGCCATTGGTGGCCCATCATGTGTCTCCTGGGGCAGCCTGGCCTTGCTCTCCTTCAGCCTGACACGATTGGCTCTGGATTCCTCCTTCAGTCTTTGCCAAGAGAGCTGTTCTTCATCCTTTGGGATCTGGAGCATTTCCCCCCATTCAGAAAGAGTGGAGTGCATCCCGGTGTCCTCATCCTCCTGAAGGACGCTCTCTCTTTCTCTCACTTGGCCCAAAGCCCTTTCCAGCACCTCTCCGTTCGTCGCTAAGGCAGTGCGAGCCGCCTGGAGCTTGGCCTTGCCCTTGCCAGGGGCTGTTTGCAAGGGAAGCACTTGGTGATCCTTGTGTTCTGGGCGTGATAAAGAGGAATCAGTGAGGACCCTCTGGTGTTCCTCACACAACTTCTCTTTTGCCCGTCTTCCCCACAGCTAGTGAGACTCGCCATGCTGTGGCGCAAATGACGTCTGAGCACTGGACTGGTGAGGGCGAGATTTGGCAGGTTCCCGATGGGCCCCAAATCGCAGACTTGGCGAAGCCCTCGGCAGTGCGGACAAGTCACGCTTTCATAGGCCCCCTCCCTGCCCTGGAGAAGACACACTGCCCAAAAGCTCTGGCCACATTGGACAGTCACTGGTTCAGGGCAGTAGCCCAGGCACATGGAGCAAGTGAGCTCTGCCTTCAGATTTTCAAGTAGGGCTCCTGAGTCCATCTTCCTAGGATTCGGATTCCTTCCTTCCCAGAGCTCCCACTCAGGACAGAACAGAGAAGGCTAGCCCTTCTGCTAGAGCTCTGCCACCATCTGATACTGCCCCAGAGCTGGGGAGTTCTTGGTAGGAGGCCTCCCCGGCTTAGCCCCGCCCCTGACTCCACCCACCATCGCAGCACAAGCTCTGCGTGGGCAGGGCCAACCTGGCTCCTCCCTACATCTCATCTCTCCACCCTAACAGGTCATTTGGACTCCTCTCACTGCCTCCTTCCCCTTTCTCCAATGCCACAGTCCTTGGAGTTGACTTACTCTCCTTTTGCTCAGGAAAGGCCCCTTCTTGCCGGGTGTCCATCGTTATTGCTCGGGGAAGACGTCAAGCAGATGTACTGTTGGTCACACTTCGGTGACTTCCGCCTCTGGACCGGGAATCCAAAGGGTGGGCGTACGTGGCACCGCGTTCGCTCTTTCCCATAGACGATCGTGTGGGCGAGTCGCTCCCTTGTCAGAGCCTCGCTATCCTTTGGATGGCAACGCCAGGCCTCAATCAACCCAGGACTTCTTAAGCTGCAATGCCACACGTGCGCGGCGGGCAGAATTGGATTCCTGGGCTGTGTGAAAGCGCAGGTTTCTGAATGCATCTTGACTTTGTCTAAAACCTAAATGAACCTTTGCCTTGCGTTCAAAGATTTCACAAAATATGGACTGGATCTCATGGCCATGGACTTTCCCCGACAGGCAAACGGGACCAGGACACAAAAATGGGAAAGGATGCTGGAGTCAACCCATTTCTCCAGTTGTGCCAGCTCGAGGGAATACGTTCCAAGTCAAGGACTCTCCCAGAGCAGGATGGAAGCATCTGAGCAAGACTTTCCTTGACGGAAGGGATGTGGGGGAGGACAAGCACGTCAGTCAGGATGTGTCCCTGTTCCTTGACTTCCACAAGACCCTGCAGGAAAGGAGTCTGTCTGTGGCATCATTCCATTCGGGCGTCCCTTTGCATAGTGCGGAAAAAGGTCCACATCCGGAAAAGGCGTGCTGGATGCCAAGCCTATTTCTGACGTCCCGAGGAGGAAACCATTTCCAGATGGCAAGGCTGTCAGAATCCTTCCATCTTCAGAAGAGAAAGGGAGGTTCCCACTTCTGCTGACTGAATCTTGACCCATGCCCAAGTGGCACTTGACCTTATCTCTCAGCTGCACTTCCCAATGCTGTTTGCCTGAGGTGAGGGTCTGGTTGCCCGAAATTCAGCCAGAACACAGTCCAATCGATCTTTGTGGTCAGGCAGGCCCCGAGGGACACTTCCATACTGGACGCTCTTGACATCTGCAGGCAGGATGAGGTGAGCATTGACTGATTCCGGATCAAGAGTTCTATCCCTGGGCAGGCCCCTGCGCTCTTCTTTCTGGCCTGTGATGGGGACGGGGGCCCAGGCAGGGGAAGCCAGCTCTGGGCTCTGGAAGCACTGAGTCCTCTCTCCTCTTCAAAGTAGGCGCCATGGCCTGGAGTGTTGGCCAGGGCACCTTGTCCAAATTCTCCTCGACTTCTCCTTTCTTTCCGTGTTCCAAGACGATTTCCCTCCAGTCACTGCATCCAATTCACGGGAATTCCTCAGTTGACGTCCACACGCGACTCCCTTGGCATTTCTGTCAAAGGATTCCCAGCTCTGCACGCGGGATCAAAGGAAGGCCACAGAAGGGAAATGGCAGGAGAAGAGCAGCACGGATTCGTTTCACGAAACCACCTTCCTGAAAACGTCCGCATTCTCTTCCTGCGTCTGCAAGGTGTATTCAGTCAGTCCAGGCTTTGGCATTGTGGACTTCTCTAGCACTAGGGTCCTCCACAGAAGTGCCTCACTCAGCAGCATGAAGCAGGACTTCCCTTCAGCAAGAGGACAGAAATTGGGGAGGGCCAAACTTGCCACCTGAAGCACATTAGCAGAATTTTTCTTTCGTTAATAGCTTCAAAAGGCTCCCTTTCCTCACCAGGATGGAAGATTAGGAATGCGCTGCATTTGCCATGGAAAGTCAATTCTTCACCTGGGAGGGGAAAATCGTTGAGATTCCACTACGGGCTGAAGGAAAGTTTCGGGAAAGGAGAAGAGCTTCTGGCAGGGTCAGGGGAAAAGGGATTGTCTCCTGATCCCAGTGGGCGCCAGTGCCGTTAGAGGCAAAGGACCTCGGACTTCTTGGAGCTATTTCTTTCTTTACCCAGTTGTTTGTGTATTTCTTTGTTTATTTGATCTTTGATTAAAATATTTTTTAAATATTTAATTTATTTTTATTTGAGATGATTTACCTTATTTTTTTTGGGGGGGTGGGAATGTAGTCGATCAAAATGTATTTATGTCTTCCTCTCCCCTGTAGCCCCCAATTCTCCAGAGGCCAGAATTGCACCTGAGGGCCGAACATCCACACATGCTTTCTTCTTCTCCATTCCCCTCCCAAGGTAATTGATAAGACTCGATGTCAGGGGCAGCGGCAGCAGCCTAGAGGCTGAGGTGTATGGGCAGAGCCCCCAAAGCCTTGGTCCCAGGGAAGTGGCTTGAGTGATCCTCAGTGTGAATCGAAGTCCTGGGAGCCGTCATACTCCAACTCTTGGAGCGCATCCGAGGAATATCGGTTCCATTTCCTCGGTCTCATGCCACTTCTTTCCTCATCAGGAAAACTACCATAGTCGCCATCACACCCCCTGCTGCTCTCTGTGTCCCTGCTTCCTTCTTCCTGCTCAGGGGAGTCGTCACGCCAGCGATTTTCACTGTTTTCATCTTCCTCATCATCCTGATCTTCTTCCATTTCCTGTGCTGGATCATCCGCTTCTGCCTCGCACTTCTCACTCTAGGGCTGTCCCGAGAGTTGGCCTTGAGTCGATCTGGGAACAGCCATGTCCGGGTCCTTCAGGGCCTAAACATAGTCTTCTTCTTCATTGTCTAGGTGCTCTGCTACTTTTCCATCCTGGCAGATGGCCTGTGGCTCACGGCTCACCCTTAGTGATTTCGAGATGATCACCTGTGGTTGAGAATCCTCGGGGCAGGGAGAAGGAATGGGCAGGGTGTGTTTCTGAGCAACCTGGTCATGCCTGATATCACAGAGTTGGAATAGTTGCGCAGATGATGACGTGCCTCCTCTCTGTGACGTTCGTGTGGCAGCCTGAGAGTCTGGCTCGTCTGTATGAGGCCCGGCGGCAGCGGCCACAGCTGGCAGGTCTGCTTCTCCTTGCGCACAGGCGGCCCGGCGTTTGGAGAGCAGGCCACGGCGGTCCTGGTGCCGTGTCAGCAGCTTTGCCGTGAGGAGGTCGTCACGGATGCTGTGATGGCTTTCCAGAGAAGGAGTCAGGGCTCTGGTGGCCTTCTCTCTGCTCGTGCCTTTTCTGACATGCTTCCGAACAGGCTCATCCCGGGAGCGTCCCGTGGCTGCCAGCTTCAAGACGTTGTCCTGCAGGGAGCCCGTCGCCGCGCCCTGCGCCCCTCCTGGGACGCCCCGATTCCTGTACCTTTCCACGCCCGCATCAGCTCCTCGTCAGTATCCGCGCCACCATTCCATCTCAGCCAAGGCACCTTGGGCGCCACACCCGCCTTCCTGCTCTTGGCACTCTTCTCTTCCACTTCCAAAGCCATTGGTGGCCCATCATGTGTCTCCTGGGGCAGCCTGGCCTTGCTCTCCTTCAGCCTGACACGATTGGCTCTGGATTCCTCCTTCAGTCTTTGCCAAGAGAGCTGTTCTTCATCCTTTGGGATCTGGAGCATTTCCCCCCATTCAGAAAGAGTGGAGTGCATCCCGGTGTCCTCATCCTCCTGAAGGACGCTCTCTCTTTCTCTCACTTGGCCCAAAGCCCTTTCCAGCACCTCTCCTTTCGTCGCTAAGGCAGTGCGAGCCGCCTGGAGCTTGGCCTTGCCCTTGCCAGGGGCTGTTTGCAAGGGAAGCACTTGGTGATCCTTGTGTTCTGGGCGTGATAAAGAGGAATCAGTGAGGACCCTCTGGTGTTCCTCACACAACTTCTCTTTTGCCCGTCTTCCCCACAGCTAGTGAGACTCGCCATGCTGTGGCGCAAATGACGTCTGAGCACTGGACTGGTGAGGGCGAGATTTGGCAGGTTCCCGATGGGCCCCAAATCGCAGACTTGGCGAAGCCCTCGGCAGTGCGGACAAGTCACGCTTTCATAGGCCCCCTCCCTGCCCTGGAGAAGACACACTGCCCAAAAGCTCTGGCCACATTGGACAGTCAATGGTTCAGGGCAGTAGCCCAGGCACATGGAGCAAGTGAGCTCTGCCTTCAGATTTTCAAGTAGGGCTCCTGAGTCCATCTTCCTAGGATTCGGATTCCTTCCTTCCCAGAGCTCCCACTCAGGACAGAACAGAGAAGGCTAGCCCTTCTGCTAGAGCTCTGCCACCATCTGATACTGCCCCAGAGCTGGGGAGTTCTTGGTAGGAGGCCTCCCCGGCTTAGCCCCGCCCCTGACTCCACCCACCATCGCAGCAGAAGCTCTGCGTGGGCAGGGCCAACCTGGCTCCTCCCTACATCTCATCTCTCCACCCTAACAGGTCATTTGGACTCCTCTCACTGCCTCCTTCCCCTTTCTCCAATGCCACAGTCCTTGGAGTTGACTTACTCTCCTTTTGCTCAGGAAAGGCCCCTTCTTGCCGGGTGTCCATCGTTATTGCTCGGGGAAGACGTCAAGCAGATGTACTGTTGGTCACACTTCGGTGACTTCCGCCACTGGACCGGGAATCCAAAGGGTGGGCGTACGTGGCACCGCGTTCGCTCTTTCCCATAGACGATCGTGTGGGCGAGTCGCTCCCTTGTCAGAGCCTCGCTATCCTTTGGATGGCAACGCCAGGCCTCAATCAACCCAGGACTTCTTAAGCTGCAATGCCACACGTGCGCGGCGGGCAGAATTGGATTCCTGGGCTGTGTGAAAGCGCAGGTTTCTGAATGCATCTTGACTTTGTCTAAAACCTAAATGAACCTTTGCCTTGCGTTCAAAGATTTCACAAAATATGGACTGGATCTCATGGCCATGGACTTTCCCCGACAGGCAAACGGGACCAGGACACAAAAATGGGAAAGGATGCTGGAGTCAACCCATTTCTCCAGTTGTGCCAGCTCGAGGGAATACGTTCCAAGTCAAGGACTCTCCCAGAGCAGGATGGAAGCATCTGAGCAAGACTTTCCTTGACGGAAGGGATGTGGGGGAGGACAAGCACGTCAGTCAGGATGTGTCCCTGTTCCTTGACTTCCACAAGACCCTGCAGGAAAGGAGTCTGTCTGTGGCATCATTCCATTCGGGCGTCCCTTTGCATAGTGCGGAAAAAGGTCCACATCCGGAAAAGGCGTGCTGGATGCCAAGCCTATTTCTGACGTCCCGAGGAGGAAACCATTTCCAGATGGCAAGGCTGTCAGAATCCTTCCATCTTCAGAAGAGAAAGGGAGGTTCCCACTTCTGCTAACTGAATCTTGACCCATGCCCAAGTGGCACTTGACCTTATCTCTCAGCTGCACTTCCCAATGCTGTTTGCCTGAGGTGAGGGTCTGGTTGCCCGAAATTCAGCCAGAACACAGTCCAATCGATCTTTGTGGTCAGGCAGGCCCCGAGGGACACTTCCATACTGGACGCTCTTGACATCTGCAGGCAGGATGAGGTGAGCATTGACTGATTCCGGATCAAGAGTTCTATCCCTGGGCAGGCCCCTGCGCTCTTCTTTCTGGCCTGTGATGGGGACGGGGGCCCAGGCAGGGGAAGCCAGCTCTGGGCTCTGGAAGCACTGAGTCCTCTCTCCTCTTCAAAGTAGGCGCCATGGCCTGGAGTGTTGGCCAGGGCACCTTGTCCAAATTCTCCTCGACTTCTCCTTTCTTTCCGTGTTCCAAGACGATTTCCCTCCAGTCACTGCATCCAATTCACGGGAATTCCTCAGTTGACGTCCACACGCGACTCCCTTGGCATTTCTGTCAAAGGATTCCCAGCTCTGCACGCGGGATCAAAGGAAGGCCACAGAAGGGAAATGGCAGGAGAAGAGCAGCACGGATTCGTTTCACGAAACCACCTTCCTGAAAACGTCCGCATTCTCTTCCTGCGTCTGCAAGGTGTATTCAGTCAGTCCAGGCTTTGGCATTGTGGACTTCTCTAGCACTAGGGTCCTCCACAGAAGTGCCTCACTCAGCAGCATGAAGCAGAACTTCCCTTCAGCAAGAGGACAGAAATTGGGGAGGGCCAAACTTGCCACCTGAAGCACATTAGCAGAATTTTTCTTTCCTTAATAGCTTCAAAAGGCTCCCTTTCCTCACCAGGATGGAAGATTAGGAATGCGCTGCATTTGCCATGGAAAGTCAATTCTTCACCTGGGAGGGGAAAATCGTTGAGATTCCACTACGGGCTGAAGGAAAGTTTCGGGAAAGGAGAAGAGCTTCTGGCAGGGTCAGGGGAAAAGGGATTGTCTCCTGATCCCAGTGGGCGCCAGTGCCGTTAGAGGCAAAGGACCTCGGACTTCTTGGAGCTATTTCTTTCTTTACCCAGTTGTTTGTGTATTTCTTTGTTTATTTGATCTTTGATTAAAATATTTTTTAAATATTTAATTCATTTTTATTTGAGATGATTTACCTTATTTTTTTTTGGGGGGGGGGGAATGTAGTCGATCAAAATGTATTTATGTCTTCCTCTCCCCTGTAGCCCCCAATTCTCCAGAGGCCAGAATTGCACCTGAGGGCCGAACATCCACACATGCTTTCTTCTTCTCCATTCCCCTCCCAAGGTGATTGATAAGACTCGATGTCAGGGGCAGCGGCAGCAGCCTAGAGGCTGAGGTGTATGGGCAGAGCCCCCAAAGCCTTGGTCCCAGGGAAGTGGCTTGAGTGATCCTCAGTGTGAATCGAAGTCCTGGGAGCCGTCATACTCCAACACTTGGAGCGCATCCGAGGAATATCGGTTCCATTTCCTCGGTCTCATGCCACTTCTTTCCTCATCAGGAAAACTACCATAGTCGCCATCACACCCCCTGCTGCTCTCTGTGTCCCTGCTTCCTTCTTCCTGCTCAGGGGAGTCGTCGCGCCAGCAATTTTCACTGTTTTCATCTTCCTCATCATCCTGATCTTCTTCCATTTCCTGTGCTGGATCATCCGCTTCTGCCTCGCACTTCTCACTCTAGGGCTGTCCCGAGAGTTGGCCTTGAGTCGATCTGGGAACAGCCATGTCCGGGTCCTTCAGGGCCTAAACATAGTCTTCTTCTTCATTGTCTAGGTGCTCTGCTACTTTTCCATCCTGGCAGATGGCCTGTGGCTCACGGCTCACCCTTAGTGATTTCGAGATGATCACCTGTGGTTGAGAATCCTCGGGGCAGGGAGAAGGAATGGGCAGGGTGTGTTTCTGAGCAACCTGGTCATGCCTGATATCACAGAGTTGGAATAGTTGCGCAGATGATGACGTGCCTCCTCTCTGTGACGTTCGTGTGGCAGCCTGAGAGTCTGGCTCGTCTGTATGAGGCCTGGCGGCAGCGGCCACAGCTGGCAGGGCTGCTTCTCCTTGCGCACAGGCGGCCCGGCGTTTGGAGAGCAGGCCACGGCGGTCCTGGTGCCGTGTCAGCAGCTTTGCCGTGAGGAGGTCGTCACGGATGCTGTGATGGCTTTCCAGAGAAGGAGTCAGGGCTCTGGTGGCCTTCTCTCTGCTCGTGCCTTTTCTGACATGCTTCCGAACAGGCTCATCCCGGGAGCGTCCCGTGGCTGCCAGCTTCAAGACGTTGTCCTGCAGGGAGCCCGTCGCTGCGCCCTGCGCCCCTCCTGGGACGCCCCGATTCCTGTACCTTTCCACGCCCGCATCAGCTCCTCGTCAGTATCCGCGCCACCATTCCATCTCAGCCAAGGCACCTTGGGCGCCACACCCGCCTTCCTGCTCTTGGCACTCTTCTCTTCCACTTCCAAAGCCATTGGTGGCCCATCATGTGTCTCCTGGGGCAGCCTGGCCTTGCTCTCCTTCAGCCTGACACGATTGGCTCTGGATTCCTCCTTCAGTCTTTGCCAAGAGAGCTGTTCTTCATCCTTTGGGATCTGGAGCATTTCCCCCCATTCAGAAAGAGTGGAGTGCATCCCGGTGTCCTCATCCTCCTGAAGGACGCTCTCTCTTTCTCTCACTTGGCCCAAAGCCCTTTCCAGCACCTCTCCTTTCGTCGCTAAGGCAGTGCGAGCCGCCTGGAGCTTGGCCTTGCCCTTGCCAGGGGCTGTTTGCAAGGGAAGCACTTGGTGATCCTTGTGTTCTGGGCGTGATAAAGAGGAATCAGTGAGGACCCTCTGGTGTTCCTCACACAACTTCTCTTTTGCCCGTCTTCCCCACAGCTAGTGAGACTCGCCATGCTGTGGCGCAAATGACGTCTGAGCACTGGACTGGTGAGGGCGAGATTTGGCAGGTTCCCGATGGGCCCCAAATCGCAGACTTGGCGAAGCCCTCGGCAGTGCGGACAAGTCACGCTTTCATAGGCCCCCTCCCTGCCCTGGAGAAGACACACTGCCCAAAAGCTCTGGCCACATTGGACAGTCAATGGTTCAGGGCAGTAGCCCAGGCACATGGAGCAAGTGAGCTCTGCCTTCAGATTTTCAAGTAGGGCTCCTGAGTCCATCTTCCTAGGATTCGGATTCCTTCCTTCCCAGAGCTCCCACTCAGGACAGAACAGAGAAGGCTAGCCCTTCTGCTAGAGCTCTGCCACCATCTGATACTGCCCCAGAGCTGGGGAGTTCTTGGTAGGAGGCCTCCCCGGCTTAGCCCCGCCCCTGACTCCACCCACCATCGCAGCAGAAGCTCTGCGTGGGCAGGGCCAACCTGGCTCCTCCCTACATCTCATCTCTCCACCCTAACAGGTCATTTGGACTCCTCTCACTGCCTCCTTCCCCTTTCTCCAATGCCACAGTCCTTGGAGTTGACTTACTCTCCTTTTGCTCAGGAAAGGCCCCTTCTTGCCGGGTGTCCATCGTTATTGCTCGGGGAAGACGTCAAGCAGATGTACTGTTGGTCACACTTCGGTGACTTCCGCCACTGGACCGGGAATCCAAAGGGTGGGCGTACGTGGCACCGCGTTCGCTCTTTCCCATAGACGATCGTGTGGGCGAGTCGCTCCCTTGTCAGAGCCTCGCTATCCTTTGGATGGCAACGCCAGGCCTCAATCAACCCAGGACTTCTTAAGCTGCAATGCCACACGTGCGCGGCGGGCAGAATTGGATTCCTGGGCTGTGTGAAAGCGCAGGTTTCTGAATGCATCTTGACTTTGTCTAAAACCTAAATGAACCTTTGCCTTGCGTTCAAAGATTTCACAAAATATGGACTGGATCTCATGGCCATGGACTTTCCCCGACAGGCAAACGGGACCAGGACACAAAAATGGGAAAGGATGCTGGAGTCAACCCATTTCTCCAGTTGTGCCAGCTCGAGGGAATACGTTCCAAGTCAAGGACTCTCCCAGAGCAGGATGGAAGCATCTGAGCAAGACTTTCCTTGACGGAAGGGATGTGGGGGAGGACAAGCACGTCAGTCAGGATGTGTCCCTGTTCCTTGACTTCCACAAGACCCTGCAGGAAAGGAGTCTGTCTGTGGCATCATTCCATTCGGGCGTCCCTTTGCATAGTGCGGAAAAAGGTCCACATCCGGAAAAGGCGTGCTGGATGCCAAGCCTATTTCTGACGTCCCGAGGAGGAAACCATTTCCAGATGGCAAGGCTGTCAGAATCCTTCCATCTTCAGAAGAGAAAGGGAGGTTCCCACTTCTGCTGACTGAATCTTGACCCATGCCCAAGTGGCACTTGACCTTATCTCTCAGCTGCACTTCCCAATGCTGTTTGCCTGAGGTGAGGGTCTGGTTGCCCGAAATTCAGCCAGAACACAGTCCAATCGATCTTTGTGGTCAGGCAGGCCCCGAGGGACACTTCCATACTGGACGCTCTTGACATCTGCAGGCAGGATGAGGTGAGCATTGACTGATTCCGGATCAAGAGTTCTATCCCTGGGCAGGCCCCTGCGCTCTTCTTTCTGGCCTGTGATGGGGACGGGGGCCCAGGCAGGGGAAGCCAGCTCTGGGCTCTGGAAGCACTGAGTCCTCTCTCCTCTTCAAAGTAGGCGCCATGGCCTGGAGTGTTGGCCAGGGCACCTTGTCCAAATTCTCCTCGACTTCTCCTTTCTTTCCGTGTTCCAAGACGATTTCCCTCCAGTCACTGCATCCAATTCACGGGAATTCCTCAGTTGACGTCCACACGCGACTCCCTTGGCATTTCTGTCAAAGGATTCCCAGCTCTGCACGCGGGATCAAAGGAAGGCCACAGAAGGGAAATGGCAGGAGAAGAGCAGCACGGATTCGTTTCACGAAACCACCTTCCTGAAAACGTCCGCATTCTCTTCCTGCGTCTGCAAGGTGTATTCAGTCAGTCCAGGCTTTGGCATTGTGGACTTCTCTAGCACTAGGGTCCTCCACAGAAGTGCCTCACTCAGCAGCATGAAGCAGGACTTCCCTTCAGCAAGAGGACAGAAATTGGGGAGGGCCAAACTTGCCACCTGAAGCACATTAGCAGAATTTATCTTTCCTTAATAGCTTCAAAAGGCTCCCTTTCCTCACCAGGATGGAAGATTAGGAATGCGCTGCATTTGCCATGGAAAGTCAATTCTTCACCTGGGAGGGGAAAATCGTTGAGATTCCACTACGGGCTGAAGGAAAGTTTCGGGAAAGGAGAAGAGCTTCTGGCAGGGTCAGGGGAAAAGGGATTGTCTCCTGATCCCAGTGGGCGCCAGTGCCGTTAGAGGCAAAGGACCTCGGACTTCTTGGAGCTATTTCTTTCTTTACCCAGTTGTTTGTGTATTTCTTTGTTTATTTGATCTTTGATTAAAATATTTTTTAAATATTTAATTTATTTTTATTTGAGATGATTTACCTTATTTTTTTGGGGGGGGGGGAATGTAGTCGATCAAAATGTATTTATGTCTTCCTCTCCCCTGTAGCCCCCAATTCTCCAGAGGCCAGAATTGCACCTGAGGGCCGAACATCCACACATGCTTTCTTCTTCTCCATTCCCCTCCCAAGGTAATTGATAAGACTCGATGTCAGGGGCAGCGGCAGCAGCCTAGAGGCTGAGGTGTATGGGCAGAGCCCCCAAAGCCTTGGTCCCAGGGAAGTGGCTTGAGTGATCCTCAGTGTGAATCGAAGTCCTGGGAGCCGTCATACTCCAACTCTTGGAGCGCATCCGAGGAATATCGGTTCCATTTCCTCGGTCTCATGCCACTTCTTTCCTCATCAGGAAAACTACCATAGTCGCCATCACACCCCCTGCTGCTCTCTGTGTCCCTGCTTCCTTCTTCCTGCTCAGGGGAGTCGTCACGCCAGCGATTTTCACTGTTTTCATCTTCCTCATCATCCTGATCTTCTTCCATTTCCTGTGCTGGATCATCCGCTTCTGCCTCGCACTTCTCACTCTAGGGCTGTCCCGAGAGTTGGCCTTGAGTCGATCTGGGAACAGCTATGTCCGGGTCCTTCAGGGCCTAAACATAGTCTTCTTCTTCATTGTCTCGGTGCTCTGCTACTTTTCCATCCTGGCAGATGGCCTGTGGCTCACGGCTCACCCTTAGTGATTTCGAGATGATCACCTGTGGTTGAGAATCCTCGGGGCAGGGAGAAGGAATGGGCAGGGTGTGTTTCTGAGCAACCTGGTCATGCCTGATATCACAGAGTTGGAATAGTTGCGCAGATGATGACGTGCCTCCTCTCTGTGACGTTCGTGTGGCAGCCTGAGAGTCTGGCTCGTCTGTATGAGGCCTGGCGGCAGCGGCCACAGCTGGCAGGGCTGCTTCTCCTT
Source organism: Notamacropus eugenii (assembly GCF_028372415.1). NCBI lineage: Eukaryota > Metazoa > Chordata > Mammalia > Diprotodontia > Macropodidae > Notamacropus > Notamacropus eugenii. Next base: position 137,920 of record NW_027325117.1, read on the forward strand.
GCGCACAGGCGGCCCGGCGTTTGGAGAGCAGGCCACGGCGGTCCTGGTGCCGTGTCAGCAGCTTTGCCGTGAGGAGGTCGTCACGGATGCTGTGATGGCTTTCCAGAGAAGGAGTCAGGGCTCTGGTGGCCTTCTCTCTGCTCGTGCCTTTTCTGACATGCTTCCGAACAGGCTCATCCCGGGAGCGTCCCGTGGCTGCCAGCTTCAAGACGTTGTCCTGCAGGGAGCCCGTCGCTGCGCCCTGCGCCCCTCCTGGGACGCCCCGATTCCTGTACCTTTCCACGCCCGCATCAGCTCCTCGTCAGTATCCGCGCCACCATTCCATCTCAGCCAAGGCACCTTGGGCGCCACACCCGCCTTCCTGCTCTTGGCACTCTTCTCTTCCACTTCCAAAGCCATTGGTGGCCCATCATGTGTCTCCTGGGGCAGCCTGGCCTTGCTCTCCTTCAGCCTGACACGATTGGCTCTGGATTCCTCCTTCAGTCTTGGCCAAGAGAGCTGTTCTTCATCCTTTGGGATCTGGAGCATTTCCCCCCATTCAGAAAGAGTGGAGTGCATCCCGGTGTCCTCATCCTCCTGAAGGACGCTCTCTCTTTCTCTCACTTGGCCCAAAGCCCTTTCCAGCACCTCTCCTTTCGTCGCTAAGGCAGTGCGAGCCGCCTGGAGCTTGGCCTTGCCCTTGCCAGGGGCTGTTTGCAAGGGAAGCACTTGGTGATCCTTGTGTTCTGGGCGTGATAAAGAGGAATCAGTGAGGACCCTCTGGTGTTCCTCACACAACTTCTCTTTTGCCCGTCTTCCCCACAGCTAGTGAGACTCGCCATGCTGTGGCGCAAATGACGTCTGAGCACTGGACTGGTGAGGGCGAGATTTGGCAGGTTCCCGATGGGCCCCAAATCGCAGACTTGGCGAAGCCCTCGGCAGTGCGGACAAGTCACGCTTTCATAGGCCCCCTCCCTGCCCTGGAGAAGACACACTGCCCAAAAGCTCTGGCCACATTGGACAGTCACTGGTTCAGGGCAGTAGCCCAGGCACATGGAGCAAGTGAGCTCTGCCTTCAGATTTTCAAGTAGGGCTCCTGAGTCCATCTTCCTAGGATTCGGATTCCTTCCTTCCCAGAGCTCCCACTCAGGACAGAACAGAGAAGGCTAGCCCTTCTGCTAGAGCTCTGCCACCATCTGATACTGCCCCAGAGCTGGGGAGTTCTTGGTAGGAGGCCTCCCCGGCTTAGCCCCGCCCCTGACTCCACCCACCATCGCAGCAGAAGCTCTGCGTGGGCAGGGCCAACCTGGCTCCTCCCTACATCTCATCTCTCCACCCTAACAGGTCATTTGGACTCCTCTCACTGCCTCCTTCCCCTTTCTCCAATGCCACAGTCCTTGGAGTTGACTTACTCTCCTTTTGCTCAGGAAAGGCCCCTTCTTGCCGGGTGTCCATCGTTATTGCTCGGGGAAGACGTCAAGCAGATGTACTGTTGGTCACACTTCGGTGACTTCCGCCACTGGACCGGGAATCCAAAGGGTGGGCGTACGTGGCACCGCGTTCGCTCTTTCCCATAGACGATCGTGTGGGCGAGTCGCTCCCTTGTCAGAGCCTCGCTATCCTTTGGATGGCAACGCCAGGCCTCAATCAACCCAGGACTTCTTAAGCTGCAATGCCACACGTGCGCGGCGGGCAGAATTGGATTCCTGGGCTGTGTGAAAGCGCAGGTTTCTGAATGCATCTTGACTTTGTCTAAAACCTAAATGAACCTTTGCCTTGCGTTCAAAGATTTCACAAAATATGGACTGGATCTCATGGCCATGGACTTTCCCCGACAGGCAAACGGGACCAGGACACAAAAATGGGAAAGGATGCTGGAGTCAACCCATTTCTCCAGTTGTGCCAGCTCGAGGGAATACGTTCCAAGTCAAGGACTCTCCCAGAGCAGGATGGAAGCATCTGAGCAAGACTTTCCTTGACGGAAGGGATGTGGGGGAGGACAAGCACGTCAGTCAGGATATGTCCCTGTTCCTTGACTTCCACAAGACCCTGCAGGAAAGGAGTCTGTCTGTGGCATCATTCCATTCGGGCGTCCCTTTGCATAGTGCGGAAAAAGGTCCACATCCGGAAAAGGCGTGCTGGATGCCAAGCCTATTTCTGACGTCCCGAGGAGGAAACCATTTCCAGATGGCAAGGCTGTCAGAATCCTTCCATCTTCAGAAGAGAAAGGGAGGTTCCCACTTCTGCTGACTGAATCTTGACCCATGCCCAAGTGGCACTTGACCTTATCTCTCAGCTGCACTTCCCAATGCTGTTTGCCTGAGGTGAGGGTCTGGTTGCCCGAAATTCAGCCAGAACACAGTCCAATCGATCTTTGTGGTCAGGCAGGCCCCGAGGGACACTTCCATACTGGACGCTCTTGACATCTGCAGGCAGGATGAGGTGAGCATTGACTGATTCCGGATCAAGAGTTCTATCCCTGGGCAGGCCCCTGCGCTCTTCTTTCTGGCCTGTGATGGGGACGGGGGCCCAGGCAGGGGAAGCCAGCTCTGGGCTCTGGAAGCACTGAGTCCTCTCTCCTCTTCAAAGTAGGCGCCATGGCCTGGAGTGTTGGCCAGGGCACCTTGTCCAAATTCTCCTCGACTTCTCCTTTCTTTCCGTGTTCCAAGACGATTTCCCTCCAGTCACTGCATCCAATTCACGGGAATTCCTCAGTTGACGTCCACACGCGACTCCCTTGGCATTTCTGTCAAAGGATTCCCAGCTCTGCACGCGGGATCAAAGGAAGGCCACAGAAGGGAAATGGCAGGAGAAGAGCAGCACGGATTCGTTTCACGAAACCACCTTCCTGAAAACGTCCGCATTCTCTTCCTGCGTCTGCAAGGTGTATTCAGTCAGTCCAGGCTTTGGCATTGTGGACTTCTCTAGCACTAGGGTCCTCCACAGAAGTGCCTCACTCAGCAGCATGAAGCAGGACTTCCCTTCAGCAAGAGGACAGAAATTGGGGAGGGCCAAACTTGCCACCTGAAGCACATTAGCAGAATTTATCTTTCCTTAATAGCTTCAAAAGGCTCCCTTTCCTCACCAGGATGGAAGATTAGGAATGCGCTGCATTTGCCATGGAAAGTCAATTCTTCACCTGGGAGGGGAAAATCGTTGAGATTCCACTACGGGCTGAAGGAAAGTTTCGGGAAAGGAGAAGAGCTTCTGGCAGGGTCAGGGGAAAAGGGATTGTCTCCTGATCCCAGTGGGCGCCAGTGCCGTTAGAGGCAAAGGACCTCGGACTTCTTGGAGCTATTTCTTTCTTTACCCAGTTGTTTGTGTATTTCTTTGTTTATTTGATCTTTGATTAAAATATTTTTTAAATATTTAATTTATTTTTATTTGAGATGATTTACCTTATTTTTTTGGGGGGGGGGGGAATGTAGTCGATCAAAATGTATTTATGTCTTCCTCTCCCCTGTAGCCCCCAATTCTCCAGAGGCCAGAATTGCACCTGAGGGCCGAACATCCACACATGCTTTCTTCTTCTCCATTCCCCTCCCAAGGTAATTGATAAGACTCGATGTCAGGGGCAGCGGCAGCAGCCTAGAGGCTGAGGTGTATGGGCAGAGCCCCCAAAGCCTTGGTCCCAGGGAAGTGGCTTGAGTGATCCTCAGTGTGAATCGAAGTCCTGGGAGCCGTCATACTCCAACTCTTGGAGCGCATCCGAGGAATATCGGTTCCATTTCCTCGGTCTCATGCCACTTCTTTCCTCATCAGGAAAACTACCATAGTCGCCATCACACCCCCTGCTGCTCTCTGTGTCCCTGCTTCCTTCTTCCTGCTCAGGGGAGTCGTCACGCCAGCGATTTTCACTGTTTTCATCTTCCTCATCATCCTGATCTTCTTCCATTTCCTGTGCTGGATCATCTGCTTCTGCCTCGCACTTCTCACTCTAGGGCTGTCCCGAGAGTTGGCCTTGAGTCGATCTGGGAACAGCTATGTCCGGGTCCTTCAGGGCCTAAACATAGTCTTCTTCTTCATTGTCTCGGTGCTCTGCTACTTTTCCATCCTGGCAGATGGCCTGTGGCTCACGGCTCACCCTTAGTGATTTCGAGATGATCACCTGTGGTTGAGAATCCTCGGGGCAGGGAGAAGGAATGGGCAGGGTGTGTTTCTGAGCAACCTGGTCATGCCTGATATCACAGAGTTGGAATAGTTGCGCAGATGATGACGTGCCTCCTCTCTGTGACGTTCGTGTGGCAGCCTGAGAGTCTGGCTCGTCTGTATGAGGCCTGGCGGCAGCGGCCACAGCTGGCAGGGCTGCTTCTCCTTGCGCACAGGCGGCCCGGCGTTTGGAGAGCAGGCCACGGCGGTCCTGGTGCCGTGTCAGCAGCTTTGCCGTGAGGAGGTCGTCACGGATGCTGTGATGGCTTTCCAGAGAAGGAGTCAGGGCTCTGGTGGCCTTCTCTCTGCTCGTGCCTTTTCTGACATGCTTCCGAACAGGCTCATCCCGGGAGCGTCCCGTGGCTGCCAGCTTCAAGACGTTGTCCTGCAGGGAGCCCGTCGCTGCGCCCTGCGCCCCTCCTGGGACGCCCCGATTCCTGTACCTTTCCACGCCCGCATCAGCTCCTCGTCAGTATCCGCGCCACCATTCCATCTCAGCCAAGGCACCTTGGGCGCCACACCCGCCTTCCTGCTCTTGGCACTCTTCTCTTCCACTTCCAAAGCCATTGGTGGCCCATCATGTGTCTCCTGGGGCAGCCTGGCCTTGCTCTCCTTCAGCCTGACACGATTGGCTCTGGATTCCTCCTTCAGTCTTGGCCAAGAGAGCTGTTCTTCATCCTTTGGGATCTGGAGCATTTCCCCCCATTCAGAAAGAGTGGAGTGCATCCCGGTGTCCTCATCCTCCTGAAGGACGCTCTCTCTTTCTCTCACTTGGCCCAAAGCCCTTTCCAGCACCTCTCCTTTCGTCGCTAAGGCAGTGCGAGCCGCCTGGAGCTTGGCCTTGCCCTTGCCAGGGGCTGTTTGCAAGGGAAGCACTTGGTGATCCTTGTGTTCTGGGCGTGATAAAGAGGAATCAGTGAGGACCCTCTGGTGTTCCTCACACAACTTCTCTTTTGCCCGTCTTCCCCACAGCTAGTGAGACTCGCCATGCTGTGGCGCAAATGACGTCTGAGCACTGGACTGGTGAGGGCGAGATTTGGCAGGTTCCCGATGGGCCCCAAATCGCAGACTTGGCGAAGCCCTCGGCAGTGCGGACAAGTCACGCTTTCATAGGCCCCCTCCCTGCCCTGGAGAAGACACACTGCCCAAAAGCTCTGGCCACATTGGACAGTCACTGGTTCAGGGCAGTAGCCCAGGCACATGGAGCAAGTGAGCTCTGCCTTCAGATTTTCAAGTAGGGCTCCTGAGTCCATCTTCCTAGGATTCGGATTCCTTCCTTCCCAGAGCTCCCACTCAGGACAGAACAGAGAAGGCTAGCCCTTCTGCTAGAGCTCTGCCACCATCTGATACTGCCCCAGAGCTGGGGAGTTCTTGGTAGGAGGCCTCCCCGGCTTAGCCCCGCCCCTGACTCCACCCACCATCGCAGCAGAAGCTCTGCGTGGGCAGGGCCAACCTGGCTCCTCCCTACATCTCATCTCTCCACCCTAACAGGTCATTTGGACTCCTCTCACTGCCTCCTTCCCCTTTCTCCAATGCCACAGTCCTTGGAGTTGACTTACTCTCCTTTTGCTCAGGAAAGGCCCCTTCTTGCCGGGTGTCCATCGTTATTGCTCGGGGAAGACGTCAAGCAGATGTACTGTTGGTCACACTTCGGTGACTTCCGCCACTGGACCGGGAATCCAAAGGGTGGGCGTACGTGGCACCGCGTTCGCTCTTTCCCATAGACGATCGTGTGGGCGAGTCGCTCCCTTGTCAGAGCCTCGCTATCCTTTGGATGGCAACGCCAGGCCTCAATCAACCCAGGACTTCTTAAGCTGCAATGCCACACGTGCGCGGCGGGCAGAATTGGATTCCTGGGCTGTGTGAAAGCGCAGGTTTCTGAATGCATCTTGACTTTGTCTAAAACCTAAATGAACCTTTGCCTTGCGTTCAAAGATTTCACAAAATATGGACTGGATCTCATGGCCATGGACTTTCCCCGACAGGCAAACGGGACCAGGACACAAAAATGGGAAAGGATGCTGGAGTCAACCCATTTCTCCAGTTGTGCCAGCTCGAGGGAATACGTTCCAAGTCAAGGACTCTCCCAGAGCAGGATGGAAGCATCTGAGCAAGACTTTCCTTGACGGAAGGGATGTGGGGGAGGACAAGCACGTCAGTCAGGATATGTCCCTGTTCCTTGACTTCCACAAGACCCTGCAGGAAAGGAGTCTGTCTGTGGCATCATTCCATTCGGGCGTCCCTTTGCATAGTGCGGAAAAAGGTCCACATCCGGAAAAGGCGTGCTGGATGCCAAGCCTATTTCTGACGTCCCGAGGAGGAAACCATTTCCAGATGGCAAGGCTGTCAGAATCCTTCCATCTTCAGAAGAGAAAGGGAGGTTCCCACTTCTGCTGACTGAATCTTGACCCATGCCCAAGTGGCACTTGACCTTATCTCTCAGCTGCACTTCCCAATGCTGTTTGCCTGAGGTGAGGGTCTGGTTGCCCGAAATTCAGCCAGAACACAGTCCAATCGATCTTTGTGGTCAGGCAGGCCCCGAGGGACACTTCCATACTGGACGCTCTTGACATCTGCAGGCAGGATGAGGTGAGCATTGACTGATTCCGGATCAAGAGTTCTATCCCTGGGCAGGCCCCTGCGCTCTTCTTTCTGGCCTGTGATGGGGACGGGGGCCCAGGCAGGGGAAGCCAGCTCTGGGCTCTGGAAGCACTGAGTCCTCTCTCCTCTTCAAAGTAGGCGCCATGGCCTGGAGTGTTGGCCAGGGCACCTTGTCCAAATTCTCCTCGACTTCTCCTTTCTTTCCGTGTTCCAAGACGATTTCCCTCCAGTCACTGCATCCAATTCACGGGAATTCCTCAGTTGACGTCCACACGCGACTCCCTTGGCATTTCTGTCAAAGGATTCCCAGCTCTGCACGCGGGATCAAAGGAAGGCCACAGAAGGGAAATGGCAGGAGAAGAGCAGCACGGATTCGTTTCACGAAACCACCTTCCTGAAAACGTCCGCATTCTCTTCCTGCGTCTGCAAGGTGTATTCAGTCAGTCCAGGCTTTGGCATTGTGGACTTCTCTAGCACTAGGGTCCTCCACAGAAGTGCCTCACTCAGCAGCATGAAGCAGGACTTCCCTTCAGCAAGAGGACAGAAATTGGGGAGGGCCAAACTTGCCACCTGAAGCACATTAGCAGAATTTATCTTTCCTTAATAGCTTCAAAAGGCTCCCTTTCCTCACCAGGATGGAAGATTAGGAATGCGCTGCATTTGCCATGGAAAGTCAATTCTTCACCTGGGAGGGGAAAATCGTTGAGATTCCACTACGGGCTGAAGGAAAGTTTCGGGAAAGGAGAAGAGCTTCTGGCAGGGTCAGGGGAAAAGGGATTGTCTCCTGATCCCAGTGGGCGCCAGTGCCGTTAGAGGCAAAGGACCTCGGACTTCTTGGAGCTATTTCTTTCTTTACCCAGTTGTTTGTGTATTTCTTTGTTTATTTGATCTTTGATTAAAATATTTTTTAAATATTTAATTTATTTTTATTTGAGATGATTTACCTTATTTTTTTGGGGGGGGGGGAATGTAGTCGATCAAAATGTATTTATGTCTTCCTCTCCCCTGTAGCCCCCAATTCTCCAGAGGCCAGAATTGCACCTGAGGGCCGAACATCCACACATGCTTTCTTCTTCTCCATTCCCCTCCCAAGGTAATTGATAAGACTCGATGTCAGGGGCAGCGGCAGCAGCCTAGAGGCTGAGGTGTATGGGCAGAGCCCCCAAAGCCTTGGTCCCAGGGAAGTGGCTTGAGTGATCCTCAGTGTGAATCGAAGTCCTGGGAGCCGTCATACTCCAACTCTTGGAGCGCATCCGAGGAATATCGGTTCCATTTCCTCGGTCTCATGCCACTTCTTTCCTCATCAGGAAAACTACCATAGTCGCCATCACACCCCCTGCTGCTCTCTGTGTCCCTGCTTCCTTCTTCCTGCTCAGGGGAGTCGTCACGCCAGCGATTTTCACTGTTTTCATCTTCCTCATCATCCTGATCTTCTTCCATTTCCTGTGCTGGATCATCCGCTTCTGCCTCGCACTTCTCACTCTAGGGCTGTCCCGAGAGTTGGCCTTGAGTCGATCTGGGAACAGCTATGTCCGGGTCCTTCAGGGCCTAAACATAGTCTTCTTCTTCATTGTCTCGGTGCTCTGCTACTTTTCCATCCTGGCAGATGGCCTGTGGCTCACGGCTCACCCTTAGTGATTTCGAGATGATCACCTGTGGTTGAGAATCCTCGGGGCAGGGAGAAGGAATGGGCAGGGTGTGTTTCTGAGCAACCTGGTCATGCCTGATATCACAGAGTTGGAATAGTTGCGCAGATGATGACGTGCCTCCTCTCTGTGACGTTCGTGTGGCAGCCTGAGAGTCTGGCTCGTCTGTATGAGGCCTGGCGGCAGCGGCCACAGCTGGCAGGGCTGCTTCTCCTTGCGCACAGGCGGCCCGGCGTTTGGAGAGCAGGCCACGGCGGTCCTGGTGCCGTGTCAGCAGCTTTGCCGTGAGGAGGTCGTCACGGATGCTGTGATGGCTTTCCAGAGAAGGAGTCAGGGCTCTGGTGGCCTTCTCTCTGCTCGTGCCTTTTCTGACATGCTTCCGAACAGGCTCATCCCGGGAGCGTCCCGTGGCTGCCAGCTTCAAGACGTTGTCCTGCAGGGAGCCCGTCGCCGCCCCCTGCGCCCCTCCTGGGACGCCCCGATTCCTGTACCTTTCCACGCCCGCATCAGCTCCTCGTCAGTATCCGCGCCACCATTCCATCTCAGCCAAGGCACCTTGGGCGCCACACCCGCCTTCCTGCTCTTGGCACTCTTCTCTTCCACTTCCAAAGCCATTGGTGGCCCATCATGTGTCTCCTGGGGCAGCCTGGCCTTGCTCTCCTTCAGCCTGACACGATTGGCTCTGGATTCCTCCTTCAGTCTTGGCCAAGAGAGCTGTTCTTCATCCTTTGGGATCTGGAGCATTTCCCCCCATTCAGAAAGAGTGGAGTGCATCCCGGTGTCCTCATCCTCCTGAAGGACGCTCTCTCTTTCTCTCACTTGGCCCAAAGCCCTTTCCAGCACCTCTCCTTTCGTCGCTAAGGCAGTGCGAGCCGCCTGGAGCTTGGCCTTGCCCTTGCCAGGGGCTGTTTGCAAGGGAAGCACTTGGTGATCCTTGTGTTCTGGGCGTGATAAAGAGGAATCAGTGAGGACCCTCTGGTGTTCCTCACACAACTTCTCTTTTGCCCGTCTTCCCCACAGCTAGTGAGACTCGCCATGCTGTGGCGCAAATGACGTCTGAGCCCTGGATTGGTGAGGGCGAGATTTGGCAGGTTCCCGATGGGCCCCAAATCGCAGACTTGGCGAAGCCCTCGGCAGTGCGGACAAGTCACGCTTTCATAGGCCCCCTCCCTGCCCTGGAGAAGACACACTGCCCAAAAGCTCTGGCCACATTGGACAGTCACTGGTTCAGGGCAGTAGCCCAGGCACATGGAGCAAGTGAGCTCTGCCTTCAGATTTTCAAGTAGGGCTCCTGAGTCCATCTTCCTAGGATTCGGATTCCTTCCTTCCCAGAGCTCCCACTCAGGACAGAACAGAGAAGGCTAGCCCTTCTGCTAGAGCTCTGCCACCATCTGATACTGCCCCAGAGCTGGGGAGTTCTTGGTAGGAGGCCTCCCCGGCTTAGCCCCGCCCCTGACTCCACCCACCATCGCAGCAGAAGCTCTGCGTGGGCAGGGCCAACCTGGCTCCTCCCTACATCTCATCTCTCCACCCTAACAGGTCATTTGGACTCCTCTCACTGCCTCCTTCCCCTTTCTCCAATGCCACAGTCCTTGGAGTTGACTTACTCTCCTTTTGCTCAGGAAAGGCCCCTTCTTGCCGGGTGTCCATCGTTATTGCTCGGGGAAGACGTCAAGCAGATGTACTGTTGGTCACACTTCGGTGACTTCCGCCACTGGACCGGGAATCCAAAGGGTGGGCGTACGTGGCACCGCGTTCGCTCTTTCCCATAGACGATCGTGTGGGCGAGTCGCTCCCTTGTCAGAGCCTCGCTATCCTTTGGATGGCAACGCCAGGCCTCAATCAACCCAGGACTTCTTAAGCTGCAATGCCACACGTGCGCGGCGGGCAGAATTGGATTCCTGGGCTGTGTGAAAGCGCAGGTTTCTGAATGCATCTTGACTTTGTCTAAAACCTAAATGAACCTTTGCCTTGCGTTCAAAGATTTCACAAAATATGGACTGGATCTCATGGCCATGGACTTTCCCCGACAGGCAAACGGGACCAGGACACAAAAATGGGAAAGGATGCTGGAGTCAACCCATTTCTCCAGTTGTGCCAGCTCGAGGGAATACGTTCCAAGTCAAGGACTCTCCCAGAGCAGGATGGAAGCATCTGAGCAAGACTTTCCTTGACGGAAGGGATGTGGGGGAGGACAAGCACGTCAGTCAGGATATGTCCCTGTTCCTTGACTTCCACAAGACCCTGCAGGAAAGGAGTCTGTCTGTGGCATCATTCCATTCGGGCGTCCCTTTGCATAGTGCGGAAAAAGGTCCACATCCGGAAAAGGCGTGCTGGATGCCAAGCCTATTTCTGACGTCCCGAGGAGGAAACCATTTCCAGATGGCAAGGCTGTCAGAATCCTTCCATCTTCAGAAGAGAAAGGGAGGTTCCCACTTCTGCTGACTGAATCTTGACCCATGCCCAAGTGGCACTTGACCTTATCTCTCAGCTGCACTTCCCAATGCTGTTTGCCTGAGGTGAGGGTCTGGTTGCCCGAAATTCAGCCAGAACACAGTCCAATCGATCTTTGTGGTCAGGCAGGCCCCGAGGGACACTTCCATACTGGACGCTCTTGACATCTGCAGGCAGGATGAGGTGAGCATTGACTGATTCCGGATCAAGAGTTCTATCCCTGGGCAGGCCCCTGCGCTCTTCTTTCTGGCCTGTGATGGGGACGGGGGCCCAGGCAGGGGAAGCCAGCTCTGGGCTCTGGAAGCACTGAGTCCTCTCTCCTCTTCAAAGTAGGCGCCATGGCCTGGAGTGTTGGCCAGGGCACCTTGTCCAAATTCTCCTCGACTTCTCCTTTCTTTCCGTGTTCCAAGACGATTTCCCTCCAGTCACTGCATCCAATTCACGGGAATTCCTCAGTTGACGTCCACACGCGACTCCCTTGGCATTTCTGTCAAAGGATTCCCAGCTCTGCACGCGGGATCAAAGGAAGGCCACAGAAGGGAAATGGCAGGAGAAGAGCAGCACGGATTCGTTTCACGAAACCACCTTCCTGAAAACGTCCGCATTCTCTTCCTGCGTCTGCAAGGTGTATTCAGTCAGTCCAGGCTTTGGCATTGTGGACTTCTCTAGCACTAGGGTCCTCCACAGAAGTGCCTCACTCAGCAGCATGAAGCAGGACTTCCCTTCAGCAAGAGGACAGAAATTGGGGAGGGCCAAACTTGCCACCTGAAGCACATTAGCAGAATTTATCTTTCCTTAATAGCTTCAAAAGGCTCCCTTTCCTCACCAGGATGGAAGATTAGGAATGCGCTGCATTTGCCATGGAAAGTCAATTCTTCACCTGGGAGGGGAAAATCGTTGAGATTCCACTACGGGCTGAAGGAAAGTTTCGGGAAAGGAGAAGAGCTTCTGGCAGGGTCAGGGGAAAAGGGATTGTCTCCTGATCCCAGTGGGCGCCAGTGCCGTTAGAGGCAAAGGACCTCGGACTTCTTGGAGCTATTTCTTTCTTTACCCAGTTGTTTGTGTATTTCTTTGTTTATTTGATCTTTGATTAAAATATTTTTTAAATATTTAATTTATTTTTATTTGAGATGATTTACCTTATTTTTTTGGGGGGGGGGGAATGTAGTCGATCAAAATGTATTTATGTCTTCCTCTCCCCTGTAGCCCCCAATTCTCCAGAGGCCAGAATTGCACCTGAGGGCCGAACATCCACACATGCTTTCTTCTTCTCCATTCCCCTCCCAAGGTAATTGATAAGACTCGATGTCAGGGGCAGCGGCAGCAGCCTAGAGGCTGAGGTGTATGGGCAGAGCCCCCAAAGCCTTGGTCCCAGGGAAGTGGCTTGAGTGATCCTCAGTGTGAATCGAAGTCCTGGGAGCCGTCATACTCCAACTCTTGGAGCGCATCCGAGGAATATCGGTTCCATTTCCTCGGTCTCATGCCACTTCTTTCCTCATCAGGAAAACTACCATAGTCGCCATCACACCCCCTGCTGCTCTCTGTGTCCCTGCTTCCTTCTTCCTGCTCAGGGGAGTCGTCACGCCAGCGATTTTCACTGTTTTCATCTTCCTCATCATCCTGATCTTCTTCCATTTCCTGTGCTGGATCATCCGCTTCTGCCTCGCACTTCTCACTCTAGGGCTGTCCCGAGAGTTGGCCTTGAGTCGATCTGGGAACAGCCATGTCCGGGTCCTTCAGGGCCTAAACATAGTCTTCTTCTTCATTGTCTCGGTGCTCTGCTACTTTTCCATCCTGGCAGATGGCCTGTGGCTCACGGCTCACCCTTAGTGATTTCGAGATGATCACCTGTGGTTGAGAATCCTCGGGGCAGGGAGAAGGAATGGGCAGGGTGTGTTTCTGAGCAACCTGGTCATGCCTGATATCACAGAGTTGGAATAGTTGCGCAGATGATGACGTGCCTCCTCTCTGTGACGTTCGTGTGGCAGCCTGAGAGTCTGGCTCGTCTGTATGAGGCCTGGCGGCAGCGGCCACAGCTGGCAGGGCTGCTTCTCCTTGCGCACAGGCGGCCCGGCGTTTGGAGAGCAGGCCACGGCGGTCCTGGTGCCGTGTCAGCAGCTTTGCCGTGAGGAGGTCGTCACGGATGCTGTGATGGCTTTCCAGAGAAGGAGTCAGGGCTCTGGTGGCCTTCTCTCTGCTCGTGCCTTTTCTGACATGCTTCCGAACAGGCTCATCCCGGGAGCGTCCCGTGGCTGCCAGCTTCAAGACGTTGTCCTGCAGGGAGCCCGTCGCCGTCCCCTGCGCCCCTCCTGGGACGCCCCGATTCCTGTACCTTTCCACGCCCGCATCAGCTCCTCGTCAGTATCCGCGCCACCATTCCATCTCAGCCAAGGCACCTTGGGCGCCACACCCGCCTTCCTGCTCTTGGCACTCTTCTCTTCCACTTCCAAAGCCATTGGTGGCCCATCATGTGTCTCCTGGGGCAGCCTGGCCTTGCTCTCCTTCAGCCTGACACGATTGGCTCTGGATTCCTCCTTCAGTCTTTGCCAAGAGAGCTGTTCTTCATCCTTTGGGATCTGGAGCATTTCCCCCCATTCAGAAAGAGTGGAGTGCATCCCGGTGTCCTCATCCTCCTGAAGGACGCTCTCTCTTTCTCTCACTTGGCCCAAAGCCCTTTCCAGCACCTCTCCTTTCGTTGCTAAGGCAGTGCGAGCCGCCTGGAGCTTGGCCTTGCCCTTGCCAGGGGCTGTTTGCAAGGGAAGCACTTGGTGATCCTTGTGTTCTGGGCGTGATAAAGAGGAATCAGTGAGGACCCTCTGGTGTTCCTCACACAACTTCTCTTTTGCCCGTCTTCCCCACAGCTAGTGAGACTCGCCATGCTGTGGCGCAAATGACGTCTGAGCACTGGACTGGTGAGGGCGAGATTTGGCAGGTTCCCGATGGGCCCCAAATCGCAGACTTGGCGAAGCCCTCGGCAGTGCGGACAAGTCACGCTTTCATAGGCCCCCTCCCTGCCCTGGAGAAGACACACTGCCCAAAAGCTGTGGCCACATTGGACAGTCACTGGTTCAGGGCAGTAGCCCAGGCACATGGAGCAAGTGAGCTCTGCCTTCAGATTTTCAAGTAGGGCTCCTGAGTCCATCTTCCTAGGATTCGGATTCCTTCCTTCCCAGAGCTCCCACTCAGGACAGAACAGAGAAGGCTAGCCCTTCTGCTAGAGCTCTGCCACCATCTGATACTGCCCCAGAGCTGGGGAGTTCTTGGTAGGAGGCCTCCCCGGCTTAGCCCCGCCCCTGACTCCACCCACCATCGCAGCACAAGCTCTGCGTGGGCAGGGCCAACCTGGCTCCTCCCTACATCTCATCTCTCCACCCTAACAGGTCATTTGGACTCCTCTCACTGCCTCCTTCCCCTTTCTCCAATGCCACAGTCCTTGGAGTTGACTTACTCTCCTTTTGCTCAGGAAAGGCCCCTTCTTGCCGGGTGTCCATCGTTATTGCTCGGGGAAGACGTCAAGCAGATGTACTGTTGGTCACACTTCGGTGACTTCCGCCACTGGACCGGGAATCCAAAGGGTGGGCGTACGTGGCACCGCGTTCGCTCTTTCCCATAGACGATCGTGTGGGCGAGTCGCTCCCTTGTCAGAGCCTCGCTATCCTTTGGATGGCAACGCCAGGCCTCAATCAACCCAGGACTTCTTAAGCTGCAATGCCACACGTGCGCGGCGGGCAGAATTGGATTCCTGGGCTGTGTGAAAGCGCAGGTTTCTGAATGCATCTTGACTTTGTCTAAAACCTCAATGAACCTTTGCCTTGCGTTCAAAGATTTCACAAAATATGGACTGGATCTCATGGCCATGGACTTTCCCCGACAGGCAAACGGGACCAGGACACAAAAATGGGAAAGGATGCTGGAGTCAACCCATTTCTCCAGTTGTGCCAGCTCGAGGGAATACGTTCCAAGTCAAGGACTCTCCCAGAGCAGGATGGAAGCATCTGAGCAAGACTTTCCTTGACGGAAGGGATGTGGGGGAGGACAAGCACGTCAGTCAGGATGTGTCCCTGTTCCTTGACTTCCACAAGACCCTGCAGGAAAGGAGTCTGTCTGTGGCATCATTCCATTTGGGCGTCCCTTTGCATAGTGCGGAAAAAGGTCCACATCCGGAAAAGGCGTGCTGGATGCCAAGCCTATTTCTGACGTCCCGAGGAGGAAACCATTTCCAGATGGCAAGGCTGTCAGAATCCTTCCATCTTCAGAAGAGAAAGGGAGGTTCCCACTTCTGCTGACTGAATCTTGACCCATGCCCAAGTGGCACTTGACCTTATCTCTCAGCTGCACTTCCCAATGCTGTTTGCCTGAGGTGAGGGTCTGGTTGCCCGAAATTCAGCCAGAACACAGTCCAATCGATCTTTGTGGTCAGCCAGGCCCCGAGGGACACTTCCATACTGGACGCTCTTGACATCTGCAGGCAGGATGAGGTGAGCATTGACTGATTCCGGATCAAGACTTCTATCCCTGGGCAGGCCCCTGCGCTCTTCTTTCTGGCCTGTGATGGGGACGGGGGCCCAGGCAGGGGAAGCCAGCTCTGGGCTCTGGAAGCACTGAGTCCTCTCTCCTCTTCAAAGTAGGCGCCATGGCCTGGAGTGTTGGCCAGGGCACGTTGTCCAAATTCTCCTCGACTTCTCCTTTCTTTCCGTGTTCCAAGACGATTTCCCTCCAGTCACTGCATCCAATTCACGGGAATTCCTCAGTTGACGTCCACACGCGACTCCCTTGGCATTTCTGTCAAAGGATTCCCAGCTCTGCACGCGGGATCAAAGGAAGGCCACAGAAGGGAAATGGCAGGAGAAGAGCAGCACGGATTCGTTTCACGAAACCACCTTCCTGAAAACGTCCGCATTCTCTTCCTGCGTCTGCAAGGTGTATTCAGTCAGTCCAGGCTTTGGCATTGTGGACTTCTCTAGCACTAGGGTCCTCCGCAGAAGTGCCTCACTCAGCAGCATGAAGCAGGACTTCCCTTCAGCAAGAGGACAGAAATTGGGGAGGGCCAAACTTGCCACCTGAAGCACATTAGCAGAATTTATCTTTCCTTAATAGCTTCAAAAGGCTCCCTTTCCTCACCAGGATGGAAGATTAGGAATGCGCTGCATTTGCCATGGAAAGTCAATTCTTCACCTGGGAGGGGAAAATCGTTGAGATTCCACTACGGGCTGAAGGAAAGTTTCGGGAAAGGAGAAGAGCTTCTGGCAGGGTCAGGGGAAAAGGGATTGTCTCCTGATCCCAGTGGGCGCCAGTGCCGTTAGAGGCAAAGGACCTCGGACTTCTTGGAGCTATTTCTTTCTTTACCCAGTTGTTTGTGTATTTCTTTGTTTATTTGATCTTTGATTAAAATATTTTTTAAATATTTAATTTATTTTTATTTGAGATGATTTACCTTATTTTTTGGGGGGGGGGATGTAGTCGATCAAAATGTATTTATGTCTTCCTCTCCCCTGTAGCCCCCAATTCTCCAGAGGCCAGAATTGCACCTGAGGGCCGAACATCCACACATGCTTTCTTCTTCTCCATTCCCCTCCCAAGGTAATTGATAAGACTCGATGTCAGGGGCAGCGGCAGCAGCCTAGAGGCTGAGGTGTATGGGCAGAGCCCCCAAAGCCTTGGTCCCAGGGAAGTGGCTTGAGTGATCCTCAGTGTGAATCGAAGTCCTGGGAGCCGTCATACTCCAACTCTTGGAGCGCATCCGAGGAATATCGGTTCCATTTCCTCGCTCTCATGCCACTTCTTTCCTCATCAGGAAAACTACCATAGTCGCCATCACACCCCCTGCTGCTCTCTGTGTCCCTGCTTCCTTCTTCCTGCTCAGGGGAGTCGTCACGCCAGCGATTTTCACTGTTTTCATCTTCCTCATCATCCTGATCTTCTTCCATTTCCTGTGCTGGATCATCCGCTTCTGCCTCGCACTTCTCACTCTAGGGCTGTCCCGAGAGTTGGCCTTGAGTCGATCTGGGAACAGCCATGTCCGGGTCCTTCAGGGCCTAAACATAGTCTTCTTCTTCATTGTCTCGGTGCTCTGCTACTTTTCCATCCTGGCAGATGGCCTGTGGCTCACGGCTCACCCTTAGTGATTTCGAGATGATCACCTGTGGTTGAGAATCCTCGGGGCAGGGAGAAGGAATGGGCAGGGTGTGTTTCTGAGCAACCTGGTCATGCCTGATATCACAGAGTTGGAATAGTTGCGCAGATGATGACGTGCCTCCTCTCTGTGACGTTCGTGTGGCAGCCTGAGAGTCTGGCTCGTCTGTATGAGGCCTGGCGGCAGCGGCCACAGCTGGCAGGGCTGCTTCTCCTTGCGCACAGGCGGCCCGGCGTTTGGAGAGCAGGCCACGGCGGTCCTGGTGCCGTGTCAGCACCTTTGCCGTGAGGAGGTCGTCACGGATGCTGTGATGGCTTTCCAGAGAAGGAGTCAGGGCTCTGGTGGCCTTCTCTCTGCTCGTGCCTTTTCTGACATGCTTCCGAACAGGCTCATCCCGGGAGCGTCCCGTGGCTGCCAGCTTCAAGACGTTGTCCTGCAGGGAGCCCGTCGCCGCGCCCTGCGCCCCTCCTGGGACGCCCCGATTCCTGTACCTTTCCACGCCCGCATCAGCTCCTCGTCAGTATCCGCGCCACCATTCCATCTCAGCCAAGGCACCTTGGGCGCCACACCCGCCTTCCCGCTCTTGGCACTCTTCTCTTCCACTTCCAAAGCCATTGGTGGCCCATCATGTGTCTCCTGGGGCAGCCTGGCCTTGCTCTCCTTCAGCCTGACACGATTGGCTCTGGATTCCTCCTTCAGTCTTTGCCAAGAGAGCTGTTCTTCATCCTTTGGGATCTGGAGCATTTCCCCCCATTCAGAAAGAGTGGAGTGCATCCCGGTGTCCTCATCCTCCTGAAGGACGCTCTCTCTTTCTCTCACTTGGCCCAAAGCCCTTTCCAGCTCCTCTCCTTTGGTCGCTAAGGCAGTGCGAGCCGCCTGGAGCTTGGCCTTGCCCTTGCCAGGGGCTGTTTGCAAGGGAAGCACTTGGTGATCCTTGTGTTCTGGGCGTGATAAAGAGGAATCAGTGAGGACCCTCTGGTGTTCCTCACAGAACTTCTCTTTTGCCCGTCTTCCCCACAGCTAGTGAGACTCGCCATGCTGTGGCGCAAATGACGTCTGAGCACTGGACTGGTGAGGGCGAGATTTGGCAGGTTCCCGTTGGGCCCCAAATCGCAGACTTGGCGAAGCCCTCGGCAGTGCGGACAAGTCACGCTTTCATAGGCCCCCTCCCTGCCCTGGAGAAGACACACTGCCCAAAAGCTCTGGCCACATTGGACAGTCACTGGGTCAGGGCAGTAGCCCAGGCACATGGAGCAAGTGAGCTCTGCCTTCAGATTTTCAAGTAGGGCTCTTGAGTCCATCTTCCTAGGATTCGGATTCCTTCCTTCCCAGAGCTCCCACTCAGGACAGAACAGAGAAGGCTAGCCCTTCTGCTAGAGCTCTGCCACCATCTGATACTGCCCCAGAGCTGGGGAGTTCTTGGTAGGAGGCCTCCCCGGCTTAGCCCCGCCCCTGACTCCACCCACCATCGCAGCAGAAGCTCTGCGTGGGCAGGGCCAACCTGGCTCCTCCCTACATCTCATCTCTCCACCCTAACAGGTCATTTGGACTCCTCTCACTGCCTCCTTCCCCTTTCTCCAATGCCACAGTCCTTGGAGTTGACTTACTCTCCTTTTGCTCAGGAAAGGCCCCTTCTTGCCGGGTGTCCATCGTTATTGCTCGGGGAAGACGTCAAGCAGATGTACTGTTGGTCACACTTCGGTGACTTCCGCCACTGGACCGGGAATCCAAAGGGTGGGCGTACGTGGCACCGCGTTCGCTCTTTCCCATAGACGATCGTGTGGGCGAGTCGCTCCCTTGTCAGAGCCTCGCTATCCTTTGGATGGCAACGCCAGGCCTCAATCAACCCAGGACTTCTTAAGCTGCAATGCCACACGTGCGCGGCGGGCAGAATTGGATTCCTGGGCTGTGTGAAAGCGCAGGTTTCTGAATGCATCTTGACTTTGTCTAAAACCTAAATGAACCTTTGCCTTGCTTTCAAAGATTTCACAAAATATGGACTGGATCTCATGGCCATGGACTTTCCCCGACAGGCAAACGGGACCAGGACACAAAAATGGGAAAGGATGCTGGAGTCAACCCATTTCTCCAGTTGTGCCAGCTCGAGGGAATACGTTCCAAGTCAAGGACTCTCCCAGAGCAGGATGGAAGCATCTGAGCAAGACTTTCCTTGACGGAAGGGATGTGGGGGAGGACAAGCACGTCAGTCAGGATGTGTCCCTGTTCCTTGACTTCCACAAGACCCTGCAGGAAAGGAGTCTGTCTGTGACATCATTCCATTTGGGCGTCCCTTTGCATAGTGCGGAAAAAGGTCCACATCCGGAAAAGGCGTGCTGGATGCCAAGCCTATTTCTGACGTCCCGAGGAGGAAACCATTTCCAGATGGCAAGGCTGTCAGAATCCTTCCATCTTCAGAAGAGAAAGGGAGGTTCCCACTTCTGCTGACTGAATCTTGACCCATGCCCAAGTGGCATTTGACCTTATCTCTCAGCTGCACTTCCCAATGCTGTTTGCCTGAGGTGAGGGTCTGGTTGCCCGAAATTCAGCCAGAACACAGTCCAATCGATCTTTGTGGTCAGGCAGGCCCCGAGGGACACTTCCATACTGGACGCTCTTGACATCTGCAGGCAGGATGAGGTGAGCATTGACTGATTCCGGATCAAGAGTTCTATCCCTGGGCAGGCCCCTGCGCTCTTCTTTCTGGCCTGTGATGGGGACGGGGGCCCAGGCAGGGGAAGCCAGCTCTGGGCTCTGGAAGCACTGAGTCCTCTCTCCTCTTCAAAGTAGGCGCCATGGCCTGGAGTGTTGGCCAGGGCACCTTGTCCAAATTCTCCTCGACTTCTCCTTTCTTTCCGTGTTCCAAGACGATTTCCCTCCAGTCACTGCATCCAATTCACGGGAATTCCTCAGTTGACGTCCACACGCGACTCCCTTGGCATTTCTGTCAAAGGATTCCCAGCTCTGCACGCGGGATCAAAGGAAGGCCACAGAAGGGAAATGGCAGGAGAAGAGCAGCACGGATTCGTTTCACGAAACCACCTTCCTGAAAACGTCCGCATTCTCTTCCTGCGTCTGCAAGGTGTATTCAGTCAGTCCAGGCTTTGGCATTGTGGACTTCTCTAGCACTAGGGTCCTCCACAGAAGTGCCTCACTCAGCAGCATGAAGCAGGACTTCCCTTCAGCAAGAGGACAGAAATTGGGGAGGGCCAAACTTGCCACCTGAAGCACATTAGCAGAATTTATCTTTCCTTAATAGCTTCAAAAGGCTCCCTTTCCTCACCAGGATGGAAGATTAGGAATGCGCTGCATTTGCCATGGAAAGTCAATTCTTCACCTGGGAGGGGAAAATCGTTGAGATTCCACTACGGGCTGAAGGAAAGTTTCGGGAAAGGAGAAGAGCTTCTGGCAGGGTCAGGGGAAAAGGGATTGTCTCCTGATCCCAGTGGGCGCCAGTGCCATTAGAGGCAAAGGACCTCGGACTTCTTGGAGCTATTTCTTTCTTTACCCAGTTGTTTGTGTATTTCTTTGTTTATTTGATCTTTGATTAAAATATTTTTTAAATATTTAATTTATTTTTATTTGAGATGATTTACCTTATTTATTTTTTGGGGGAGGGGAATGTAGTCGATCAAAATGTATTTATGTCTTCCTCTCCCCTGTAGCCCCCAATTCTCTAGAGGCCAGAATTGCACCTGAGGGCCGAACATCCACACATGCTTTCTTCTTCTCCATTCCCCTCCCAAGGTAATTGATAAGACTCGATGTCAGGGGCAGCGGCAGCAGCCTAGAGGCTGAGGTGTATGGGCAGAGCCCCCAAAGCCTTGGTCCCAGGGAAGTGGCTTGAGTGATCCTCAGTGTGAATCGAAGTCCTGGGAGCCGTCATACTCCAACTCTTGGAGCGCATCCGAGGAATATCGGTTCCATTTCCTCGCTCTCATGCCACTTCTTTCCTCATCAGGAAAACTACCATAGTCGCCATCACACCCCCTGCTGCTCTCTGTGTCCCTGCTTCCTTCTTCCTGCTCAGGGGAGTCGTCACGCCAGCGATTTTCACTGTTTTCATCTTCCTCATCATCCTGATCTTCTTCCATTTCCTGTGCTGGATCATCCGCTTCTGCCTCGCACTTCTCACTCTAGGGCTGTCCCGAGAGTTGGCCTTGAGTCGATCTGGGAACAGCCATGTCCGGGTCCTTCAGGGCCTAAACATAGTCTTCTTCTTCATTGTCTCGGTGCTCTGCTACTTTTCCATCCTGGCAGATGGCCTGTGGCTCACGGCTCACCCTTAGTGATTTCGAGATGATCACCTGTGGTTGAGAATCCTCGGGGCAGGGAGAAGGAATGGGCAGGGTGTGTTTCTGAGCAACCTGGTCATGCCTGATATCACAGAGTTGGAATAGTTGCGCAGATGATGACGTGCCTCCTCTCTGTGACGTTCGTGTGGCAGCCTGAGAGTCTGGCTCGTCTGTATGAGGCCTGGCGGCAGCGGCCACAGCTGGCAGGGCTGCTTCTCCTTGCGCACAGGCGGCCCGGCGTTTGGAGAGCAGGCCACGGCGGTCCTGGTGCCGTGTCAGCAGCTTTGCCGTGAGGAGGTCGTCACGGATGCTGTGATGGCTTTCCAGAGAAGGAGTCAGGGCTCTGGTGGCCTTCTCTCTGCTCGTGCCTTTTCTGACATGCTTCCGAACAGGCTCATCCCGGGAGCGTCCCGTGGCTGCCAGCTTCAAGACGTTGTCCTGCAGGGAGCCCGTCGCCGCCTCCTCCGCCCCTCCTGGGACGCCCCGATTCCTGTACCTTTCCACGCCCGCATCAGCTCCTCGTCAGTATCCGCGCCACCATTCCATCTCAGCCAAGGCACCTTGGGCGCCACACCCGCCTTCCTGCTCTTGGCACTCTTCTCTTCCACTTCCAAAGCCATTGGTGGCCCATCATGTGTCTCCTGGGGCAGCCTGGCCTTGCTCTCCTTCAGCCTTACACGATTGGCTCTGGATTCCTCCTTCAGTCTTTGCCAAGAGAGCTGTTCTTCATCCTTTGGGATCTGGAGCATTTCCCCCCATTCAGAAAGAGTGAAGTGCATCCCGGTGTCCTCATCCTCCTGAAGGAGGCTCTCTCTTTCTCTCACTTGGCCCAAAGCCCTTTCCAGCTCCTCTCCTTTCGTCGCTAAGGCAGTGCGAGCCGCCTGGAGCTTGGCCTTGCCCTTGCCAGGGGCTGTTTGCAAGGGAAGCACTTGGTGATCCTTGTGTTCTGGGCGTGATAAAGAGGAATCAGTGAGGACCCTCTGGTGTTCCTCACACAACTTCTCTTTTGCCCGTCTTCCCCACAGCTAGTGAGACTCACCATGCTGTGGCGCAAATGACGTCTGAGCCCTGGACTGGTGAGGGCGAGATTTGGCAGGTTCCCGTTGGGCCCCAAATCGCAGACTTGGCGAAGCCCTCGGCAGTGCGGACAAGTCACGCTTTCATAGGCCCCCTCCCTGCCCTGGAGAAGACACACTGCCCAAAAGCTCTGGCCACATTGGACAGTCACTGGGTCAGGGCAGTAGCCCAGGCACATGGAGCAAGTGAGCTCTGCCTTCAGATTTTCAAGTAGGGCTCTTGAGTCCATCTTCCTAGGATTCGGATTCCTTCCTTCCCAGAGCTCCCACTCAGGACAGAACAGAGAAGGCTAGCCCTTCTGCTAGAGCTCTGCCACCAACTGATACTGCCCCAGAGCTGGGGAGTTCTTGGGAGGAGGCCTCCCCTGCTTAGCCCCGCCCCTGACTCCACCCACCATCGCAGCACAAGCTCTGCGTGGGCAGGGCCAACCTGGCTCCTCCCTACATCTCATCTCTCCACCCTAACAGGTCATTTGGACTCCTCTCACTGCCTCCTTCCCCTTTCCCCAATACCACAGTCCTTGGAGTTGACTTACTCTCCTTTTGCTCAGGAAAGGCCCCTTCTTGCCGGGTGTCCATCGTTATTGCTCGGGGAAGACGTCAAGCAGATGTACTGTTGGTCACACTTCGGTGACTTCCGCCACTGGACCGGGAATCCAAAGGGTGGGCGTACGTGGCACCGCGTTCGCTCTTTCCCATAGACGATCGTGTGGGCTAATCGCTCCCTTGTCAGAGCCTCGCTATCCTTTGGATGGCAACGCCAGGCCTCAATCAACCCAGGACTTCTTAAGCTGCAATGCCACACGTGCGCGGCGGGCAGAATTGGATTCCTGGGCTGTGTGAAAGCGCAGGTTTCTGAATGCATCTTGACTTTGTCTAAAACCTCAATGAACCTTTGCCTTGCGTTCAAAGATTTCACAAAATATGGACTGGATCTCATGGCCATGGACTTTCCCCGACAGGCAAACGGGACCAGGACACAAAAATGGGAAAGGATGCTGGAGTCAACCCATTTCTCCAGTTGTGCCAGCTCGAGGGAATACGTTCCAAGTCAAGGACTCTCCCAGAGCAGGATGGAAGCATCTGAGCAAGACTTTCCTTGACGGAAGGGATGTGGGGGAGGACAAGCACGTCAGTCAGGATGTGTCCCTGTTCCTTGGCTTCCACAAGACCCTGCAGGAAAGGAGTCTGTCTGTGACATCATTCCATTTGGGCGTCCCTTTGCATAGTGCGGAAAAAGGTCCACATCCGGAAAAGGCGTGCTGGATGCCAAGCCTATTTCTGACGTCCCTAGGAGGAAACCATTTCCAGATGGCAAGGCTGTCAGAATCCTTCCATCTTCAGAAGAGAAAGGGAGGTTCCCACTTCTGCTGACTGAATCTTGACACATGCCCAAGTGGCATTTGACCTTATCTCTCAGCGGCACTTCCCAATGCTGTTTGCCTGAGGTGAGGGTCTGGTTGCCCGAAATTCAGCCAGAACACAGTCCAATCGATCTTTGTGGTCAGGCAGGCCCCGAGGGACACTTCCATACTGGACGCTCTTGACATCTGCAGGCAGGATGAGGTGAGCATTGACTGATTCCCGATCAAGAGTTCTATCCCTGGGCAGGCCCCTGCGCTCTTCTTTCTGGCCTGTGATGGGGACGGGGGCCCAGGCAGGGGAAGCCAGCTCTGGGCTCTGGAAGCACTGAGTCCTCTCTCCTCTTCAAAGTAGGCGCCATGGCCTGGAGTGTTGGCCAGGGCACCTTGTCCAAATTCTCCTCGACTTCTCCTTTCTTTCCGTGTTCCAAGACGATTTCCCTCCAGTCACTGCATCCAATTCACGGGAATTCCTCAGTTGACGTCCACACGCGACTCCCTTGGCATTTCTGTCAAAGGATTCCCAGCTCTGCACGCGGGATCAAAGGAAGGCCACAGAAGGGAAATGGCAGGAGAAGAGCAGCACGGATTCGTTTCACGAAACCACCTTCCTGAAAACGTCCGCATTCTCTTCCTGCGTCTGCAAGGTGTATTCAGTCAGTCCAGGCTTTGGCATTGTGGACTTCTCTAGCACTAGGGTCCTCCACAGAAGTGCCTCACTCAGCAGCATGAAGCAGGACTTCCCTTCAGCAAGAGGACAGAAATTGGGGAGGGCCAAACTTGCCACCTGAAGCACATTAGCAGAATTTTTCTTTTGTTAATAGCTTCAAAAGGCTCCCTTTCCTCACCAGGATGGAAGATTAGGAATGCGCTGCATTTGCCATGGAAAGTCAATTCTTCACCTGGGAGGGGAAAATCGTTGAGATTCCACTACGGGCTGAAGGAAAGTTTCGGGAAAGGAGAAGAGCTTCTGGCAGGGTCAGGGGAAAAGGGATTGTCTCCTGATCCCAGTGGGCGCCAGTGCCGTTAGAGGCAAAGGACCTCGGACTTCTTGGAGCTATTTCTTTCTTTACCCAGTTGTTTGTGTATTTCTTTGTTTATTTGATCTTTGATTAAAATATTTTTTAAATATTTAATTTATTTTTATTTGAGATGATTTACCTTATTTTTGGGGGGGGGGGAAATGTAGTCGATCAAAATGTATTTATGTCTTCCTCTCCCCTGTAGCCCCCAATTCTCCAGAGGCCAGAATTGCACCTGAGGGCCGAACATCCACACATGCTTTCTTCTTCTCCATTCCCCTCCCAAGGTAATTGATAAGACTCGATGTCAGGGGCAGCGGCAGCAGCCTAGAGGCTGAGGTGTATGGGCAGAGCCCCCAAAGCCTTGGTCCCAGGGAAGTGGCTTGAGTGATCCTCAGTGTGAATCGAAGTCCTGGGAGCCGTCATACTCCAACTCTTGGAGCGCATCCGAGGAATATCGGTTCCATTTCCTCGCTCTCATGCCACTTCTTTCCTCATCAGGAAAACTACCATAGTCGCCATCACACCCCCTGCTGCTCTCTGTGTCCCTGCTTCCTTCTTCCTGCTCAGGGGAGTCGTCACGCCAGCGATTTTCACTGTTTTCATCTTCCTCATCATCCTGATCTTCTTCCATTTCCTGTGCTGGATCATCCGCTTCTGCCTCGCACTTCTCACTCTAGGGCTGTCGCGAGAGTTGGCCTTGAGTCGATCTGGGAACAGCCATGTCCGGGTCCTTCAGGGCCTAAACATAATCTTCTTCTTCATTGTCTCAGTGCTCTGCTACTTTTCCATCCTGGCAGATGGCCTGTGGCTCACGGCTCACCCTTAGTGATTTCGAGATGATCACCTGTGGTTGAGAATCCTCGGGGCAGGGAGAAGGAATGGGCAGGGTGTGTTTCTGAGCACCCTGCTCATGCCTGATATCACAGAGTTGGAATAGTTGCGCAGATGATGACGTGCCTCCTCTCTGTGACGTTCGTGTGGCAGCCTGAGAGTCTGGCTCGTCTGTATGAGGCCTGGCGGCAGCGGCCACAGCTGGCAGGGCTGCTTCTCCTTGCGCACAGGCGGCCCGGCGTTTGGAGAGCAGGCCACGGCGGTCCTCGTGCAGTGTCAGCAGCTTTGCCGTGAGGAGGTCGTCACGGATGCTGTGATGGCTTTCCAGAGAAGGAGTCAGGGCTCTGGTGGCCTTCTCTCTGCTCGTGCCTTTTCTGACATGCTTCCGAACAGGCTCATCCCGGGAGCGTCCCGTGGCTGCCAGCTTCAAGACGTTGTCCTGCAGGGAGCCCGTCGCCGCCCCCTGCGCCCCTCCTGGGACGCCCCGATTCCTGTACCTTTCCACGCCCGCATCAGCTCCTCGTCAGTATCCGCGCCACCATTCCATCTCAGCCAAGGCACCTTGGGCGCCACACCCGCCTTCCTGCTCTTGGCACTCTTCTCTTCCACTTCCAAAGCCATTGGTGGCCCATCATGTGTCTCCTGGGGCAGCCTGGCCTTGCTCTCCTTCAGCCTGACATGATTGGCTCTGGATTCCTCCTTCAGTCTTGGCCAAGAGAGCTGTTCTTCATCCTTTGGGATCTGGAGCATTTCCCCCCATTCAGAAAGAGTGGAGTGCATCCCGGTGTCCTCATCCTCCTGAAGGAGGCTCTCTCTTTCTCTCACTTGGCCCAAAGCCCTTTCCAGCTCCTCTCCTTTGGTCGCTAAGGCAGTGCGAGCCGCCTGGAGCTTGGCCTTGCCCTTGCCAGGGGCTGTTTGCAAGGGAAGCACTTGGTGATCCTTGTGTTCTGGGCGTGATAAAGAGGAATCAGTGAGGACCCTCTGGTGTTCCTCACAGAACTTCTCTTTTGCCCGTCTTCCCCACAGCTAGTGAGACTCACCATGCTGTGGCGCAAATGACGTCTGAGCCCTGGACTGGTGAGGGCGAGATTTGGCAGGTTCCCGTTGGGCCCCAAATCGCAGACTTGGCGAAGCCCTCGGCAGTGCGGACAAGTCACGCTTTCATAGGCCCCCTCCCTGCCCTGGAGAAGACACACTGCCCAAAAGCTGTGGCCACATTGGACAGTCACTGGGTCAGGGCAGTAGCCCAGGCACATGGAGCAAGTGAGCTCTGCCTTCAGATTTTCAAGTAGGGCTCTTGAGTCCATCTTCCTAGGATTCGGATTCCTTCCTTCCCAGAGCTCCCACTCAGGACAGAACAGAGAAGGCTAGCCCTTCTGCTAGAGCTCTGCCACCAACTGATACTGCCCCAGAGCTGGGGAGTCCTTGGGAGGAGGCCTCCCCTGCTTAGCCCCGCCCCTGACTCCACCCACCATCGCAGCACAAGCTCTGCGTGGGCAGGGCCAACCTGGCTCCTCCCTACATCTCATCTCTCCACCCTAACAGGTCATTTGGACTCCTCTCACTGCCTCCTTCCCCTTTCCCCAATACCACAGTCCTTGGAGTTGACTTACTCTCCTTTTGCTCAGGAAAGGCCCCTTCTTGCCGGGTGTCCATCGTTATTGCTCGGGGAAGATGTCAAGCAGATGTACTCTTGGTCACACTTCGGTGACTTCCGCCACTGGACCGGGAATCCACAGGGTGGGCGTACGTGGCACCGCGTTCGCTCTTTCCCATAGACGATCGTGTGGGCGAGTCGCTCCCTTGTCAGAGCCTCGCTATCCTTTGGATGGCAACGCCAGGCCTCAATCAACCCAGGACTTCTTAAGCTGCAATGCCACACGTGCGCGGCGGGCAGAATTGGATTCCTGGGCTGTGTGAAAGCGCAGGTTTCTGAATGCATCTTGACTTTGTCTAAAACCTCAATGAACCTTTGCCTTGCGTTCAAAGATTTCACAAAATATGGACTGGATCTCATGGCCATGGACTTTCCCCGACAGGCAAACGGGACCAGGACACAAAAATGGGAAAGGATGCTGGAGTCAACCCATTTCTCCAGTTGTGCCAGCTCGAGGGAATACGTTCCAAGTCAAGGACTCTCGCAGAGCAGGATGGAAGCATCTGAGCAAGACTTTCCTTGACGGAAGGGATGTGGGGGAGGACAAGCACGTCAGTCAGGATGTGTCCCTGTTCCTTGACTTCCACAAGACCCTGCAGGAAAGGAGTCTGTCTGTGGCAGCATTCCATTCGGGCGTCCCTTTGCATAGTGCGGAAAAAGGTCCACATGCGGAAAAGGCGTGCTGGATGCCAAGCCTATTTCTGACGTCCCGAGGAGGAAACCATTTCCAGATGGCAAGGCTGTCAGAATCCTTCCATCTTCAGAAGAGAAAGGGAGGTTCCCACTTCTGCTGACTGAATCTTGACCCATGCCCAAGTGGCACTTGACCTTATCTCTCAGCTGCACTTCCCAATGCTGTTTGCCTGAGGTGAGGGTCTGGTTGCCCGAAATTCAGCCAGAACACAGTCCAATCGATCTTTGTGGTCAGGCAGGCCCCGAGGGACACTTCCATACTGGACGCTCTTGACATCTGCAGGCAGCATGAGGTGAGCATTGACTGATTCCGGATCAAGAGTTCTATCCCTGGGCAGGCCCCTGCGCTCTTCTTTCTGGCCTGTGATGGGGATAGGGAACCAGGCAGGGGAAGCCAGCTCTGGGCTCTGGAAGCACTGAGTCCTCTCTCCTCTTCAAAGTAGGCGCCATGGCCTGGAGTGTTGGCCAGGGCACCTTGTCCAAATTCTCCTCGACTTCTCCTTTCTTTCCGTGTTCCAAGACGATTTCCCTCCAGTCACTGCATCCAATTCACGGGAATTCCTCAGTTGACGTCCACACGCGACTCCCTTGGCATTTCTGTCAAAGGATTCCCAGCTCTGCACGCGGGATCAAAGGAAGGCCACAGAAGGGAAATGGCAGGAGAAGAGCAGCACGGATTCGTTTCACGAAACCACCTTCCTGAAAACGTCCGCATTCTCTTCCTGCGTCTGCAAGGTGTATTCAGTCAGTCCAGGCTTTGGCATTGTGGACTTCTCTAGCACTAGGGTCCTCCACAGAAGTGCCTCACTCAGCAGCATGAAGCAGGACTTCCCTTCAGCAAGAGGACAGAAATTGGGGAGGGCCAAACTTGCCACCTGAAGCACATTAGCAGAATTTTTCTTTCCTTAATAGCTTCAAAAGGCTCCCTTTTCTCACCAGGATGGAAGATTAGGACTGCGCTGCATTTGCCATGGAAAGTCAATTCTTCACCTGGGAGGGGAAAATCGTTGAGATTCCACTACGGGCTGAAGGAAAGTTTCGGGAAAGGAGAAGAGCTTCTGGCAGGGTCAGGGGAAAAGGGATTGTCTCCTGATCCCAGTGGGCGCCAGTGCCGTTAGAGGCAAAGGACCTCGGACTTCTTGGAGCTATTTCTTTCTTTACCCAGTTGTTTGTGTATTTCCTTGTTTATTTGATCTTTGATTAAAATATTTTTTAAATATTTAATTTATTTTTATTTGAGATGATTTACCTTATTTTTTGGGGGGCGGGGGGAATTTAGTCGATCAAAATGTATTTATGTCTTCCTCTCCCCTGTAGCCCCCAATTCTCCAGAGGCCAGAATTGCACCTGAGGGCCGAACATCCACACATGCTTTCTTCTTCTCCATTCCCCTCCCAAGGTAATTGATAAGACTCGATGTCAGGGGCAGCGGCAGCAGCCTAGAGGCTGAGGTGTATGGGCAGAGCCCCCAAAGCCTTGGTCCCAGGGAAGTGGCTTGAGTGATCCTCAGTGTGAATCGAAGTCCTGGGAGCCGTCATACTCCAACTCTTGGAGCGCATCCGAGGAATATCGGTTCCATTTCCTCGCTCTCATGCCACTTCTTTCCTCATCAGGAAAACTACCATAGTCGCCATCACACCCCCTGCTGCTCTCTGTGTCCCTGCTTCCTTCTTCCTGCTCAGGGGAGTCGTCGCGCCAGCGACTTTCACTGTTTTCATCTTCCTCATCATCCTGATCTTCTTCCATTTCCTGTGCTGGATCATCCGCTTCTGCCTCGCACTTCTCACTCTAGGGCTGTCCCAAGAGTTGGCCTTGAGTCGATCTGGGAACAGCCATGTCCGGGTCCTTCAGGGCCTAAACATAGTCTTCTTTTTCTTCATTGTCTAGGTGCTCTGCTACTTTTCCATCCTGGCAGATGGCCTGTGGCTCACGGCTCACCCTTAGTGATTTCGAGATGATCACCTGTGGTTGAGAATCCTCGGGGCAGGGAGAAGGAATGGGCAGGGTGTGTTTCTGAGCAACCTGCTCATGCCTGATATCACAGAGTTGGAATTGTTGCGCAGATGATGACGTGCTTCCTCTCTGTGACGTTCGTGTGGCAGCCTGAGAGTCTGGCTCGTCTGTATGAGGCCTGGCCGCAGCTGCCACAGCTAGCAGGGCTGCTTCTCCTCGCGCACAGGCGGCCCGGCGTTTGGAGAGCAGGCCACGGCGGTCCTCGTGCCGTGTCAGCAGCTTTGCCGTGAGGAGGTCGTCACGGATGCTGTGATGGCTTTCCAGAGAAGGAGTCAGGGCTCTGGTGGCCTTCTCTCTGCTCGTGCCTTTTCTGACATGCTTCCGAACAGGCTCATCCCGGGAGCGTCCCGTGGCTGCCAGCTTCAAGACGTGGTCCTGCAGGGAGCCCGTCGCCGCCCCCTGCGCCCCTCCTGGGACGCCCCGATTCCTGTACCTTTCCACGCCCGCATCAGCTCCTCGTCAGTATCCGCGCCACCATTCCATCTCAGCCAAGGCACCTTGGGCGCCACACCCGCCTTCCTGCTCTTGGCACTCTTCTCTTCCACTTCCAAAGCCATTGGTGGCCCATCATGTGTCTCCTGGGGCAGCCTGGCCTTGCTCTCCTTCAGCCTGACACGATTGGCTCTGGATTCCTCCTTCAGTCTTTGCCAAGAGAGCTGTTCTTCATCCTTTGGGATCTGGAGCATTTCCCCCCATTCAGAAAGAGTGGAGTGCATCCCGGTGTCCTCATCCTCCTGAAGGACGCTCTCTCTTTCTCTCACTTGGCCCAAAGCCCTTTCCAGCTCCTCTCCTTTGGTCGCTAAGGCAGTGCGAGCCGCCTGGAGCTTGGCCTTGCCCTTGCCAGGGGCTGTTTGCAAGGGAAGCACTTGGTGATCCTTGTGTTCTGGGCGTGATAAAGAGGAATCAGTGAGGACCCTCTGGTGTTCCTCACACAACTTCTCTTTTGCCCGTCTTCCCCACAGCTAGTGAGACTCACCATGCTGTGGCGCAAATGACGTCTGAGCCCTGGACTGGTGAGGGCGAGATTTGGCAGGTTCCCGTTGGGCCCCAAATCGCAGACTTGGCGAAGCCCTCGGCAGTGCGGACAAGTCACGCTTTCATAGGCCCCCTCCCTGCCCTGGAGAAGACACACTGCCCAAAAGCTCTGGCCACATTGGACAGTCACTGGGTCAGGGCAGTAGCCCAGGCACATGGAGCAAGTGAGCTCTGCCTTCACATTTTCAAGTAGGGCTCTTGAGTCCATCTTCCTAGGATTCGGATTCCTTCCTTCCCAGAGCTCCCACTCAGGACAGAACAGAGAAGGCTAGCCCTTCTGCTAGAGCTCTGCCACCAACTGATACTGCCCCAGAGCTGGGGAGTTCTTGGTAGGAGGCCTCCCCTGCTTAGCCCCGCCCCTGACTCCACCCACCATCGCAGCACAAGCTCTGCGTGGGCAGGGCCAACCTGGCTCCTCCCTACATCTCGTCTCTCCACCCTAACAGGTCATTTGGACTCCTCTCACTGCCTCCTTCCCCTTTCCCCAATACCACAGTCCTTGGAGTTGACTTACTCTCCTTTTGCTCAGAAAAGGCCCCTTCTTGCCGGGTGTCCATCGTTATTGCTCGGGGAAGATGTCAAGCAGATGTACTGTTGGTCACACTTCTGTGACTTCCGCCACTGGACCGGGAATCCACAGGGTGGGCGTACGTGGCACCGCGTTCGCTCTTTCCCATAGACGATCGTGTGGGCGAGTCGCTCCCTTGTCAGAGCCTCGCTATCCTTTGGATGGCAACGCCAGGCCTCAATCAACCCAGGACTTCTTAAGCTGCAATGCCACACGTGCGCGGCGGGCAGAATTGGATTCCTGGGCTGTGTGAAAGCGCGGGTTTCTGAATGCATCTTGACTTTGTCTAAAACCTAAATGAACCTTTGCCTTGCGTTCAAAGATTTCACAAAATATGGACTGGATCTCATGGCCATGGACTTTCCCTGACAGGCAAACGGGACCAGGACACAAAAATGGGAAAGGATGCTGGAGTCAACCCATTTCTCCAGTTGTGCCAGCTCGAGGGAATACGTTCCAAGTCAAGGACTCTCGCAGAGCAGGATGGAAGCATCTGAGCAAGACTTTCCTTGACGGAAGGGATGTGGGGGAGGACAAGCACGTCAGTCAGGATGTGTCCCTGTTCCTTGACTTCCACAAGACCCTGCAGGAAAGGAGTCTGTCTGTGGCATCATTCCATTTGGGCGTCCCTTTGCATAGTGCGGAAAAAGGTCCACATCCGGAAAAGGCGTGCTGGATGCCAAGCCTATTTCTGACGTCCCGAGGAGGAAACCATTTCCAGATGGCAAGGCTGTCAGAATCCTTCCATCTTCAGAAGAGAAAGGGAGGTTCCCACTTCTGCTGACTGAATCTTGACCCATGCCCAAGTGGCACTTGACCTTATCTCTCAGCTGCACTTCCCAATGCTGTT
This sequence comes from Notamacropus eugenii, assembly GCF_028372415.1. NCBI lineage: Eukaryota > Metazoa > Chordata > Mammalia > Diprotodontia > Macropodidae > Notamacropus > Notamacropus eugenii. Next base: position 170,283 of record NW_027325117.1, read on the forward strand.
TGCCTGAGGTGAGGGTCTGGTTGCCCGAAATTCAGCCAGAACACAGTCCAATCGATCTTTGTGGTCAGGCAGGCCCCGAGGGACACTTCCATACTGGACGCTCTTGACATCTGCAGGCAGCATGAGGTGAGCATTGACTGATTCCGGATCAAGAGTTCTATCCCTGGGCAGGCCCTGCGCTCTTCTTTCTGGCCTGTGATGGGGACGGGGGCCCAGGCAGGGGAAGCCAGCTCTGGGCTCTGGAAGCACTGAGTCCTCTCTCCTCTTCAAAGTAGGCGCCATGGCCTGGAGTGTTGGCAAGGGCACCTTGTCCAAATTCTCCTCGACTTCTCCTTTCTTTCCGTGTTCCAAGACGATTTCCCTCCAGTCACTGCATCCAGTTCACGGGAATTCCTCAGTTGACGTCCACACGCGACTCCCTTGGCATTTCTGTCAAAGGATTCCCAGCTCTGCACGCGGGATCAAAGGAAGGCCACAGAAGGGAAATGGCAGGAGAAGAGCAGCACGGATTCGTTTCACGAAACCACCTTCCTGAAAACGTCCGCATTCTCTTCCTGCGTCTGCAAGGTGTATTCAGTCAGTCCAGGCTTTGGCATTGTGGACTTCTCTAGCACTAGGGTCCTCCACAGAAGTGCCTCACTCAGCAGCATGAAGCAGGACTTCCCTTCAGCAAGAGGACAGAAATTGGGGAGGGCCAAACTTGCCACCTGAAGCACATTAGCAGAATTTTCCTTTCGTTAATAGCTTCAAAAGGCTCCCTTTCCTCACCAGGATGGAAGATTAGGAATGCGCTGCATTTGCCATGGAAAGTCAATTCTTCACCTGGGAGGGGAAAATCGTTGAGATTCCACTACGGGCTGAAGGAAAGTTTCGGGAAAGGAGAAGAGCTTCTGGCAGGGTCAGGGGAAAAGGGATTGTCTCCTGATCCCAGTGGGCGCCAGTGCCGTTAGAGGCAAAGGACCTCGGACTTCTTGGAGCTATTTCTTTCTTTACCCAGTTGTTTGTGTATTTCTTTGTTTATTTGATCTTTGATTAAAATATTTTTTAAATATTTAATTTATTTTTATTTGAGATGATTTACCTTATTTTTTGGGGGGCGGGGGGAATTTAGTCGATCAAAATGTATTTATGTCTTCCTCTCCCCTGTAGCCCCCAATTCTCCAGAGGCCAGAATTGCACCTGAGGGCCGAACATCCACACATGCTTTCTTCTTCTCCATTCCCCTCCCAAGGTAATTGATAAGACTCGATGTCAGGGGCAGCGGCAGCAGCCTAGAGGCTGAGGTGTATGGGCAGAGCCCCCAAAGCCTTGGTCCCAGGGAAGTGGCTTGAGTGATCCTCAGTGTGAATCGAAGTCCTGGGAGCCGTCATACTCCAACTCTTGGAGCGCATCCGAGGAATATCGGTTCCATTTCCTCGGTCTCATGCCACTTCTTTCCTCATCAGGAAAACTACCATAGTCGCCATCACACCCCCTGCTGCTGTCTGTGTCCCTGCTTCCTTCTTCCTGCTCAGGGGAGTCGTCGCGCCAGCGATTTTCACTGTTTTCATCTTCCTCATCATCCTGATCTTCTTCCATTTCCTGTGCTGGATCATCCGCTTCTGCCTCGCACTTCTCACTCTAGGGCTGTCCCGAGAGTTGGCCTTGAGTCGATCTGGGAACAGCCATGTCCGGGTCCTTCAGGGCCTAAACATAGTCTTCTTCTTCATTGTCTAGGTGCTCTGCTACTTTTCCATCCTGGCAGATGGCCTGTGGCTCACGGCTCACCCTTAGTGATTTCGAGATGATCACCTGTGGTTGAGAATCCTCGGGGCAGGGAGAAGGAATGGGCAGGGTGTGTTTCTGAGCAACCTGGTCATGCCTGATATCACAGAGTTGGAATAGTTGCGCAGATGATGACGTGCCTCCTGTCTGTGACGTTCGTGTGGCAGCCTGAGAGTCTGGCTCGTCTGTATGAGGCCTGGCGGCAGCGGCCACAGCTGGCAGGGCTGCTTCTCCTTGCGCACAGGCGGCCCGGCGTTTGGAGAGCAGGCCACGGCGGTCCTGGTGCCGTGTCAGCAGCTTTGCCGTGAGGAGGTCGTCACGGATGCTGTGATGGCTTTCCAGAGAAGGAGTCAGGGCTCTGGTGGCCTTCTCTCTGCTCGTGCCTTTTCTGACATGCTTCCGAACAGGCTCATCCCGGGAGCATCCCGTGGCTGCCAGCTTCAAGACGTTGTCCTGCAGGGAGCCCGTCGCCGCCCCCTGCGCCCCTCCTGGGACGCCCCGATTCCTGTACCTTTCCACGCCCGCATCAGCTCCTCGTCAGTATCCGCGCCACCATTCCATCTCAGCCAAGGCACCTTGGGCGCCACACCCGCCTTCCTGCTCTTGGCACTCTTCTCTTCCACTTCCAAAGCCATTGGTGGCCCATCATGTGTCTCCTGGGGCAGCCTGGCCTTGCTCTCCTTCAGCCTGACACGATTGGCTCTGGATTCCTCCTTCAGTCTTTGCCAAGAGAGCTGTTCTTCATCCTTTGGGATCTGGAGCATTTCCCCCCATTCAGAAAGAGTGGAGTGCATCCCGGTGTCCTCATCCTCCTGAAGGACGCTCTCTCTTTCTCTCACTTGGCCCAAAGCCCTTTCCAGCTCCTCTCCTTTGGTCGCTAAGGCAGTGCGAGCCGCCTGGAGCTTGGCCTTGCCCTTGCCAGGGGCTGTTTGCAAGGGAAGCACTTGGTGATCCTTGTGTTCTGGGCGTGATAAAGAGGAATCAGTGAGGACCCTCTGGTGTTCCTCACACAACTTCTCTTTTGCCCGTCTTCCCCACAGCTAGTGAGACTCACCATGCTGTGGCGCAAATGACGTCTGAGCCCTGGACTGGTGAGGGCGAGATTTGGCAGGTTCCCGTTGGGCCCCAAATCGCAGACTTGGCGAAGCCCTCGGCAGTGCGGACAAGTCACGCTTTCATAGGCCCCCTCCCTGCCCTGGAGAAGACACACTGCCCAAAAGCTCTGGCCACATTGGACAGTCACTGGGTCAGGGCAGTAGCCCAGGCACATGGAGCAAGTGAGCTCTGCCTTCACATTTTCAAGTAGGGCTCTTGAGTCCATCTTCCTAGGATTCGGATTCCTTCCTTCCCAGAGCTCCCACTCAGGACAGAACAGAGAAGGCTAGCCCTTCTGCTAGAGCTCTGCCACCAACTGATACTGCCCCAGAGCTGGGGAGTTCTTGGTAGGAGGCCTCCCCTGCTTAGCCCCGCCCCTGACTCCACCCACCATCGCAGCACAAGCTCTGCGTGGGCAGGGCCAACCTGGCTCCTCCCTACATCTCGTCTCTCCACCCTAACAGGTCATTTGGACTCCTCTCACTGCCTCCTTCCCCTTTCCCCAATACCACAGTCCTTGGAGTTGACTTACTCTCCTTTTGCTCAGAAAAGGCCCCTTCTTGCCGGGTGTCCATCGTTATTGCTCGGGGAAGATGTCAAGCAGATGTACTGTTGGTCACACTTCTGTGACTTCCGCCACTGGACCGGGAATCCACAGGGTGGGCGTACGTGGCACCGCGTTCGCTCTTTCCCATAGACGATCGTGTGGGCGAGTCGCTCCCTTGTCAGAGCCTCGCTATCCTTTGGATGGCAACGCCAGGCCTCAATCAACCCAGGACTTCTTAAGCTGCAATGCCACACGTGCGCGGCGGGCAGAATTGGATTCCTGGGCTGTGTGAAAGCGCAGGTTTCTGAATGCATCTTGACTTTGTCTAAAACCTCAATGAACCTTTGCCTTGCGTTCAAAGATTTCACAAAATATGGACTGGATCTCATGGCCATGGACTTTCCCCGACAGGCAAACGGGACCAGGACACAAAAATGGGAAAGGATGCTGGAGTCAACCCATTTCTCCAGTTGTGCCAGCTCGAGGGAATACGTTCCAAGTCAAGGACTCTCGCAGAGCAGGATGGAAGCATCTGAGCAAGACTTTCCTTGACGGAAGGGATGTGGGGGAGGACAAGCACGTCAGTCAGGATGTGTCCCTGTTCCTTGACTTCCACAAGACCCTGCAGGAAAGGAGTCTGTCTGTGGCATCATTCCATTTGGGCGTCCCTTTGCATAGTGCGGAAAAAGGTCCACATCCGGAAAAGGCGTGCTGGATGCCAAGCCTATTTCTGACGTCCCGAGGAGGAAACCATTTCCAGATGGCAAGGCTCTCAGAATCCTTCCATCTTCAGAAGAGAAAGGGAGGTTCCCACTTCTGCTGACTGAATCTTGACCCATGCCCAAGTGGCACTTGACCTTATCTCTCAGCTGCACTTCCCAATGCTGTTTGCCTGAGGTGAGGGTCTGGTTGCCCGAAATTCAGCCAGAACACAGTCCAATCGATCTTTGTGGTCAGGCAGGCCCCGAGGGACACTTCCATACTGGACGCTCTTGACATCTGCAGGCAGGATGAGGTGAGCATTGACTGATTCCGGATCAAGAGTTCTATCCCTGGGCAGGCCCTGCGCTCTTCTTTCTGGCCTGTGATGGGGACGGGGGCCCAGGCAGGGGAAGCCAGCTCTGGGCTCTGGAAGCACTGAGTCCTCTCTCCTCTTCAAAGTAGGCGCCATGGCCTGGAGTGTTGGCCAGGGCACCTTGTCCAAATTCTCCTCGACTTCTCCTTTCTTTCCGTGTTCCAAGACGATTTCCCTCCAGTCACTGCATCCAGTTCACGGGAATTCCTCAGTTGACGTCCACACGCGACTCCCTTGGCATTTCTGTCAAAGGATTCCCAGCTCTGCACGCGGGATCAAAGGAAGGCCACAGAAGGGAAATGGCAGGAGAAGAGCAGCACGGATTCGTTTCACGAAACCACCTTCCGGAAAACGTCCGCATTCTCTTCCTGCGTCTGCAAGGTGTATTCAGTCAGTCCAGGCTTTGGCATTGTGGACTTCTCTAGCACTAGGGTCCTCCACAGAAGTGCCTCACTCAGCAGCATGAAGCAGGACTTCCCTTCAGCAAGAGGACAGAAATTGGGGAGGGCCAAACTTGCCACCTGAAGCACATTAGCAGAATTTTCCTTTCGTTAATAGCTTCAAAAGGCTCCCTTTCCTCACCAGGATGGAAGATTAGGAATGCGCTGCATTTGCCATGGAAAGTCAATTCTTCACCTGGGAGGGGAAAATCGTTGAGATTCCACTACGGGCTGAAGGAAAGTTTCGGGAAAGGAGAAGAGCTTCTGGCAGGGTCAGGGGAAAAGGGATTGTCTCCTGATCCCAGTGGGCGCCAGTGCCGTTAGAGGCAAAGGACCTCGGACTTCTTGGAGCTATTTCTTTCTTTACCCAGTTGTTTGTGTATTTCTTTGTTTATTTGATCTTTGATTAAAATATTTTTTAAATATTTAATTTATTTTTATTTGAGATGATTTACCTTATTTTTTGGGGGGCGGGGGGAATTTAGTCGATCAAAATGTATTTATGTCTTCCTCTCCCCTGTAGCCCCCAATTCTCCAGAGGCCAGAATTGCACCTGAGGGCCGAACATCCACACATGCTTTCTTCTTCTCCATTCCCCTCCCAAGGTAATTGATAAGACTCGATGTCAGGGGCAGCGGCAGCAGCCTAGAGGCTGAGGTGTATGGGCAGAGCCCCCAAAGCCTTGGTCCCAGGGAAGTGGCTTGAGTGATCCTCAGTGTGAATCGAAGTCCTGGGAGCCGTCATACTCCAACTCTTGGAGCGCATCCGAGGAATATCGGTTCCATTTCCTCGGTCTCATGCCACTTCTTTCCTCATCAGGAAAACTACCATAGTCGCCATCACACCCCCTGCTGCTCTCTGTGTCCCTGCTTCCTTCTTCCTGCTCAGGGGAGTCGTCGCGCCAGCGATTTTCACTGTTTTCATCTTCCTCATCATCCTGATCTTCTTCCATTTCCTGTGCTGGATCATCCGCTTCTGCCTCGCACTTCTCACTCTAGGGCTGTCCCGAGAGTTGGCCTTGAGTCGATCTGGGAACAGCCATGTCCGGGTCCTTCAGGGCCTAAACATAGTCTTCTTCTTCATTGTCTAGGTGCTCTGCTACTTTTCCATCCTGGCAGATGGCCTGTGACTCACGGCTCACCCTTAGTGATTTCGAGATGATCACCTGTGGTTGAGAATCCTCGGGGCAGGGAGAAGGAATGGGCAGGGTGTGTTTCTGAGCAACCTGGTCATGCCTGATATCACAGAGTTGGAATAGTTGCGCAGATGATGACGTGCCTCCTGTCTGTGACGTTCGTGTGGCAGCCTGAGAGTCTGGCTCGTCTGTATGAGGCCTGGCGGCAGCGGCCACAGCTGGCAGGGCTGCTTCTCCTTGCGCACAGGCGGCCCGGCGTTTGGAGAGCAGGCCACGGCGGTCCTGGTGCCGTGTCAGCAGCTTTGCCGTGAGGAGGTCGTCACGGATGCTGTGATGGCTTTCCAGAGAAGGAGTCAGGGCTCTGGTGGCCTTCTCTCTGCTCGTGCCTTTTCTGACATGCTTCCGAACAGGCTCATCCCGGGAGCATCCCGTGGCTGCCAGCTTCAAGACGTTGTCCTGCAGGGAGCCCGTCGCCGCCCCCTGCGCCCCTCCTGGGACGCCCCGATTCCTGTACCTTTCCACGCCCGCATCAGCTCCTCGTCAGTATCCGCGCCACCATTCCATCTCAGCCAAGGCACCTTGGGCGCCACACCCGCCTTCCTGCTCTTGGCACTCTTCTCTTCCACTTCCAAAGCCATTGGTGGCCCATCATGTGTCTCCTGGGGCAGCCTGGCCTTGCTCTCCTTCAGCCTGACACGATTGGCTCTGGATTCCTCCTTCAGTCTTTGCCAAGAGAGCTGTTCTTCATCCTTTGGGATCTGGAGCATTTCCCCCCATTCAGAAAGAGTGGAGTGCATCCCGGTGTCCTCATCCTCCTGAAGGACGCTCTCTCTTTCTCTCACTTGGCCCAAAGCCCTTTCCAGCTCCTCTCCTTTGGTCGCTAAGGCAGTGCGAGCCGCCTGGAGCTTGGCCTTGCCCTTGCCAGGGGCTGTTTGCAAGGGAAGCACTTGGTGATCCTTGTGTTCTGGGCGTGATAAAGAGGAATCAGTGAGGACCCTCTGGTGTTCCTCACACAGCTTCTCTTTTGCCCGTCTTCCCCACAGCTAGTGAGACTCACCATGCTGTGGCGCAAATGACGTCTGAGCCCTGGACTGGTGAGGGCGAGATTTGGCAGGTTCCCGTTGGGCCCCAAATCGCAGACTTGGCGAAGCCCTCGGCAGTGCGGACAAGTCACGCTTTCATAGGCCCCCTCCCTGCCCTGGAGAAGACACACTGCCCAAAAGCTGTGGCCACATTGGACAGTCACTGGGTCAGGGCAGTAGCCCAGGCACATGGAGCAAGTGAGCTCTGCCTTCACATTTTCAAGTAGGGCTCTTGAGTCCATCTTCCTAGGATTCGGATTCCTTCCTTCCCAGAGCTCCCACTCAGGACAGAACAGAGAAGGCTAGCCCTTCTGCTAGAGCTCTGCCACCAACTGATACTGCCCCAGAGCTGGGGAGTCCTTGGGAGGAGGCCTCCCCTGCTTAGCCCCGCCCGTTACTCCACCCACCATCGCAGCACAAGCTCTGCGTGGGCAGGGCCAACCTGGCTCCTCCCTACATCTCATCTCTCCACCCTAACAGGTCATTTGGACTCCTCTCACTGCCTCCTTCCCCTTTCCCCAATACCACAGTCCTTGGAGTTGACTTACTCTCCTTTTGCTCAGGAAAGGCCCCTTCTTGCCGGGTGTCCATCGTTATTGCTCGGGGAAGATGTCAAGCAGATGTACTCTTGGTCACACTTCGGTGACTTCCGCCACTGGACCGGGAATCCACAGGGTGGGCGTACGTGGCACCGCGTTCGCTCTTTCCCATAGACGATCGTGTGGGCGAGTCGCTCCCTTGTCAGAGCCTCGCTATCCTTTGGATGGCAACGCCAGGCCTCAATCAACCCAGGACTTCTTAAGCTGCAATGCCACACGTGCGCGGCGGGCAGAATTGGATTCCTGGGCTGTGTGAAAGCGCAGGTTTCTGAATGCATCTTGACTTTGTCTAAAACCTCAATGAACCTTTGCCTTGCGTTCAAAGATTTCACAAAATATGGACTGGATCTCATGGCCATGGACTTTCCCCGACAGGCAAACGGGACCAGGACACAAAAATGGGAAAGGATGCTGGAGTCAACCCATTTCTCCAGTTGTGCCAGCTCGAGGGAATACGTTCCAACTCAAGGACTCTCGCAGAGCAGGATGGAAGCATCTGAGCAAGACTTTCCTTGACGGAAGGGATGTGGGGGAGGACAAGCACGTCAGTCAGGATGTGTCCCTGTTCCTTGACTTCCACAAGACCCTGCAGGAAAGGAGTCTGTCTGTGGCATCATTCCATTCGGGCGTCCCTTTGCATAGTGCGGAAAAAGGTCCACATCCGGAAAAGGCGTGCTGGATGCCAAGCCTATTTCTGACGTCCCGAGGAGGAAACCATTTCCAGATGGCAAGGCTGTCAGAATCCTTCCATCTTCAGAAGAGAAAGGGAGGTTCCCACTTCTGCTGACTGAATCTTGACCCATGCCCAAGTGGCACTTGACCTTATCTCTCAGCTGCACTTCCCAATGCTGTTTGCCTGAGGTGAGGGTCTGGTTGCCCGAAATTCAGCCAGAACACAGTCCAATCGATCTTTGTGGTCAGGCAGGCCCCGAGGGACACTTCCATACTGGACGCTCTTGACATCTGCAGGCAGGATGAGGTGAGCATTGACTGATTCCGGATCAAGAGTTCTATCCCTGGGCAGGCCCCTGCGCTCTTCTTTCTGGCCTGTGATGGGGACGGGGGCCCAGGCAGGGGAAGCCAGCTCTGGGCTCTGGAAGCACTGAGTCCTCTCTCCTCTTCAAAGTAGGCGCCATGGCCTGGAGTGTTGGCCAGGGCACCTTGTCCAAATTCTCCTCGACTTCTCCTTTCTTTCCGTGTTCCAAGACGATTTCCCTCCAGTCACTGCATCCAGTTCACGGGAATTCCTCAGTTGACGTCCACACGCGACTCCCTTGGCATTTCTGTCAAAGGATTCCCAGCTCTGCACGCGGGATCAAAGGAAGGCCACAGAAGGGAAATGGCAGGAGAAGAGCAGCACGGATTCGTTTCACGAAACCACCTTCCTGAAAACGTCCGCATTCTCTTCCTGCGTCTGCAAGGTGTATTCAGTCAGTCCAGGCTTTGGCATTGTGGACTTCTCTAGCACTAGGGTCCTCCACAGAAGTGCCTCACTCAGCAGCATGAAGCAGGACTTCCCTTCAGCAAGAGGACAGAAATTGGGGAGGGCCAAACTTGCCACCTGAAGCACATTAGCAGAATTTTTCTTTCGTTAATAGCTTCAAAAGGCTCCCTTTTCTCACCAGGATGGAAGATTAGGAATGCGCTGCATTTGCCATGGAAAGTCAATTCTTCACCTGGGAGGGGAAAATCGTTGAGATTCCACTACGGGCTGAAGGAAAGTTTCGGGAAAGGAGAAGAGCTTCTGGCAGAGTCAGGGGAAAAGGGATTGTCTCCTGATCCCATTGGGCGCCAGTGCCGTTAGTGGCAAAGGACCTCGGACTTCTTGGAGCTATTTCTTTCTTTACCCAGTTGTTTGTGTATTTCTTTGTTTATTTGATCTTTGATTAAAATATTTTTTAAATATTTAATTTATTTTTATTTGAGATGATTTACCTTATTTTTGGGGGGGGGGGAATTTAGTCGATCAAAATGTATTCATGTCTTCCTCTCCCCTGTAGCCCCCAATTCTCCAGAGGCCAGAATTGCACCTGAGGGCCGAACATCCACACATGCTTTCTTCTTCTCCATTCCCCTCCCAAGGTAATTGATAAGACTCGATGTCAGCGGCAGCGGCAGCAGCCTAGAGGCTGAGGTGTATGGGCAGAGCCCCCAAAGCCTTGGTCCCAGGGAAGTGGCTTGAGTGATCCTCAGTGTGAATCGAAGTCCTGGGAGCCGTCATACTCCAACTCTTGGAGCGCATCCGAGGAATATCGGTTCCATTTCCTCGCTCTCATGCCACTTCTTTCCTCATCAGGAAAACTACCATAGTCGCCATCACACCCCCTGCTGCTTTCTGTGTCCCTGCTTCCTTCTTCCTGCTCAGGGGAGTCGTCGCGCCAGCGATTTTCACTGTTTTCATCTTCCTCATCATCCTGATCTTCTTCCATTTCCTGTGCTGGATCATCCGCTTCTGCCTCGCACTTCTCACTCTAGGGCTGTCCCGAGAGTTGGCCTTGAGTCGATCTGGGAACAGCCATGTCCGGGTCCTTCAGGGCCTAAACATAGTCTTCTTCTTCATTGTCTAGGTGCTCTGCTACTTTTCCATCCTGGCAGATGGCCTGTGGCTCACGGCTCACCCTTAGTGATTTCGAGATGATCACCTGTGGTTGAGAATCCTCGGGGCAGGGAGAAGGAATGGGCAGGGTGTGTTTCTGAGCAACCTGGTCATGCCTGATATCACAGAGTTGGAATAGTTGCGCAGATGATGACGTGCCTCCTCTCTGTGACGTTCGTGTGGCAGCCTGAGAGTCTGGCTCGTCTGTATGAGGCCTGGCGGCAGCGGCCACAGCTGGCAGGGCTGCTTCTCCTTGCGCACAGGCGGCCCGGCGTTTGGAGAGCAGGCCACGGCGGTCCTCGTGCCGTGTCAGCAGCTTTGCCGTGAGGAGGTCGTCACGGATGCTGTGATGGCTTTCCAGAGAAGGAGTCAGGGCTCTGGTGGCCTTCTCTCTGCTCGTGCCTTTTCTGACATGCTTCCGAACAGGCTCATCCCGGGAGCGTCCCGTGGCTGCCAGCTTCAAGACTTTGTCCTGCAGGGAGCCCGTCGCCGCCCCCTGCGCCCCTCCTGGGACGCCCCGATTCCTGTACCTTTCCACGCCCGCATCAGCTCCTCGTCAGTATCTGCGCCACCATTCCATCTCAGCCAAGGCACCTTGGGCGCCACACCCGCCTTCCTGCTCTTGGCACTCTTCTCTTCCACTTCCAAAGCCATTGGTGGCCCATCATGTGTCTCCTGGGGCAGCCTGGCCTTGCTCTCCTTCAGCCTGACACGATTGGCTCTGGATTCCTCCTTCAGTCTTTGCCAAGAGAGCTGTTCTTCATCCTTTGGGATCTGGAGCATTCCCCCCCATTCAGAAAGAGTGGAGTGCATCCCGGTGTCCTCATCCTCCTGAAGGACGCTCTCTCTTTCTCTCACTTGGCCCAAAGCCCTTTCCAGCTCCTCTCCTTTAGTCGCTAAGGCAGTGCGAGCCGCCTGGAGCTTGGTCTTGCCCTTGCCAGGGGCTGTTTGCAAGGGAAGCACTTGGTGATCCTTGTGTTCTGGGCGTGATAAAGAGGAATCAGTGAGGACCCTCTGGTGTTCCTCACACAACTTCTCTTTTGCCCGTCTTCCCCACAGCTAGTGAGACTCACCATGCTGTGGCGCAAATGACGTCTGAGCCCTGGACTGGTGAGGGCGAGATTTGGCAGGTTCCCGTTGGGCCCCAAATCGCAGACTTGGCGAAGCCCTCGGCAGTGCGGACAAGTCACGCTTTCATAGGCCCCCTCCCTGCCCTGGAGAAGACACACTGCCCAAAAGCTCTGGCCACATTGGACAGTCACTGGGTCAGGGCAGTAGCCCAGGCACATGGAGCAAGTGAGCTCTGCCTTCAGATTTTCAAGTAGGGCTCTTGAGTCCATCTTCCTAGGATTCGGATTCCTTCCTTCCCAGAGCTCCCACTCAGGACAGAACAGAGAAGGCTAGCCCTTCTGCTAGAGCTCTGCCACCAACTGATACTGCCCCAGAGCTGGGGAGTTCTTGGGAGGAGGCCTCCCCTGCTTAGCCCCGCCCCTGACTCCACCCACCATCGCAGCACAAGCTCTGCGTGGGCAGGGCCAACCTGGCTCCTCCCTACATCTCATCTCTCCACCCTAACAGGTCATTTGGACTCCTCTCACTGCCTCCTTCCCCTTTCCCCAATACCACAGTCCTTGGAGTTGACTTACTCTCCTTTTGCTCAGGAAAGGCCCCTTCTTGCCGGGTGTCCATCGTTATTGCTCGGGGAAGATGTCAAGCAGATGTACTCTTGGTCACACTTCGGTGACTTCCGCCACTGGACCGGGAATCCACAGGGTGGGCGTACGTGGCACCGCGTTCGCTCTTTCCCATAGACGATCGTGTGGGCGAGTCGCTCCCTTGTCAGAGCCTCGCTATCCTTTGGATGGCAACGCCAGGCCTCAATCAACCCAGGACTTCTTAAGCTGCAATGCCACACGTGCGCGGCGGGCAGAATTGGATTCCTGGGCTGTGTGAAAGCGCAGGTTTCTGAATGCATCTTGACTTTGTCTAAAACCTCAATGAACCTTTGCCTTGCGTTCAAAGATTTCACAAAATATGGACTGGATCTCATGGCCATGGAGTTTCCCCGACAGGCAAACAGGACCAGGACACAAAAATGGGAAAGGATGCTGGAGTCAACCCATTTCTCCAGTTGTGCCAGCTCGAGGGAATACGTTCCAACTCAAGGACTCTCGCAGAGCAGGATGGAAGCATCTGAGCAAGACTTTCCTTGACGGAAGGGATGTGGGGGAGGACAAGCACGTCAGTCAGGATGTGTCCCTGTTCCTTGACTTCCACAAGACCCTGCAGGAAAGGAGTCTGTCTGTGGCATCATTCCATTCGGGCGTCCCTTTGCATAGTGCGGAAAAAGGTCCACATCCGGAAAAGGCGTGCTGGATGCCAAGCCTATTTCTGACGTCCCGAGGAGGAAACCATTTCCAGATGGCAAGGCTGTCAGAATCCTTCCATCTTCAGAAGAGAAAGGGAGGTTCCCACTTCTGCTGACTGAATCTTGACCCATGCCCAAGTGGCACTTGACCTTATCTCTCAGCTGCACTTCCCAATGCTGTTTGCCTGAGGTGAGGGTCTGGTTGCCCGAAATTCAGCCAGAACACAGTCCAATCGATCTTTGTGGTCAGGCAGGCCCCGAGGGACACTTCCATACTGGACGCTCTTGACATCTGCAGGCAGGATGAGGTGAGCATTGACTGATTCCGGATCAAGAGTTCTATCCCTGGGCAGGCCCCTGCGCTCTTCTTTTTGGCCTGTGATGGGGATAGGGGCCCAGGCAGGGGAAGCCAGCTCTGGGCTCTGGAAGCACTGAGTCCTCTCTCCTCTTCAAAGTAGGCGCCATGGCCTGGAGTGTTGGCCAGGGCACCTTGTCCAAATTCTCCTCGACTTCTCCTTTCTTTCCGTGTTCCAAGACGATTTCCCTCCAGTCACTGCATCCAATTCACGGGAATTCCTCAGTTGACGTCCACACGCGACTCCCTTGGCATTTCTGTCAAAGGATTCCCAGCTCTGCACGCGGGATCAAAGGAAGGCCACAGAAGGGAAATGGCAGGAGAAGAGCAGCACGGATTCGTTTCACGAAACCACCTTCCTGAAAACGTCCGCATTCTCTTCCTGCGTCTGCAAGGTGTATTCAGTCAGTCCAGGCTTTGGCATTGTGGACTTCTCTAGCACTAGGGTCCTCCACAGAAGTGCCTCACTCAGCAGCATGAAGCAGGACTTCCCTTCAGCAAGAGGACAGAAATTGGGGAGGGCCAAACTTGCCACCTGAAGCACATTAGCAGAATTTTTCTTTCGTTAATAGCTTCAAAAGGCTCCCTTTTCTCACCAGGATGGAAGATTAGGACTGCGCTGCATTTGCCATGGAAAGTCAATTCTTCACCTGGGAGGGGAAAATCGTTGAGATTCCACTACGGGCTGAAGGAAAGTTTCGGGAAAGGAGAAGAGCTTCTGGCAGGGTCAGGGGAAAAGGGATTGTCTCCTGATCCCAGTGGGCGCCAGTGCCGTTAGAGGCAAAGGACCTCGGACTTCTTGGAGCTATTTCTTTCTTTACCCAGTTGTTTGTGTATTTCTTTGTTTATTTGATCTTTGATTAAAATATTTTTTAAATATTTAATTTATTTTTATTTGAGATGATTTACCTTATTTTTTGGGGGGCGGGGGGAATTTAGTCGATCAAAATGTATTTATGTCTTCCTCTCCCCTGTAGCCCCCAATTCTCCAGAGGCCAGAATTGCACCTGAGGGCCGAACATCCACACATGCTTTCTTCTTCTCCATTCCCCTCCCAAGGTAATTGATAAGACTCGATGTCAGGGGCAGCGGCAGCAGCCTAGAGGCTGAGGTGTATGGGCAGAGCCCCCAAAGCCTTGGTCCCAGGGAAGTGGCTTGAGTGATCCTCAGTGTGAATCGAAGTCCTGGGAGCCGTCATACTCCAACTCTTGGAGCGCATCCGAGGAATATCGGTTCCATTTCCTCGCTCTCATGCCACTTCTTTCCTCATCAGGAAAACTACCATAGTCGCCATCACACCCCCTGCTGCTCTCTGTGTCCCTGCTTCCTTCTTCCTGCTCAGGGGAGTCGTCGCGCCAGCGACTTTCACTGTTTTCATCTTCCTCATCATCCTGATCTTCTTCCATTTCCTGTGCTGGATCATCCGCTTCTGCCTCGCACTTCTCACTCTAGGGCTGTCCCGAGAGTTGGCCTTGAGTCGATCTGGGAACAGCCATGTCCGGGTCCTTCAGGGCCTAAACATAGTCTTCTTCTTCATTGTCTAGGTGCTCTGCTACTTTTCCATCCTGGCAGATGGCCTGTGGCTCACGGCTCACCCTTAGTGATTTCGAGATGATCACCTGTGGTTGAGAATCCTCGGGGCAGGGAGAAGGAATGGGCAGGGTGTGTTTCTGAGCAACCTGGTCATGCCTGATATCACAGAGTTGGAATTGTTGCGCAGATGATGACGTGCCTCCTGTCTGTGACGTTCGTGTGGCAGCCTGAGAGTCTGGCTCGTCTGTATGAGGCCTGGCGGCAGCGGCCACAGCTGGCAGGGCTGCTTCTCCTTGCGCACAGGCGGCCCGGCGTTTGGAGAGCAGGCCACGGCGGTCCTCGTGCCGTGTCAGCAGCTTTGCCGTGAGGAGGTCGTCACGGATGCTGTGATGGCTTTCCAGAGAAGGAGTCAGGGCTCTGGTGGCCTTCTCTCTGCTCGTGCCTTTTCTGACATGCTTCCGAACAGGCTCATCCCGGGAGCGTCCCGTGGCTGCCAGCTTCAAGACGTTGTCCTGCAGGGAGCCCGTCGCCGCCCCCTGCGCCCCTCCTGGGACGCCCCGATTCCTGTACCTTTCCACGCCCGCATCAGCTCCTCGTCAGTATCCGCGCCACCATTCCATCTCAGCCAAGGCACCTTGGGCGCCACACCCGCCTTCCTGCTCTTGGCACTCTTCTCTTCCACTTCCAAAGCCATTGGTGGCCCATCATGTGTCTCCTGGGGCAGCCTGGCCTTGCTCTCCTTCAGCCTGACACGATTGGCTCTGGATTCCTCCTTCAGTCTTTGCCAAGAGAGCTGTTCTTCATCCTTTGGGATCTGGAGCATTTCCCCCCATTCAGAAAGAGTGGAGTGCATCCCGGTGTCCTCATCCTCCTGAAGGAGGCTCTCTCTTTCTCTCACTTGGCCCAAAGCCCTTTCCAGCTCCTCTCCTTTGGTCGCTAAGGCAGTGCGAGCCGCCTGGAGCTTGGCCTTGCCCTTGCCAGGGGCTGTTTGCAAGGGAAGCACTTGGTGATCCTTGTGTTCTGGGCGTGATAAAGAGGAATCAGTGAGGACCCTCTGGTGTTCCTCACACAACTTCTCTTTTGCCCGTCTTCCCCACAGCTAGTGAGACTCACCATGCTGTGGCGCAAATGACGTCTGAGCCCTGGACTGGTGAGGGCGAGATTTGGCAGGTTCCCGTTGGGCCCCAAATCGCAGACTTGGCGAAGCCCTCGGCAGTGCGGACAAGTCACGCTTTCATAGGCCCCCTCCCTGCCCTGGAGAAGACACACTGCCCAAAAGCTATGGCCACATTGGACAGTCACTGGGTCAGGGCAGTAGCCCAGGCACATGGAGCAAGTGAGCTCTGCCTTCAGATTTTCAAGTAGGGCTCTTGAGTCCATCTTCCTAGGATTCGGATTCCTTCCTTCCCAGAGCTCCCACTCAGGACAGAACAGAGAAGGCTAGCCCTTCTGCTAGAGCTCTGCCACC
The DNA here is from genome assembly GCF_028372415.1 of Notamacropus eugenii. NCBI lineage: Eukaryota > Metazoa > Chordata > Mammalia > Diprotodontia > Macropodidae > Notamacropus > Notamacropus eugenii. Next base: position 186,340 of record NW_027325117.1, read on the forward strand.
AACTGATACTGCCCCAGAGCTGGGGAGTCCTTGGGAGGAGGCCTCCCCTGCTTAGCCCCGCCCCTGACTCCACCCACCATCGCAGCACAAGCTCTGCGTGGGCAGGGCCAACCTGGCTCCTCCCTACATCTCATCTCTCCACCCTAACAGGTCATTTGGACTCCTCTCACTGCCTCCTTCCCCTTTCCCCAATACCACAGTCCTTGGAGTTGACTTACTCTCCTTTTGCTCAGGAAAGGCCCCTTCTTGCCGGGTGTCCATCGTTATTGCTCGGGGAAGATGTCAAGCAGATGTACTCTTGGTCACACTTCGGTGACTTCCGCCACTGGACCGGGAATCCACAGGGTGGGCGTACGTGGCACCGCGTTCGCTCTTTCCCATAGACGATCGTGTGGGCGAGTCGCTCCCTTGTCAGAGCCTCGCTATCCTTTGGATGGCAACGCCAGGCCTCAATCAACCCAGGACTTCTTAAGCTGCAATGCCACACGTGCGCGGCGGGCAGAATTGGATTCCTGGGCTGTGTGAAAGCGCAGGTTTCTGAATGCATCTTGACTTTGTCTAAAACCTCAATGAACCTTTGCCTTGCGTTCAAAGATTTCACAAAATATGGACTGGATCTCATGGCCATGGACTTTCCCCGACAGGCAAACGGGACCAGGACACAAAAATGGGAAAGGATGCTGGAGTCAACCCATTTCTCCAGTTGTGCCAGCTCGAGGGAATACGTTCCAAGTCAAGGACTCTCCCAGAGCAGGATGGAAGCATCTGAGCAAGACTTTCCTTGACGGAAGGGATGTGGGGGAGGACAAGCACGTCAGTCAGGATGTGTCCCTGTTCCTTGACTTCCACAAGACCCTGCAGGAAAGGAGTCTGTCTGTGGCATCATTCCACTCGGGCGTCCCTTTGCATAGTGCGGAAAAAGGTCCACATCCGGAAAAGGCGTGCTGGATGCCAAGCCTATTTCTGACGTCCCGAGGAGGAAACCATTTCCAGATGGCAAGGCTGTCAGAATCCTTCCATCTTCAGAAGAGAAAGGGAGGTTCCCACTTCTGCTGACTGAATCTTGACCCATGCCCAAGTGGCACTTGACCTTATCTCTCAGCTGCACTTCCCAATGCTGTTTGCCTGAGGTGAGGGTCTGGTTGCCCGAAATTCAGCCAGAACACAGTCCAATCCATCTTTGTGGTCAGGCAGGCCCCGAGGGACACTTCCATACTGGACGCTCTTGACATCTGCAGGCAGGATGAGGTGAGCATTGACTGATTCCGGATCAAGAGTTCTATCCCTGGGCAGGCCCCTACGCTCTTCTTTCTGGCCTGTGATGGGGACGGGGGCCCAGGCAGGGGAAGCCAGCTCTGGGCTCTGGAAGCACTGAGTCCTCTCTCCTCTTCAAAGTAGGCGCCATGGCCTGGAGTGTTGGCCAGGGCACCTTGTCCAAATTCTCCTCGACTTCTCCTTTCTTTCCGTGTTCCAAGACGATTTCCCTCCAGTCACTGCATCCAATTCACGGGAATTCCTCAGTTGACGTCCACACGCGACTCCCTTGGCATTTCTGTCAAAGGATTCCCAGCTCTGCACGCGGGATCAAAGGAAGGCCACAGAAGGGAAATGGCAGGAGAAGAGCAGCACGGATTCGTTTCACGAAACCACCTTCCTGAAAACGTCCGCATTCTCTTCCTGCGTCTGCAAGGTGTATTCAGTCAGTCCAGGCTTTGGCATTGTGGACTTCTCTAGCACTAGGGTCCTCCACAGAAGTGCCTCACTCAGCAGCATGAAGCAGGACTTCCCTTCAGCAAGAGGACAGAAATTGGGGAGGGCCAAACTTGCCACCTGAAGCACATTAGCAGAATTTTTCTTTCGTTAATAGCTTCAAAAGGCTCCCTTTTCTCACGAGGATGGAAGATTAGGACTGCGCTGCATTTGCCATGGAAAGTCAATTCTTCACCTGGGAGGGGAAAATCGTTGAGATTCCACTACGGGCTGAAGGAAAGTTTCGGGAAAGGAGAAGAGCTTCTGGCAGAGTCAGGGGAAAAGGGATTGTCTCCTGATCCCAGTGGGCGCCAGTGCCGTTAGAGGCAAAGGACCTCGGACTTCTTGGAGCTATTTCTTTCTTTACCCAGTTGTTTGTGTATTTCTTTGTTTATTTGATCTTTGATTAAAATATTTTTTAAATATTTAATTTATTTTTATTTGAGATGATTTACCTTATTTTTTTGGGGGGGGGAATTTAGTCGATCAAAATGTATTCATGTCTTCCTCTCCCCTGTAGCCCCCAATTCTCCAGAGGCCAGAATTGCACCTGAGGGCCGGACATCCACACATGCTTTCTTCTTCTCCATTCCCCTCCCAAGCTAATTGATAAGACTCGATGTCAGGGGCAGCGGCAGCAGCCTAGAGGCTGAGGTGTATGGGCAGAGCCCCCAAAGCCTTGGTCCCAGGGAAGTGGCTTGAGTGATCCTCAGTGTGAATCGAAGTCCTGGGAGCCGTCATACTCCAACTCTTGGAGCGCATCCGAGGAATATCGGTTCCATTTCCTCGCTCTCATGCCACTTCTTTCCTCATCAGGAAAACTACCATAGTCGCCATCACACCCCCTGCTGCTTTCTGTGTCCCTGCTTCCTTCTTCCTGCTCAGGGGAGTCGTCGCGCCAGCGATTTTCACTGTTTTCATCTTCCTCATCATCCTGATCTTCTTCCATTTCCTGTGCTGGATCATCCGCTTCTGCCTCGCACTTCTCACTCTAGGGCTGTCCCGAGAGTTGGCCTTGAGTCGATCTGGGAACAGCCATGTCCGGGTCCTTCAGGGCCTAAACATAGTCTTCTTCTTCATTGTCTAGGTGCTCTGCTACTTTTCCATCCTGGCAGATGGCCTGTGGCTCACGGCTCACCCTTATTGATTTCGAGATGATCACCTGTGGTTGAGAATCCTCGGGGCAGGGAGAAGGAATGGGCAGGGTGTGTTTCTGAGCAACCTGCTCATGCCTGATATCACAGAGTTGGAATTGTTGCGCAGATGATGACGTGCCTCCTGTCTGTGACGTTCGTGTGGCAGCCTGAGAGTCTGGCTCGTCTGTATGAGGCCTGGCGGCAGCGGCCACAGCTGGCAGGGCTGCTTCTCCTTGCGCACAGGCGGCCCGGCGTTTGGAGAGCAGGCCACGGCGGTCCTCGTGCCGTGTCAGCAGCTTTGCCTTGAGGAGGTCGTCACGGATGCTGTGATGGCTTTCCAGAGAAGGAGTCAGGGCTCTGGTGGCCTTCTCTCTGCTCGTGCCTTTTCTGACATGCTTCCGAACAGGCTCATCCCGGGAGCGTCCCGTGGCTGCCAGCTTCAAGACGTTGTCCTGCAGGGAGCCCGTCGCCGCCCCCTGCGCCCCCCCTGGGACGCCCCGATTCCTGTACCTTTCCACGCCCGCATCAGCTCCTCGTCAGTATCTGCGAAACCATTCCATCTCAGCCAAGGCACCTTGGGCGCCACACCCGCCTTCCTGCTCTTGGCACTCTTCTCTTCCACTTCCAAAGCCATTGGTGGCCCATCATGTGTCTCCTGGGGCAGCCTGGCCTTGCTCTCCTTCAGCCTGACACGATTGGCTCTGGATTCCTCCTTCAGTCTTTGCCAAGAGAGCTGTTCTTCATCCTTTGGGATCTGGAGCATTCCCCCCCATTCAGAAAGAGTGGAGTGCATCCCGGTGTCCTCATCCTCCTGAAGGACGCTCTCTCTTTCTCTCACTTGGCCCAAAGCCCTTTCCAGCTCCTCTCCTTTAGTCGCTAAGGCAGTGCGAGCCGCCTGGAGCTTGGCCTTGCCCTTGCCAGGGGCTGTTTGCAAGGGAAGCACTTGGTGATCCTTGTGTTCTGGGCGTGATAAAGAGGAATCAGTGAGGACCCTCTGGTGTTCCTCACACAACTTCTCTTTTGCCCGTCTTCCCCACAGCTAGTGAGACTCACCATGCTGTGGCGCAAATGACGTCTGAGCCCTGGACTGGTGAGGGCGAGATTTGGCAGGTTCCCGTTGGGCCCCAAATCGCAGACTTGGCGAAGCCCTCGGCAGTGCGGACAAGTCACGCTTTCATAGGCCCCCTCCCTGCCCTGGAGAAGACACACTGCCCAAAAGCTGTGGCCACATTGGACAGTCACTGGGTCAGGGCAGTAGCCCAGGCACATGGAGCAAGTGAGCTCTGCCTTCAGATTTTCAAGTAGGGCTCTTGAGTCCATCTTCCTAGGATTCGGATTCCTTCCTTCCCAGAGCTCCCACTCAGGACAGAACAGAGAAGGCTAGCCCTTCTGCTAGAGCTCTGCCACCAACTGATACTGCCCCAGAGCTGGGGAGTTCTTGGGAGGAGGCCTCCCCTGCTTAGCCCCGCCCCTGACTCCACCCACCATCGCAGCACAAGCTCTGCGTGGGCAGGGCCAACCTGGCTCCTCCCTACATCTCATCTCTCCACCCTAACAGGTCATTTGGACTCCTCTCACTGCCTCCTTCCCCTTTCCCCAATACCACAGTCCTTGGAGTTGACTTACTCTCCTTTTGCTCAGGAAAGGCCCCTTCTTGCCGGGTGTCCATCGTTATTGCTCGGGGAAGATGTCAAGCAGATGTACTCTTGGTCACACTTCGGTGACTTCCGCCACTGGACCGGGAATCCACAGGGTGGGCGTACGTGGCACCGCGTTCGCTCTTTCCCATAGACGATCGTGTGGGCGAGTCGCTCCCTTGTCAGAGCCTCGCTATCCTTTGGATGGCAACGCCAGGCCTCAATCAACCCAGGACTTCTTAAGCTGCAATGCCACACGTGCGCGGCGGGCAGAATTGGATTCCTGGGCTGTGTGAAAGCGCAGGTTTCTGAATGCATCTTGACTTTGTCTAAAACCTCAATGAACCTTTGCCTTGCGTTCAAAGATTTCACAAAATATGGACTGGATCTCATGGCCATGGACTTTCCCCGACAGGCAAACGGGACCAGGACACAAAAATGGGAAAGGATGCTGGAGTCAACCCATTTCTCCAGTTGTGCCAGCTCGAGGGAATACGTTCCAAGTCAAGGACTCTCCCAGAGCAGGATGGAAGCATCTGAGCAAGACTTTCCTTGACGGAAGGGATGTGGGGGAGGACAAGCACGTCAGTCAGGATGTGTCCCTGTTCCTTGACTTCCACAAGACCCTGCAGGAAAGGAGTCTGTCTGTGGCATCATTCCACTCGGGCGTCCCTTTGCATAGTGCGGAAAAAGGTCCACATCCGGAAAAGGCGTGCTGGATGCCAAGCCTATTTCTGACGTCCCGAGGAGGAAACCATTTCCAGATGGCAAGGCTGTCAGAATCCTTCCATCTTCAGAAGAGAAAGGGAGGTTCCCAATTCTGCTGACTGAATCTTGACCCATGCCCAAGTGGCACTTGACCTTATCTCTCAGCTGCACTTCCCAATGCTGTTTGCCTGAGGTGAGGGTCTGGTTGCCCGAAATTCAGCCAGAACACAGTCCAATCGATCTTTGTGGTCAGGCAGGCCCCGAGGGACACTTCCATACTGGACGCTCTTGACATCTGCAGGCAGGATGAGGTGAGCATTGACTGATTCCGGATCAAGAGTTCTATCCCTGGGCAGGCCCCTGCGCTCTTCTTTCTGGCCTGTGATGGGGACGGGGGCCCAGGCAGGGGAAGCCAGCTCTGGGCTCTGGAAGCACTGAGTCCTCTCTCCTCTTCAAAGTAGGCGCCATGGCCTGGAGTGTTGGCCAGGGCACCTTGTCCAAATTCTCCTCGACTTCTCCTTTCTTTCCGTGTTCCAAGACGATTTCCCTCCAGTCACTGCATCCAGTTCACGGGAATTCCTCAGTTGACGTCCACACGCGACTCCCTTGGCATTTCTGTCAAAGGATTCCCAGCTCTGCACGCGGGATCAAAGGAAGGCCACAGAAGGGAAATGGCAGGAGAAGAGCAGCACGGATTCGTTTCACGAAACCACCTTCCGGAAAACGTCCGCATTCTCTTCCTGCGTCTGCAAGGTGTATTCAGTCAGTCCAGGCTTTGGCATTGTGGACTTCTCTAGCACTAGGGTCCTCCACAGAAGTGCCTCACTCAGCAGCATGAAGCAGGACTTCCCTTCAGCAAGAGGACAGAAATTGGGGAGGGCCAAACTTGCCACCTGAAGCACATTAGCAGAATTTTTCTTTCGTTAATAGCTTCAAAAGGCTCCCTTTTCTCACCAGGATGGAAGATTAGGACTGCGCTGCATTTGCCATGGAAAGTCAATTCTTCACCTGGGAGGGGAAAATCGTTGAGATTCCACTACGGGCTGAAGGAAAGTTTCGGGAAAGGAGAAGAGCTTCTGGCAGAGTCAGGGGAAAAGGGATTGTCTCCTGATCCCAGTGGGCGCCAGTGCCGTTAGTGGCAAAGGACCTCGGACTTCTTGGAGCTATTTCTTTCTTTACCCAGTTGTTTGTGTATTTCTTTGTTTATTTGATCTTTGATTAAAATATTTTTTAAATATTTAATTTATTTTTATTTGAGATGATTTACCTTATTTTTGGGGGGGGGGAATTTAGTCGATCAAAATGTATTCATGTCTTCCTCTCCCCTGTAGCCCCCAATTCTCCAGAGGCCAGAATTGCACCTGAGGGCCGAACATCCACACATGCTTTCTTCTTCTCCATTCCCCTCCCAAGGTAATTGATAAGACTCGATGTCAGCGGCAGCGGCAGCAGCCTAGAGGCTGAGGTGTATGGGCAGAGCCCCCAAAGCCTTGGTCCCAGGGAAGTGGCTTGAGTGATCCTCAGTGTGAATCGAAGTCCTGGGAGCCGTCATACTCCAACTCTTGGAGCGCATCCGAGGAATATCGGTTCCATTTCCTCGCTCTCATGCCACTTCTTTCCTCATCAGGAAAACTACCATAGTCGCCATCACACCCCCTGCTGCTTTCTGTGTCCCTGCTTCCTTCTTCCTGCTCAGGGGAGTCGTCGCGCCAGCGATTTTCACTGTTTTCATCTTCCTCATCATCCTGATCTTCTTCCATTTCCTGTGCTGGATCATCCGCTTCTGCCTCGCACTTCTCACTCTAGGGCTGTCCCGAGAGTTGGCCTTGAGTCGATCTGGGAACAGCCATGTCCGGGTCCTTCAGGGCCTAAACATAGTCTTCTTCTTCATTGTCTAGGTGCTCTGCTACTTTTCCATCCTGGCAGATGGCCTGTGGCTCACGGCTCACCCTTAGTGATTTCGAGATGATCACCTGTGGTTGAGAATCCTCGGGGCAGGGAGAAGGAATGGGCAGGGTGTGTTTCTGAGCAACCTGGTCATGCCTGATATCACAGAGTTGGAATAGTTGCGCAGATGATGACGTGCCTCCTCTCTGTGACGTTCGTGTGGCAGCCTGAGAGTCTGGCTCGTCTGTATGAGGCCTGGCGGCAGCGGCCACAGCTGGCAGGGCTGCTTCTCCTTGCGCACAGGCGGCCCGGCGTTTGGAGAGCAGGCCACGGCGGTCCTCGTGCCGTGTCAGCAGCTTTGCCGTGAGGAGGTCGTCACGGATGCTGTGATGGCTTTCCAGAGAAGGAGTCAGGGCTCTGGTGGCCTTCTCTCTGCTCGTGCCTTTTCTGACATGCTTCCGAACAGGCTCATCCCGGGAGCGTCCCGTGGCTGCCAGCTTCAAGACGTTGTCCTGCAGGGAGCCCGTCGCCGCCCCCTGCGCCCCCCCTGGGACGCCCCGATTCCTGTACCTTTCCACGCCCGCATCAGCTCCTCGTCAGTATCTGCGAAACCATTCCATCTCAGCCAAGGCACCTTGGGCGCCACACCCGCCTTCCTGCTCTTGGCACTCTTCTCTTCCACTTCCAAAGCCATTGGTGGCCCATCATGTGTCTCCTGGGGCAGCCTGGCCTTGCTCTCCTTCAGCCTGACACGATTGGCTCTGGATTCCTCCTTCAGTCTTTGCCAAGAGAGCTGTTCTTCATCCTTTGGGATCTGGAGCATTCCCCCCCATTCAGAAAGAGTGGAGTGCATCCCGGTGTCCTCATCCTCCTGAAGGACGCTCTCTCTTTCTCTCACTTGGCCCAAAGCCCTTTCCAGCTCCTCTCCTTTAGTCGCTAAGGCAGTGCGAGCCGCCTGGAGCTTGGCCTTGCCCTTGCCAGGGGCTGTTTGCAAGGGAAGCACTTGGTGATCCTTGTGTTCTGGGCGTGATAAAGAGGAATCAGTGAGGACCCTCTGGTGTTCCTCACAGAACTTCTCTTTTGCCCGTCTTCCCCACAGCTAGTGAGACTCACCATGCTGTGGCGCAAATGACGTCTGAGCCCTGGACTGGTGAGGGCGAGATTTGGCAGGTTCCCGTTGGGCCCCAAATCGCAGACTTGGCGAAGCCCTCGGCAGTGCGGACAAGTCACGCTTTCATAGGCCCCCTCCCTGCCCTGGAGAAGACACACTGCCCAAAAGCTGTGGCCACATTGGACAGTCACTGGGTCAGGGCAGTAGCCCAGGCACATGGAGCAAGTGAGCTCTGCCTTCAGATTTTCAAGTAGGGCTCTTGAGTCCATCTTCCTAGGATTCGGATTCCTTCCTTCCCAGAGCTCCCACTCAGGACAGAACAGAGAAGGCTAGCCCTTCTGCTAGAGCTCTGCCACCAACTGATACTGCCCCAGAGCTGGGGAGTTCTTGGGAGGAGGCCTCCCCTGCTTAGCCCCGCCCCTGACTCCACCCACCATCGCAGCACAAGCTCTGCGTGGGCAGGGCCAACCTGGCTCCTCCCTACATCTCATCTCTCCACCCTAACAGGTCATTTGGACTCCTCTCACTGCCTCCTTCCCCTTTCCCCAATACCACAGTCCTTGGAGTTGACTTACTCTCCTTTTGCTCAGGAAAGGCCCCTTCTTGCCGGGTGTCCATCGTTATTGCTCGGGGAAGATGTCAAGCAGATGTACTCTTGGTCACACTTCGGTGACTTCCGCCACTGGACCGGGAATCCACAGGGTGGGCGTACGTGGCACCGCGTTCGCTCTTTCCCATAGACGATCGTGTGGGCGAGTCGCTCCCTTGTCAGAGCCTCGCTATCCTTTGGATGGCAACGCCAGGCCTCAATCAACCCAGGACTTCTTAAGCTGCAATGCCACACGTGCGCGGCGGGCAGAATTGGATTCCTGGGCTGTGTGAAAGCGCAGGTTTCTGAATGCATCTTGACTTTGTCTAAAACCTCAATGAACCTTTGCCTTGCGTTCAAAGATTTCACAAAATATGGACTGGATCTCATGGCCATGGACTTTCCCCGACAGGCAAACGGGACCAGGACACAAAAATGGGAAAGGATGCTGGAGTCAACCCATTTCTCCAGTTGTGCCAGCTCGAGGGAATACGTTCCAAGTCAAGGACTCTCCCAGAGCAGGATGGAAGCATCTGAGCAAGACTTTCCTTGACGGAAGGGATGTGGGGGAGGACAAGCACGTCAGTCAGGATGTGTCCCTGTTCCTTGACTTCCACAAGACCCTGCAGGAAAGGAGTCTGTCTGTGGCATCATTCCACTCGGGCGTCCCTTTGCATAGTGCGGAAAAAGGTCCACATCCGGAAAAGGCGTGCTGGATGCCAAGCCTATTTCTGACGTCCCGAGGAGGAAACCATTTCCAGATGGCAAGGCTGTCAGAATCCTTCCATCTTCAGAAGAGAAAGGGAGGTTCCCAATTCTGCTGACTGAATCTTGACCCATGCCCAAGTGGCACTTGACCTTATCTCTCAGCTGCACTTCCCAATGCTGTTTGCCTGAGGTGAGGGTCTGGTTGCCCGAAATTCAGCCAGAACACAGTCCAATCGATCTTTGTGGTCAGGCAGGCCCCGAGGGACACTTCCATACTGGACGCTCTTGACATCTGCAGGCAGGATGAGGTGAGCATTGACTGATTCCGGATCAAGAGTTCTATCCCTGGGCAGGCCCCTGCGCTCTTCTTTCTGGCCTGTGATGGGGACGGGGGCCCAGGCAGGGGAAGCCAGCTCTGGGCTCTGGAAGCACTGAGTCCTCTCTCCTCTTCAAAGTAGGCGCCATGGCCTGGAGTGTTGGCCAGGGCACCTTGTCCAAATTCTCCTCGACTTCTCCTTTCTTTCCGTGTTCCAAGACGATTTCCCTCCAGTCACTGCATCCAGTTCACGGGAATTCCTCAGTTGACGTCCACACGCGACTCCCTTGGCATTTCTGTCAAAGGATTCCCAGCTCTGCACGCGGGATCAAAGGAAGGCCACAGAAGGGAAATGGCAGGAGAAGAGCAGCACGGATTCGTTTCACGAAACCACCTTCCGGAAAACGTCCGCATTCTCTTCCTGCGTCTGCAAGGTGTATTCAGTCAGTCCAGGCTTTGGCATTGTGGACTTCTCTAGCACTAGGGTCCTCCACAGAAGTGCCTCACTCAGCAGCATGAAGCAGGACTTCCCTTCAGCAAGAGGACAGAAATTGGGGAGGGCCAAACTTGCCACCTGAAGCACATTAGCAGAATTTTTCTTTCGTTAATAGCTTCAAAAGGCTCCCTTTTCTCACCAGGATGGAAGATTAGGACTGCGCTGCATTTGCCATGGAAAGTCAATTCTTCACCTGGGAGGGGAAAATCGTTGAGATTCCACTACGGGCTGAAGGAAAGTTTCGGGAAAGGAGAAGAGCTTCTGGCAGAGTCAGGGGAAAAGGGATTGTCTCCTGATCCCAGTGGGCGCCAGTGCCGTTAGTGGCAAAGGACCTCGGACTTCTTGGAGCTATTTCTTTCTTTACCCAGTTGTTTGTGTATTTCTTTGTTTATTTGATCTTTGATTAAAATATTTTTTAAATATTTAATTTATTTTTATTTGAGATGATTTACCTTATTTTTGGGGGGGGGGAATTTAGTCGATCAAAATGTATTCATGTCTTCCTCTCCCCTGTAGCCCCCAATTCTCCAGAGGCCAGAATTGCACCTGAGGGCCGAACATCCACACATGCTTTCTTCTTCTCCATTCCCCTCCCAAGGTAATTGATAAGACTCGATGTCAGCGGCAGCGGCAGCAGCCTAGAGGCTGAGGTGTATGGGCAGAGCCCCCAAAGCCTTGGTCCCAGGGAAGTGGCTTGAGTGATCCTCAGTGTGAATCGAAGTCCTGGGAGCCGTCATACTCCAACTCTTGGAGCGCATCCGAGGAATATCGGTTCCATTTCCTCGCTCTCATGCCACTTCTTTCCTCATCAGGAAAACTACCATAGTCGCCATCACACCCCCTGCTGCTTTCTGTGTCCCTGCTTCCTTCTTCCTGCTCAGGGGAGTCGTCGCGCCAGCGATTTTCACTGTTTTCATCTTCCTCATCATCCTGATCTTCTTCCATTTCCTGTGCTGGATCATCCGCTTCTGCCTCGCACTTCTCACTCTAGGGCTGTCCCGAGAGTTGGCCTTGAGTCGATCTGGGAACAGCCATGTCCGGGTCCTTCAGGGCCTAAACATAGTCTTCTTCTTCATTGTCTAGGTGCTCTGCTACTTTTCCATCCTGGCAGATGGCCTGTGGCTCACGGCTCACCCTTAGTGATTTCGAGATGATCACCTGTGGTTGAGAATCCTCGGGGCAGGGAGAAGGAATGGGCAGGGTGTGTTTCTGAGCAACCTGGTCATGCCTGATATCACAGAGTTGGAATAGTTGCGCAGATGATGACGTGCCTCCTCTCTGTGACGTTCGTGTGGCAGCCTGAGAGTCTGGCTCGTCTGTATGAGGCCTGGCGGCAGCGGCCACAGCTGGCAGGGCTGCTTCTCCTTGCGCACAGGCGGCCCGGCGTTTGGAGAGCAGGCCACGGCGGTCCTCGTGCCGTGTCAGCAGCTTTGCCGTGAGGAGGTCGTCACGGATGCTGTGATGGCTTTCCAGAGAAGGAGTCAGGGCTCTGGTGGCCTTCTCTCTGCTCGTGCCTTTTCTGACATGCTTCCGAACAGGCTCATCCCGGGAGCGTCCCGTGGCTGCCAGCTTCAAGACGTTGTCCTGCAGGGAGCCCGTCGCCGCCCCCTGCGCCCCCCCTGGGACGCCCCGATTCCTGTACCTTTCCACGCCCGCATCAGCTCCTCGTCAGTATCTGCGAAACCATTCCATCTCAGCCAAGGCACCTTGGGCGCCACACCCGCCTTCCTGCTCTTGGCACTCTTCTCTTCCACTTCCAAAGCCATTGGTGGCCCATCATGTGTCTCCTGGGGCAGCCTGGCCTTGCTCTCCTTCAGCCTGACACGATTGGCTCTGGATTCCTCCTTCAGTCTTTGCCAAGAGAGCTGTTCTTCATCCTTTGGGATCTGGAGCATTCCCCCCCATTCAGAAAGAGTGGAGTGCATCCCGGTGTCCTCATCCTCCTGAAGGACGCTCTCTCTTTCTCTCACTTGGCCCAAAGCCCTTTCCAGCTCCTCTCCTTTAGTCGCTAAGGCAGTGCGAGCCGCCTGGAGCTTGGTCTTGCCCTTGCCAGGGGCTGTTTGCAAGGGAAGCACTTGGTGATCCTTGTGTTCTGGGCGTGATAAAGAGGAATCAGTGAGGACCCTCTGGTGTTCCTCACACAACTTCTCTTTTGCCCGTCTTCCCCACAGCTAGTGAGACTCACCATGCTGTGGCGCAAATGACGTCTGAGCCCTGGACTGGTGAGGGCGAGATTTGGCAGGTTCCCGTTGGGCCCCAAATCGCAGACTTGGCGAAGCCCTCGGCAGTGCGGACAAGTCACGCTTTCATAGGCCCCCTCCCTGCCCTGGAGAAGACACACTGCCCAAAAGCTGTGGCCACATTGGACAGTCACTGGGTCAGGGCAGTAGCCCAGGCACATGGAGCAAGTGAGCTCTGCCTTCAGATTTTCAAGTAGGGCTCTTGAGTCCATCTTCCTAGGATTCGGATTCCTTCCTTCCCAGAGCTCCCACTCAGGACAGAACAGAGAAGGCTAGCCCTTCTGCTAGAGCTCTGCCACCAACTGATACTGCCCCAGAGCTGGGGAGTTCTTGGGAGGAGGCCTCCCCTGCTTAGCCCCGCCCCTGACTCCACCCACCATCGCAGCACAAGCTCTGCGTGGGCAGGGCCAACCTGGCTCCTCCCTACATCTCATCTCTCCACCCTAACAGGTCATTTGGACTCCTCTCACTGCCTCCTTCCCCTTTCCCCAATACCACAGTCCTTGGAGTTGACTTACTCTCCTTTTGCTCAGGAAAGGCCCCTTCTTGCCGGGTGTCCATCGTTATTGCTCGGGGAAGATGTCAAGCAGATGTACTCTTGGTCACACTTCGGTGACTTCCGCCACTGGACCGGGAATCCACAGGGTGGGCGTACGTGGCACCGCGTTCGCTCTTTCCCATAGACGATCGTGTGGGCGAGTCGCTCCCTTGTCAGAGCCTCGCTATCCTTTGGATGGCAACGCCAGGCCTCAATCAACCCAGGACTTCTTAAGCTGCAATGCCACACGTGCGCGGCGGGCAGAATTGGATTCCTGGGCTGTGTGAAAGCGCAGGTTTCTGAATGCATCTTGACTTTGTCTAAAACCTCAATGAACCTTTGCCTTGCGTTCAAAGATTTCACAAAATATGGACTGGATCTCATGGCCATGGACTTTCCCCGACAGGCAAACGGGACCAGGACACAAAAATGGGAAAGGATGCTGGAGTCAACCCATTTCTCCAGTTGTGCCAGCTCGAGGGAATACGTTCCAAGTCAAGGACTCTCGCAGAGCATGATGGAAGCATCTGAGCAAGACTTTCCTTGACGGAAGGGATGTGGGGGAGGACAAGCACGTCAGTCAGGATGTGTCCCTGTTCCTTGACTTCCACAAGACCCTGCAGGAAAGGAGTCTGTCTGTGGCATCATTCCATTCGGGCGTCCCTTTGCATAGTGCGGAAAAAGGTCCACATCCGGAAAAGGCGTGCTGGATGCCAAGCCTATTTCTGACGTCCCGAGGAGGAAACCATTTCCAGATGGCAAGGCTGTCAGAATCCTTCCATCTTCAGAAGAGAAAGGGAGGTTCCCACTTCTGCTGACTGAATCTTGACCCATGCCCAAGTGGCACTTGACCTTATCTCTCAGCTGCACTTCCCAATGCTGTTTGCCTGAGGTGAGGGTCTGGTTGCCCGAAATTCAGCCAGAACACAGTCCAATCGATCTTTGTGGTCAGGCAGGCCCCGAGGGACACTTCCATACTGGACGCTCTTGACATCTGCAGGCAGGATGAGGTGAGCATTGACTGATTCCGGATCAAGAGTTCTATCCCTGGGCAGGCCCCTGCGCTCTTCTTTTTGGCCTGTGATGGGGATAGGGGCCCAGGCAGGGGAAGCCAGCTCTGGGCTCTGGAAGCACTGAGTCCTCTCTCCTCTTCAAAGTAGGCGCCATGGCCTGGAGTGTTGGCCAGGGCACCTTGTCCAAATTCTCCTCGACTTCTCCTTTCTTTCCGTGTTCCAAGACGATTTCCCTCCAGTCACTGCATCCAATTCACGGGAATTCCTCAGTTGACGTCCACACGCGACTCCCTTGGCATTTCGTCAAAGGATTCCCAGCTCTGCACGCGGGATCAAAGGAAGGCCACAGAAGGGAAATGGCAGGAGAAGAGCAGCACGGATTCGTTTCACGAAACCACCTTCCTGAAAACGTCCGCATTCTCTTCCTGCGTCTGCAAGGTGTATTCAGTCAGTCCAGGCTTTGGCATTGTGGACTTCTCTAGCACTAGGGTCCTCCACAGAAGTGCCTCACTCAGCAGCATGAAGCAGGACTTCCCTTCAGCAAGAGGACAGAAATTGGGGAGGGCCAAACTTGCCACCTGAAGCACATTAGCAGAATTTTTCTTTCGTTAATAGCTTCAAAAGGCTCCCTTTTCTCACCAGGATGGAAGATTAGGACTGCGCTGCATTTGCCATGGAAAGTCAATTCTTCACCTGGGAGGGGAAAATCGTTGAGATTCCACTACGGGCTGAAGGAAAGTTTCGGGAAAGGAGAAGAGCTTCTGGCAGGGTCAGGGGAAAAGGGATTGTCTCCTGATCCCAGTGGGCGCCAGTGCCGTTAGAGGCAAAGGACCTCGGACTTCTTGGAGCTATTTCTTTCTTTACCCAGTTGTTTGTGTATTTCTTTGTTTATTTGATCTTTGATTAAAATATTTTTTAAATATTTAATTTATTTTTATTTGAGATGATTTACCTTATTTTTTGGGGGGCGGGGGGAATTTAGTCGATCAAAATGTATTTATGTCTTCCTCTCCCCTGTAGCCCCCAATTCTCCAGAGGCCAGAATTGCACCTGAGGGCCGAACATCCACACATGCTTTCTTCTTCTCCATTCCCCTCCCAAGGTAATTGATAAGACTCGATGTCAGGGGCAGCGGCAGCAGCCTAGAGGCTGAGGTGTATGGGCAGAGCCCCCAAAGCCTTGGTCCCAGGGAAGTGGCTTGAGTGATCCTCAGTGTGAATCGAAGTCCTGGGAGCCGTCATACTCCAACTCTTGGAGCGCATCCGAGGAATATCGGTTCCATTTCCTCGGTCTCATGCCACTTCTTTCCTCATCAGGAAAACTACCATAGTCGCCATCACACCCCCTGCTGCTCTCTGTGTCCCTGCTTCCTTCTTCCTGCTCAGGGGAGTCGTCACGCCAGCGATTTTCACTGTTTTCATCTTCCTCATCATCCTGATCTTCTTCCATTTCCTGTGCTGGATCATCCGCTTCTGCCTCGCACTTCTCACTCTAGGGCTGTCCCGAGAGTTGGCCTTGAGTCGATCTGGGAACAGCTATGTCCGGGTCCTTCAGGGCCTAAACATAGTCTTCTTCTTCATTGTCTCGGTGCTCTGCTACTTTTCCATCCTGGCAGATGGCCTGTGGCTCACGGCTCACCCTTAGTGATTTCGAGATGATCACCTGTGGTTGAGAATCCTCGGGGCAGGGAGAAGGAATGGGCAGGGTGTGTTTCTGAGCAACCTGGTCATGCCTGATATCACAGAGTTGGAATAGTTGCGCAGATGATGACGTGCCTCCTCTCTGTGACGTTCGTGTGGCAGCCTGAGAGTCTGGCTCGTCTGTATGAGGCCTGGCGGCAGCGGCCACAGCTGGCAGGGCTGCTTCTCCTTGCGCACAGGCGGCCCGGCGTTTGGAGAGCAGGCCACGGCGGTCCTGGTGCCGTGTCAGCAGCTTTGCCGTGAGGAGGTCGTCACGGATGCTGTGATGGCTTTCCAGAGAAGGAGTCAGGGCTCTGGTGGCCTTCTCTCTGCTCGTGCCTTTTCTGACATGCTTCCGAACAGGCTCATCCCGGGAGCGTCCCGTGGCTGCCAGCTTCAAGACGTTGTCCTGCAGGGAGCCCGTCGCTGCGCCCTGCGCCCCTCCTGGGACGCCCCGATTCCTGTACCTTTCCACGCCCGCATCAGCTCCTCGTCAGTATCCGCGCCACCATTCCATCTCAGCCAAGGCACCTTGGGCGCCACACCCGCCTTCCTGCTCTTGGCACTCTTCTCTTCCACTTCCAAAGCCATTGGTGGCCCATCATGTGTCTCCTGGGGCAGCCTGGCCTTGCTCTCCTTCAGCCTGACACGATTGGCTCTGGATTCCTCCTTCAGTCTTGGCCAAGAGAGCTGTTCTTCATCCTTTGGGATCTGGAGCATTTCCCCCCATTCAGAAAGAGTGGAGTGCATCCCGGTGTCCTCATCCTCCTGAAGGACGCTCTCTCTTTCTCTCACTTGGCCCAAAGCCCTTTCCAGCACCTCTCCTTTCGTCGCTAAGGCAGTGCGAGCCGCCTGGAGCTTGGCCTTGCCCTTGCCAGGGGCTGTTTGCAAGGGAAGCACTTGGTGATCCTTGTGTTCTGGGCGTGATAAAGAGGAATCAGTGAGGACCCTCTGGTGTTCCTCACACAACTTCTCTTTTGCCCGTCTTCCCCACAGCTAGTGAGACTCGCCATGCTGTGGCGCAAATGACGTCTGAGCACTGGACTGGTGAGGGCGAGATTTGGCAGGTTCCCGATGGGCCCCAAATCGCAGACTTGGCGAAGCCCTCGGCAGTGCGGACAAGTCACGCTTTCATAGGCCCCCTCCCTGCCCTGGAGAAGACACACTGCCCAAAAGCTCTGGCCACATTGGACAGTCACTGGGTCAGGGCAGTAGCCCAGGCACATGGAGCAAGTGAGCTCTGCCTTCAGATTTTCAAGTAGGGCTCCTGAGTCCATCTTCCTAGGATTCGGATTCCTTCCTTCCCAGAGCTCCCACTCAGGACAGAACAGAGAAGGCTAGCCCTTCTGCTAGAGCTCTGCCACCATCTGATACTGCCCCAGAGCTGGGGAGTTCTTGGTAGGAGGCCTCCCCGGCTTAGCCCCGCCCCTGACTCCACCCACCATCGCAGCAGAAGCTCTGCGTGGGCAGGGCCAACCTGGCTCCTCCCTACATCTCATCTCTCCACCCTAACAGGTCATTTGGACTCCTCTCACTGCCTCCTTCCCCTTTCTCCAATGCCACAGTCCTTGGAGTTGACTTACTCTCCTTTTGCTCAGGAAAGGCCCCTTCTTGCCGGGTGTCCATCGTTATTGCTCGGGGAAGACGTCAAGCAGATGTACTGTTGGTCACACTTCGGTGACTTCCGCCACTGGACCGGGAATCCAAAGGGTGGGCGTACGTGGCACCGCGTTCGCTCTTTCCCATAGACGATCGTGTGGGCGAGTCGCTCCCTTGTCAGAGCCTCGCTATCCTTTGGATGGCAACGCCAGGCCTCAATCAACCCAGGACTTCTTAAGCTGCAATGCCACACGTGCGCGGCGGGCAGAATTGGATTCCTGGGCTGTGTGAAAGCGCAGGTTTCTGAATGCATCTTGACTTTGTCTAAAACCTAAATGAACCTTTGCCTTGCGTTCAAAGATTTCACAAAATATGGACTGGATCTCATGGCCATGGACTTTCCCCGACAGGCAAACGGGACCAGGACACAAAAATGGGAAAGGATGCTGGAGTCAACCCATTTCTCCAGTTGTGCCAGCTCGAGGGAATACGTTCCAAGTCAAGGACTCTCCCAGAGCAGGATGGAAGCATCTGAGCAAGACTTTCCTTGACGGAAGGGATGTGGGGGAGGACAAGCACGTCAGTCAGGATATGTCCCTGTTCCTTGACTTCCACAAGACCCTGCAGGAAAGGAGTCTGTCTGTGGCATCATTCCATTCGGGCGTCCCTTTGCATAGTGCGGAAAAAGGTCCACATCCGGAAAAGGCGTGCTGGATGCCAAGCCTATTTCTGACGTCCCGAGGAGGAAACCATTTCCAGATGGCAAGGCTGTCAGAATCCTTCCATCTTCAGAAGAGAAAGGGAGGTTCCCACTTCTGCTGACTGAATCTTGACCCATGCCCAAGTGGCACTTGACCTTATCTCTCAGCTGCACTTCCCAATGCTGTTTGCCTGAGGTGAGGGTCTGGTTGCCCGAAATTCAGCCAGAACACAGTCCAATCGATCTTTGTGGTCAGGCAGGCCCCGAGGGACACTTCCATACTGGACGCTCTTGACATCTGCAGGCAGGATGAGGTGAGCATTGACTGATTCCGGATCAAGAGTTCTATCCCTGGGCAGGCCCCTGCGCTCTTCTTTCTGGCCTGTGATGGGGACGGGGGCCCAGGCAGGGGAAGCCAGCTCTGGGCTCTGGAAGCACTGAGTCCTCTCTCCTCTTCAAAGTAGGCGCCATGGCCTGGAGTGTTGGCCAGGGCACCTTGTCCAAATTCTCCTCGACTTCTCCTTTCTTTCCGTGTTCCAAGACGATTTCCCTCCAGTCACTGCATCCAATTCACGGGAATTCCTCAGTTGACGTCCACACGCGACTCCCTTGGCATTTCTGTCAAAGGATTCCCAGCTCTGCACGCGGGATCAAAGGAAGGCCACAGAAGGGAAATGGCAGGAGAAGAGCAGCACGGATTCGTTTCACGAAACCACCTTCCTGAAAACGTCCGCATTCTCTTCCTGCGTCTGCAAGGTGTATTCAGTCAGTCCAGGCTTTGGCATTGTGGACTTCTCTAGCACTAGGGTCCTCCACAGAAGTGCCTCACTCAGCAGCATGAAGCAGGACTTCCCTTCAGCAAGAGGACAGAAATTGGGGAGGGCCAAACTTGCCACCTGAAGCACATTAGCAGAATTTATCTTTCCTTAATAGCTTCAAAAGGCTCCCTTTCCTCACCAGGATGGAAGATTAGGAATGCGCTGCATTTGCCATGGAAAGTCAATTCTTCACCTGGGAGGGGAAAATCGTTGAGATTCCACTACGGGCTGAAGGAAAGTTTCGGGAAAGGAGAAGAGCTTCTGGCAGGGTCAGGGGAAAAGGGATTGTCTCCTGATCCCAGTGGGCGCCAGTGCCGTTAGAGGCAAAGGACCTCGGACTTCTTGGAGCTATTTCTTTCTTTACCCAGTTGTTTGTGTATTTCTTTGTTTATTTGATCTTTGATTAAAATATTTTTTAAATATTTAATTTATTTTTATTTGAGATGATTTACCTTATTTTTGGGGGGGGGGGGAATGTAGTCGATCAAAATGTATTTATGTCTTCCTCTCCCCTGTAGCCCCCAATTCTCCAGAGGCCAGAATTGCACCTGAGGGCCGAACATCCACACATGCTTTCTTCTTCTCCATTCCCCTCCCAAGGTAATTGATAAGACTCGATGTCAGGGGCAGCGGCAGCAGCCTAGAGGCTGAGGTGTATGGGCAGAGCCCCCAAAGCCTTGGTCCCAGGGAAGTGGCTTGAGTGATCCTCAGTGTGAATCGAAGTCCTGGGAGCCGTCATACTCCAACTCTTGGAGCGCATCCGAGGAATATCGGTTCCATTTCCTCGGTCTCATGCCACTTCTTTCCTCATCAGGAAAACTACCATAGTCGCCATCACACCCCCTGCTGCTCTCTGTGTCCCTGCTTCCTTCTTCCTGCTCAGGGGAGTCGTCACGCCAGCGATTTTCACTGTTTTCATCTTCCTCATCATCCTGATCTTCTTCCATTTCCTGTGCTGGATCATCCGCTTCTGCCTCGCACTTCTCACTCTAGGGCTGTCCCGAGAGTTGGCCTTGAGTCGATCTGGGAACAGCTATGTCCGGGTCCTTCAGGGCCTAAACATAGTCTTCTTCTTCATTGTCTCGGTGCTCTGCTACTTTTCCATCCTGGCAGATGGCCTGTGGCTCACGGCTCACCCTTAGTGATTTCGAGATGATCACCTGTGGTTGAGAATCCTCGGGGCAGGGAGAAGGAATGGGCAGGGTGTGTTTCTGAGCAACCTGGTCATGCCTGATATCACAGAGTTGGAATAGTTGCGCAGATGATGACGTGCCTCCTCTCTGTGACGTTCGTGTGGCAGCCTGAGAGTCTGGCTCGTCTGTATGAGGCCTGGCGGCAGCGGCCACAGCTGGCAGGGCTGCTTCTCCTTGCGCACAGGCGGCCCGGCGTTTGGAGAGCAGGCCACGGCGGTCCTGGTGCCGTGTCAGCACCTTTGCCGTGAGGAGGTCGTCACGGATGCTGTGATGGCTTTCCAGAGAAGGAGTCAGGGCTCTGGTGGCCTTCTCTCTGCTCGTGCCTTTTCTGACATGCTTCCGAACAGGCTCATCCCGGGAGCGTCCCGTGGCTGCCAGCTTCAAGACGTTGTCCTGCAGGGAGCCCGTCGCCGCCCCCTGCGCCCCTCCTGGGACGCCCCGATTCCTGTACCTTTCCACGCCCGCATCAGCTCCTCGTCAGTATCCGCGCCACCATTCCATCTCAGCCAAGGCACCTTGGGCGCCACACCCGCCTTCCTGCTCTTGGCACTCTTCTCTTCCACTTCCAAAGCCATTGGTGGCCCATCATGTGTCTCCTGGGGCAGCCTGGCCTTGCTCTCCTTCAGCCTGACACGATTGGCTCTGGATTCCTCCTTCAGTCTTGGCCAAGAGAGCTGTTCTTCATCCTTTGGGATCTGGAGCATTTCCCCCCATTCAGAAAGAGTGGAGTGCATCCCGGTGTCCTCATCCTCCTGAAGGACGCTCTCTCTTTCTCTCACTTGGCCCAAAGCCCTTTCCAGCACCTCTCCTTTCGTCGCTAAGGCAGTGCGAGCCGCCTGGAGCTTGGCCTTGCCCTTGCCAGGGGCTGTTTGCAAGGGAAGCACTTGGTGATCCTTGTGTTCTGGGCGTGATAAAGAGGAATCAGTGAGGACCCTCTGGTGTTCCTCACACAACTTCTCTTTTGCCCGTCTTCCCCACAGCTAGTGAGACTCGCCATGCTGTGGCGCAAATGACGTCTGAGCCCTGGATTGGTGAGGGCGAGATTTGGCAGGTTCCCGATGGGCCCCAAATCGCAGACTTGGCGAAGCCCTCGGCAGTGCGGACAAGTCACGCTTTCATAGGCCCCCTCCCTGCCCTGGAGAAGACACACTGCCCAAAAGCTCTGGCCACATTGGACAGTCACTGGTTCAGGGCAGTAGCCCAGGCACATGGAGCAAGTGAGCTCTGCCTTCAGATTTTCAAGTAGGGCTCCTGAGTCCATCTTCCTAGGATTCGGATTCCTTCCTTCCCAGAGCTCCCACTCAGGACAGAACAGAGAAGGCTAGCCCTTCTGCTAGAGCTCTGCCACCATCTGATACTGCCCCAGAGCTGGGGAGTTCTTGGTAGGAGGCCTCCCTGGCTTAGCCCCGCCCCTGACTCCACCCACCATCCCAGCAGAAGCTCTGCGTGGGCAGGGCCAACCTGGCTCCTCCCTACATCTCATCTCTCCACCCTAACAGGTCATTTGGACTCCTCTCACTGCCTCCTTCCCCTTTCTCCAATGCCACAGTCCTTGGAGTTGACTTACTCTCCTTTTGCTCAGGAAAGGCCCCTTCTTGCCGGGTGTCCATCGTTATTGCTCGGGGAAGACGTCAAGCAGATGTACTGTTGGTCACACTTCGGTGACTTCCGCCACTGGACCGGGAATCCAAAGGGTGGGCGTACGTGGCACCGCGTTCGCTCTTTCCCATAGACGATCGTGTGGGCGAGTCGCTCCCTTGTCAGAGCCTCGCTATCCTTTGGATGGCAACGCCAGGCCTCAATCAACCCAGGACTTCTTAAGCTGCAATGCCACACGTGCGCGGCGGGCAGAATTGGATTCCTGGGCTGTGTGAAAGCGCAGGTTTCTGAATGCATCTTGACTTTGTCTAAAACCTAAATGAACCTTTGCCTTGCGTTCAAAGATTTCACAAAATATGGACTGGATCTCATGGCCATGGACTTTCCCCGACAGGCAAACGGGACCAGGACACAAAAATGGGAAAGGATGCTGGAGTCAACCCATTTCTCCAGTTGTGCCAGCTCGAGGGAATACGTTCCAAGTCAAGGACTCTCCCAGAGCAGGATGGAAGCATCTGAGCAAGACTTTCCTTGACGGAAGGGATGTGGGGGAGGACAAGCACGTCAGTCAGGATATGTCCCTGTTCCTTGACTTCCACAAGACCCTGCAGGAAAGGAGTCTGTCTGTGGCATCATTCCATTCGGGCGTCCCTTTGCATAGTGCGGAAAAAGGTCCACATCCGGAAAAGGCGTGCTGGATGCCAAGCCTATTTCTGACGTCCCGAGGAGGAAACCATTTCCAGATGGCAAGGCTGTCAGAATCCTTCCATCTTCAGAAGAGAAAGGGAGGTTCCCACTTCTGCTGACTGAATCTTGACCCATGCCCAAGTGGCACTTGACCTTATCTCTCAGCTGCACTTCCCAATGCTGTTTGCCTGAGGTGAGGGTCTGGTTGCCCGAAATTCAGCCAGAACACAGTCCAATCGATCTTTGTGGTCAGCCAGGCCCCGAGGGACACTTCCATACTGGACGCTCTTGACATCTGCAGGCAGGATGAGGTGAGCATTGACTGATTCCGGATCAAGAGTTCTATCCCTGGGCAGGCCCCTGCGCTCTTCTTTCTGGCCTGTGATGGGGACGGGGGCCCAGGCAGGGGAAGCCAGCTCTGGGCTCTGGAAGCACTGAGTCCTCTCTCCTCTTCAAAGTAGGCGCCATGGCCTGGAGTGTTGGCCAGGGCACCTTGTCCAAATTCTCCTCGACTTCTCCTTTCTTTCCGTGTTCCAAGACGATTTCCCTCCAGTCACTGCATCCAATTCACGGGAATTCCTCAGTTGACGTCCACACGCGACTCCCTTGGCATTTCTGTCAAAGGATTCCCAGCTCTGCACGCGGGATCAAAGGAAGGCCACAGAAGGGAAATGGCAGGAGAAGAGCAGCACGGATTCGTTTCACGAAACCACCTTCCTGAAAACGTCCGCATTCTCTTCCTGCGTCTGCAAGGTGTATTCAGTCAGTCCAGGCTTTGGCATTGTGGACTTCTCTAGCACTAGGGTCCTCCACAGAAGTGCCTCACTCAGCAGCATGAAGCAGGACTTCCCTTCAGCAAGAGGACAGAAATTGGGGAGGGCCAAACTTGCCACCTGAAGCACATTAGCAGAATTTATCTTTCCTTAATAGCTTCAAAAGGCTCCCTTTCCTCACCAGGATGGAAGATTAGGAATGCGCTGCATTTGCCATGGAAAGTCAATTCTTCACCTGGGAGGGGAAAATCGTTGAGATTCCACTACGGGCTGAAGGAAAGTTTCGGGAAAGGAGAAGAGCTTCTGGCAGGGTCAGGGGAAAAGGGATTGTCTCCTGATCCCAGTGGGCGCCAGTGCCGTTAGAGGCAAAGGACCTCGGACTTCTTGGAGCTATTTCTTTCTTTACCCAGTTGTTTGTGTATTTCTTTGTTTATTTGATCTTTGATTAAAATATTTTTTAAATATTTAATTTATTTTTATTTGAGATGATTTACCTTATTTTTTTGGGGGGGGGGAATGTAGTCGATCAAAATGTATTTATGTCTTCCTCTCCCCTGTAGCCCCCAATTCTCCAGAGGCCAGAATTGCACCTGAGGGCCGAACATCCACACATGCTTTCTTCTTCTCCATTCCCCTCCCAAGGTAATTGATAAGACTCGATGTCAGGGGCAGCGGCAGCAGCCTAGAGGCTGAGGTGTATGGGCAGAGCCCCCAAAGCCTTGGTCCCAGGGAAGTGGCTTGAGTGATCCTCAGTGTGAATCGAAGTCCTGGGAGCCGTCATACTCCAACTCTTGGAGCGCATCCGAGGAATATCGGTTCCATTTCCTCGCTCTCATGCCACTTCTTTCCTCATCAGGAAAACTACCATAGTCGCCATCACACCCCCTGCTGCTCTCTGTGTCCCTGCTTCCTTCTTCCTGCTCAGGGGAGTCGTCACGCCAGCGATTTTCACTGTTTTCATCTTCCTCATCATCCTGATCTTCTTCCATTTCCTGTGCTGGATCATCCGCTTCTGCCTCGCACTTCTCACTCTAGGGCTGTCCCGAGAGTTGGCCTTGAGTCGATCTGGGAACAGCCATGTCCGGGTCCTTCAGGGCCTAAACATAGTCTTCTTCTTCATTGTCTCGGTGCTCTGCTACTTTTCCATCCTGGCAGATGGCCTGTGGCTCACGGCTCACCCTTAGTGATTTCGAGATGATCACCTGTGGTTGAGAATCCTCGGGGCAGGGAGAAGGAATGGGCAGGGTGTGTTTCTGAGCAACCTGGTCATGCCTGATATCACAGAGTTGGAATAGTTGCGCAGATGATGACGTGCCTCCTCTCTGTGACGTTCGTGTGGCAGCCTGAGAGTCTGGCTCGTCTGTATGAGGCCTGGCGGCAGCGGCCACAGCTGGCAGGGCTGCTTCTCCTTGCGCACAGGCGGCCCGGCGTTTGGAGAGCAGGCCACGGCGGTCCTGGTGCCGTGTCAGCAGCTTTGCCGTGAGGAGGTCGTCACGGATGCTGTGATGGCTTTCCAGAGAAGGAGTCAGGGCTCTGGTGGCCTTCTCTCTGCTCGTGCCTTTTCTGACATGCTTCCGAACAGGCTCATCCCGGGAGCGTCCCGTGGCTGCCAGCTTCAAGACGTTGTCCTGCAGGGAGCCCGTCGCCGTCCCCTGCGCCCCTCCTGGGACGCCCCGATTCCTGTACCTTTCCACGCCCGCATCAGCTCCTCGTCAGTATCCGCGCCACCATTCCATCTCAGCCAAGGCACCTTGGGCGCCACACCCGCCTTCCTGCTCTTGGCACTCTTCTCTTCCACTTCCAAAGCCATTGGTGGCCCATCATGTGTCTCCTGGGGCAGCCTGGCCTTGCTCTCCTTCAGCCTGACACGATTGGCTCTGGATTCCTCCTTCAGTCTTTGCCAAGAGAGCTGTTCTTCATCCTTTGGGATCTGGAGCATTTCCCCCCATTCAGAAAGAGTGGAGTGCATCCCGGTGTCCTCATCCTCCTGAAGGACGCTCTCTCTTTCTCTCACTTGGCCCAAAGCCCTTTCCAGCACCTCTCCTTTCGTTGCTAAGGCAGTGCGAGCCGCCTGGAGCTTGGCCTTGCCCTTGCCAGGGGCTGTTTGCAAGGGAAGCACTTGGTGATCCTTGTGTTCTGGGCGTGATAAAGAGGAATCAGTGAGGACCCTCTGGTGTTCCTCACACAACTTCTCTTTTGCCCGTCTTCCCCACAGCTAGTGAGACTCGCCATGCTGTGGCGCAAATGACGTCTGAGCACTGGACTGGTGAGGGCGAGATTTGGCAGGTTCCCGATGGGCCCCAAATCGCAGACTTGGCGAAGCCCTCGGCAGTGCGGACAAGTCACGCTTTCATAGGCCCCCTCCCTGCCCTGGAGAAGACACACTGCCCAAAAGCTGTGGCCACATTGGACAGTCACTGGTTCAGGGCAGTAGCCCAGGCACATGGAGCAAGTGAGCTCTGCCTTCAGATTTTCAAGTAGGGCTCCTGAGTCCATCTTCCTAGGATTCGGATTCCTTCCTTCCCAGAGCTCCCACTCAGGACAGAACAGAGAAGGCTAGCCCTTCTGCTAGAGCTCTGCCACCATCTGATACTGCCCCAGAGCTGGGGAGTTCTTGGTAGGAGGCCTCCCCGGCTTAGCCCCGCCCCTGACTCCACCCACCATCGCAGCACAAGCTCTGCGTGGGCAGGGCCAACCTGGCTCCTCCCTACATCTCATCTCTCCACCCTAACAGGTCATTTGGACTCCTCTCACTGCCTCCTTCCCCTTTCTCCAATGCCACAGTCCTTGGAGTTGACTTACTCTCCTTTTGCTCAGGAAAGGCCCCTTCTTGCCGGGTGTCCATCGTTATTGCTCGGGGAAGACGTCAAGCAGATGTACTGTTGGTCACACTTCGGTGACTTCCGCCACTGGACCGGGAATCCAAAGGGTGGGCGTACGTGGCACCGCGTTCGCTCTTTCCCATAGACGATCGTGTGGGCGAGTCGCTCCCTTGTCAGAGCCTCGCTATCCTTTGGATGGCAACGCCAGGCCTCAATCAACCCAGGACTTCTTAAGCTGCAATGCCACACGTGCGCGGCGGGCAGAATTGGATTCCTGGGCTGTGTGAAAGCGCAGGTTTCTGAATGCATCTTGACTTTGTCTAAAACCTCAATGAACCTTTGCCTTGCGTTCAAAGATTTCACAAAATATGGACTGGATCTCATGGCCATGGACTTTCCCCGACAGGCAAACGGGACCAGGACACAAAAATGGGAAAGGATGCTGGAGTCAACCCATTTCTCCAGTTGTGCCAGCTCGAGGGAATACGTTCCAAGTCAAGGACTCTCCCAGAGCAGGATGGAAGCATCTGAGCAAGACTTTCCTTGACGGAAGGGATGTGGGGGAGGACAAGCACGTCAGTCAGGATGTGTCCCTGTTCCTTGACTTCCACAAGACCCTGCAGGAAAGGAGTCTGTCTGTGGCATCATTCCATTTGGGCGTCCCTTTGCATAGTGCGGAAAAAGGTCCACATCCGGAAAAGGCGTGCTGGATGCCAAGCCTATTTCTGACGTCCCGAGGAGGAAACCATTTCCAGATGGCAAGGCTGTCAGAATCCTTCCATCTTCAGAAGAGAAAGGGAGGTTCCCACTTCTGCTGACTGAATCTTGACCCATGCCCAAGTGGCACTTGACCTTATCTCTCAGCTGCACTTCCCAATGCTGTTTGCCTGAGGTGAGGGTCTGGTTGCCCGAAATTCAGCCAGAACACAGTCCAATCGATCTTTGTGGTCAGCCAGGCCCCGAGGGACACTTCCATACTGGACGCTCTTGACATCTGCAGGCAGGATGAGGTGAGCATTGACTGATTCCGGATCAAGAGTTCTATCCCTGGGCAGGCCCCTGCGCTCTTCTTTCTGGCCTGTGATGGGGACGGGGGCCCAGGCAGGGGAAGCCAGCTCTGGGCTCTGGAAGCACTGAGTCCTCTCTCCTCTTCAAAGTAGGCGCCATGGCCTGGAGTGTTGGCCAGGGCACCTTGTCCAAATTCTCCTCGACTTCTCCTTTCTTTCCGTGTTCCAAGACGATTTCCCTCCAGTCACTGCATCCAATTCACGGGAATTCCTCAGTTGACGTCCACACGCGACTCCCTTGGCATTTCTGTCAAAGGATTCCCAGCTCTGCACGCGGGATCAAAGGAAGGCCACAGAAGGGAAATGGCAGGAGAAGAGCAGCACGGATTCGTTTCACGAAACCACCTTCCTGAAAACGTCCGCATTCTCTTCCTGCGTCTGCAAGGTGTATTCAGTCAGTCCAGGCTTTGGCATTGTGGACTTCTCTAGCACTAGGGTCCTCCACAGAAGTGCCTCACTCAGCAGCATGAAGCAGGACTTCCCTTCAGCAAGAGGACAGAAATTGGGGAGGGCCAAACTTGCCACCTGAAGCACATTAGCAGAATTTTTCTTTCGTTAATAGCTTCAAAAGGCTCCCTTTCCTCACCAGGATGGAAGATTAGGAATGCGCTGCATTTGCCATGGAAAGTCAATTCTTCACCTGGGAGGGGAAAATCGTTGAGATTCCACTACGGGCTGAAGGAAAGTTTCGGGAAAGGATAAGAGCTTCTGGCAGGGTCAGGGGAAAAGGGATTGTCTCCTGATCCCAGTGGGCGCCAGTGCCGTTAGAGGCAAAGGACCTCGGACTTCTTGGAGCTATTTCTTTCTTTACCCAGTTGTTTGTGTATTTCTTTGTTTATTTGATCTTTGATTAAAATATTTTTTAAATATTTAATTTATTTTTATTTGAGATGATTTACCTTATTTTTTGGGGGGGGGGGAATGTAGTCGATCAAAATGTATTTATGTCTTCCTCTCCCCTGTAGCCCCCAATTCTCCAGAGGCCAGAATTGCACCTGAGGGCCGAACATCCACACATGCTTTCTTCTTCTCCATTCCCCTCCCAAGGTAATTGATAAGACTCGATGTCAGGGGCAGCGGCAGCAGCCTAGAGGCTGAGGTGTATGGGCAGAGCCCCCAAAGCCTTGGTCCCAGGGAAGTGGCTTGAGTGATCCTCAGTGTGAATCGAAGTCCTGGGAGCCGTCATACTCCAACTCTTGGAGCGCATCCGAGGAATATCGGTTCCATTTCCTCGCTCTCATGCCACTTCTTTCCTCATCAGGAAAACTACCATAGTCGCCATCACACCCCCTGCTGCTCTCTGTGTCCCTGCTTCCTTCTTCCTGCTCAGGGGAGTCGTCACGCCAGCGATTTTCACTGTTTTCATCTTCCTCATCATCCTGATCTTCTTCCATTTCCTGTGCTGGATCATCCGCTTCTGCCTCGCACTTCTCACTCTAGGGCTGTCCCGAGAGTTGGCCTTGAGTCGATCTGGGAACAGCCATGTCCGGGTCCTTCAGGGCCTAAACATAGTCTTCTTCTTCATTGTCTCGGTGCTCTGCTACTTTTCCATCCTGGCAGATGGCCTGTGGCTCACGGCTCACCCTTAGTGATTTCGAGATGATCACCTGTGGTTGAGAATCCTCGGGGCAGGGAGAAGGAATGGGCAGGGTGTGTTTCTGAGCAACCTGGTCATGCCTGATATCACAGAGTTGGAATAGTTGCGCAGATGATGACGTGCCTCCTCTCTGTGACGTTCGTGTGGCAGCCTGAGAGTCTGGCTCGTCTGTATGAGGCCTGGCGGCAGCGGCCACAGCTGGCAGGGCTGCTTCTCCTTGCGCACAGGCGGCCCGGCGTTTGGAGAGCAGGCCACGGCGGTCCTGGTGCCGTGTCAGCACCTTTGCCGTGAGGAGGTCGTCACGGATGCTGTGATGGCTTTCCAGAGAAGGAGTCAGGGCTCTGGTGGCCTTCTCTCTGCTCGTGCCTTTTCTGACATGCTTCCGAACAGGCTCATCCCGGGAGCGTCCCGTGGCTGCCAGCTTCAAGACGTTGTCCTGCAGGGAGCCCGTCGCCGCGCCCTGCGCCCCTCCTGGGACGCCCCGATTCCTGTACCTTTCCACGCCCGCATCAGCTCCTCGTCAGTATCCGCGCCACCATTCCATCTCAGCCAAGGCACCTTGGGCGCCACACCCGCCTTCCCGCTCTTGGCACTCTTCTCTTCCACTTCCAAAGCCATTGGTGGCCCATCATGTGTCTCCTGGGGCAGCCTGGCCTTGCTCTCCTTCAGCCTGACACGATTGGCTCTGGATTCCTCCTTCAGTCTTTGCCAAGAGAGCTGTTCTTCATCCTTTGGGATCTGGAGCATTTCCCCCCATTCAGAAAGAGTGGAGTGCATCCCGGTGTCCTCATCCTCCTGAAGGACGCTCTCTCTTTCTCTCACTTGGCCCAAAGCCCTTTCCAGCTCCTCTCCTTTGGTCGCTAAGGCAGTGCGAGCCGCCTGGAGCTTGGCCTTGCCCTTGCCAGGGGCTGTTTGCAAGGGAAGCACTTGGTGATCCTTGTGTTCTGGGCGTGATAAAGAGGAATCAGTGAGGACCCTCTGGTGTTCCTCACAGAACTTCTCTTTTGCCCGTCTTCCCCACAGCTAGTGAGACTCGCCATGCTGTGGCGCAAATGACGTCTGAGCACTGGACTGGTGAGGGCGAGATTTGGCAGGTTCCCGTTGGGCCCCAAATCGCAGACTTGGCGAAGCCCTCGGCAGTGCGGACAAGTCACGCTTTCATAGGCCCCCTCCCTGCCCTGGAGAAGACACACTGCCCAAAAGCTCTGGCCACATTGGACAGTCACTGGGTCAGGGCAGTAGCCCAGGCACATGGAGCAAGTGAGCTCTGCCTTCAGATTTTCAAGTAGGGCTCTTGAGTCCATCTTCCTAGGATTCGGATTCCTTCCTTCCCAGAGCTCCCACTCAGGACAGAACAGAGAAGGCTAGCCCTTCTGCTAGAGCTCTGCCACCATCTGATACTGCCCCAGAGCTGGGGAGTTCTTGGTAGGAGGCCTCCCCGGCTTAGCCCCGCCCCTGACTCCACCCACCATCGCAGCAGAAGCTCTGCGTGGGCAGGGCCAACCTGGCTCCTCCCTACATCTCATCTCTCCACCCTAACAGGTCATTTGGACTCCTCTCACTGCCTCCTTCCCCTTTCTCCAATGCCACAGTCCTTGGAGTTGACTTACTCTCCTTTTGCTCAGGAAAGGCCCCTTCTTGCCGGGTGTCCATCGTTATTGCTCGGGGAAGACGTCAAGCAGATGTACTGTTGGTCACACTTCGGTGACTTCCGCCACTGGACCGGGAATCCAAAGGGTGGGCGTACGTGGCACCGCGTTCGCTCTTTCCCATAGACGATCGTGTGGGCGAGTCGCTCCCTTGTCAGAGCCTCGCTATCCTTTGGATGGCAACGCCAGGCCTCAATCAACCCAGGACTTCTTAAGCTGCAATGCCACACGTGCGCGGCGGGCAGAATTGGATTCCTGGGCTGTGTGAAAGCGCAGGTTTCTGAATGCATCTTGACTTTGTCTAAAACCTAAATGAACCTTTGCCTTGCTTTCAAAGATTTCACAAAATATGGACTGGATCTCATGGCCATGGACTTTCCCCGACAGGCAAACGGGACCAGGACACAAAAATGGGAAAGGATGCTGGAGTCAACCCATTTCTCCAGTTGTGCCAGCTCGAGGGAATACGTTCCAAGTCAAGGACTCTCCCAGAGCAGGATGGAAGCATCTGAGCAAGACTTTCCTTGACGGAAGGGATGTGGGGGAGGACAAGCACGTCAGTCAGGATGTGTCCCTGTTCCTTGACTTCCACAAGACCCTGCAGGAAAGGAGTCTGTCTGTGACATCATTCCATTTGGGCGTCCCTTTGCATAGTGCGGAAAAAGGTCCACATCCGGAAAAGGCGTGCTGGATGCCAAGCCTATTTCTGACGTCCCGAGGAGGAAACCATTTCCAGATGGCAAGGCTGTCAGAATCCTTCCATCTTCAGAAGAGAAAGGGAGGTTCCCACTTCTGCTGACTGAATCTTGACCCATGCCCAAGTGGCATTTGACCTTATCTCTCAGCTGCACTTCCCAATGCTGTTTGCCTGAGGTGAGGGTCTGGTTGCCCGAAATTCAGCCAGAACACAGTCCAATCGATCTTTGTGGTCAGGCAGGCCCCGAGGGACACTTCCATACTGGACGCTCTTGACATCTGCAGGCAGGATGAGGTGAGCATTGACTGATTCCGGATCAAGAGTTCTATCCCTGGGCAGGCCCCTGCGCTCTTCTTTCTGGCCTGTGATGGGGACGGGGGCCCAGGCAGGGGAAGCCAGCTCTGGGCTCTGGAAGCACTGAGTCCTCTCTCCTCTTCAAAGTAGGCGCCATGGCCTGGAGTGTTGGCCAGGGCACCTTGTCCAAATTCTCCTCGACTTCTCCTTTCTTTCCGTGTTCCAAGACGATTTCCCTCCAGTCACTGCATCCAATTCACGGGAATTCCTCAGTTGACGTCCACACGCGACTCCCTTGGCATTTCTGTCAAAGGATTCCCAGCTCTGCACGCGGGATCAAAGGAAGGCCACAGAAGGGAAATGGCAGGAGAAGAGCAGCACGGATTCGTTTCACGAAACCACCTTCCTGAAAACGTCCGCATTCTCTTCCTGCGTCTGCAAGGTGTATTCAGTCAGTCCAGGCTTTGGCATTGTGGACTTCTCTAGCACTAGGGTCCTCCACAGAAGTGCCTCACTCAGCAGCATGAAGCAGGACTTCCCTTCAGCAAGAGGACAGAAATTGGGGAGGGCCAAACTTGCCACCTGAAGCACATTAGCAGAATTTTTCTTTTGTTAATAGCTTCAAAAGGCTCCCTTTCCTCACCAGGATGGAAGATTAGGAATGCGCTGCATTTGCCATGGAAAGTCAATTCTTCACCTGGGAGGGGAAAATCGTTGAGATTCCACTACGGGCTGAAGGAAAGTTTCGGGAAAGGAGAAGAGCTTCTGGCAGGGTCAGGGGAAAAGGGATTGTCTCCTGATCCCAGTGGGCGCCAGTGCCATTAGAGGCAAAGGACCTCGGACTTCTTGGAGCTATTTCTTTCTTTACCCAGTTGTTTGTGTATTTCTTTGTTTATTTGATCTTTGATTAAAATATTTTTTAAATATTTAATTTATTTTTATTTGAGATGATTTACCTTATTTATTTTTTGGGGGAGGGGAATGTAGTCGATCAAAATGTATTTATGTCTTCCTCTCCCCTGTAGCCCCCAATTCTCTAGAGGCCAGAATTGCACCTGAGGGCCGAACATCCACACATGCTTTCTTCTTCTCCATTCCCCTCCCAAGGTAATTGATAAGACTCGATGTCAGGGGCAGCGGCAGCAGCCTAGAGGCTGAGGTGTATGGGCAGAGCCCCCAAAGCCTTGGTCCCAGGGAAGTGGCTTGAGTGATCCTCAGTGTGAATCGAAGTCCTGGGAGCCGTCATACTCCAACTCTTGGAGCGCATCCGAGGAATATCGGTTCCATTTCCTCGCTCTCATGCCACTTCTTTCCTCATCAGGAAAACTACCATAGTCGCCATCACACCCCCTGCTGCTCTCTGTGTCCCTGCTTCCTTCTTCCTGCTCAGGGGAGTCGTCACGCCAGCGATTTTCACTGTTTTCATCTTCCTCATCATCCTGATCTTCTTCCATTTCCTGTGCTGGATCATCCGCTTCTGCCTCGCACTTCTCACTCTAGGGCTGTCCCGAGAGTTGGCCTTGAGTCGATCTGGGAACAGCCATGTCCGGGTCCTTCAGGGCCTAAACATAGTCTTCTTCTTCATTGTCTCGGTGCTCTGCTACTTTTCCATCCTGGCAGATGGCCTGTGGCTCACGGCTCACCCTTAGTGATTTCGAGATGATCACCTGTGGTTGAGAATCCTCGGGGCAGGGAGAAGGAATGGGCAGGGTGTGTTTCTGAGCAACCTGGTCATGCCTGATATCACAGAGTTGGAATAGTTGCGCAGATGATGACGTGCCTCCTCTCTGTGACGTTCGTGTGGCAGCCTGAGAGTCTGGCTCGTCTGTATGAGGCCTGGCGGCAGCGGCCACAGCTGGCAGGGCTGCTTCTCCTTGCGCACAGGCGGCCCGGCGTTTGGAGAGCAGGCCACGGCGGTCCTGGTGCCGTGTCAGCAGCTTTGCCGTGAGGAGGTCGTCACGGATGCTGTGATGGCTTTCCAGAGAAGGAGTCAGGGCTCTGGTGGCCTTCTCTCTGCTCGTGCCTTTTCTGACATGCTTCCGAACAGGCTCATCCCGGGAGCGTCCCGTGGCTGCCAGCTTCAAGACGTTGTCCTGCAGGGAGCCCGTCGCCGCCTCCTCCGCCCCTCCTGGGACGCCCCGATTCCTGTACCTTTCCACGCCCGCATCAGCTCCTCGTCAGTATCCGCGCCACCATTCCATCTCAGCCAAGGCACCTTGGGCGCCACACCCGCCTTCCTGCTCTTGGCACTCTTCTCTTCCACTTCCAAAGCCATTGGTGGCCCATCATGTGTCTCCTGGGGCAGCCTGGCCTTGCTCTCCTTCAGCCTTACACGATTGGCTCTGGATTCCTCCTTCAGTCTTTGCCAAGAGAGCTGTTCTTCATCCTTTGGGATCTGGAGCATTTCCCCCCATTCAGAAAGAGTGAAGTGCATCCCGGTGTCCTCATCCTCCTGAAGGAGGCTCTCTCTTTCTCTCACTTGGCCCAAAGCCCTTTCCAGCTCCTCTCCTTTCGTCGCTAAGGCAGTGCGAGCCGCCTGGAGCTTGGCCTTGCCCTTGCCAGGGGCTGTTTGCAAGGGAAGCACTTGGTGATCCTTGTGTTCTGGGCGTGATAAAGAGGAATCAGTGAGGTCCCTCTGGTGTTCCTCACACAACTTCTCTTTTGCCCGTCTTCCCCACAGCTAGTGAGACTCACCATGCTGTGGCGCAAATGACGTCTGAGCCCTGGACTGGTGAGGGCGAGATTTGGCAGGTTCCCGTTGGGCCCCAAATCGCAGACTTGGCGAAGCCCTCGGCAGTGCGGACAAGTCACGCTTTCATAGGCCCCCTCCCTGCCCTGGAGAAGACACACTGCCCAAAAGCTGTGGCCACATTGGACAGTCACTGGGTCAGGGCAGTAGCCCAGGCACATGGAGCAAGTGAGCTCTGCCTTCAGATTTTCAAGTAGGGCTCTTGAGTCCATCTTCCTAGGATTCGGATTCCTTCCTTCCCAGAGCTCCCACTCAGGACAGAACAGAGAAGGCTAGCCCTTCTGCTAGAGCTCTGCCACCAACTGATACTGCCCCAGAGCTGGGGAGTTCTTGGGAGGAGGCCTCCCCTGCTTAGCCCCGCCCCTGACTCCACCCACCATCGCAGCACAAGCTCTGCGTGGGCAGGGCCAACCTGGCTCCTCCCTACATCTCATCTCTCCACCCTAACAGGTCATTTGGACTCCTCTCACTGCCTCCTTCCCCTTTCCCCAATACCACAGTCCTTGGAGTTGACTTACTCTCCTTTTGCTCAGGAAAGGCCCCTTCTTGCCGGGTGTCCATCGTTATTGCTCGGGGAAGACGTCAAGCAGATGTACTGTTGGTCACACTTCGGTGACTTCCGCCACTGGACCGGGAATCCAAAGGGTGGGCGTACGTGGCACCGCGTTCGCTCTTTCCCATAGACGATCGTGTGGGCTAATCGCTCCCTTGTCAGAGCCTCGCTATCCTTTGGATGGCAACGCCAGGCCTCAATCAACCCAGGACTTCTTAAGCTGCAATGCCACACGTGCGCGGCGGGCAGAATTGGATTCCTGGGCTGTGTGAAAGCGCAGGTTTCTGAATGCATCTTGACTTTGTCTAAAACCTCAATGAACCTTTGCCTTGCGTTCAAAGATTTCACAAAATATGGACTGGATCTCATGGCCATGGACTTTCCCCGACAGGGCAAACGGGACCAGGACACAAAAATGGGAAAGGATGCTGGAGTCAACCCATTTCTCCAGTTGTGCCAGCTCGAGGGAATACGTTCCAAGTCAAGGACTCTCCCAGAGCAGGATGGAAGCATCTGAGCAAGACTTTCCTTGACGGAAGGGATGTGGGGGAGGACAAGCACGTCAGTCAGGATGTGTCCCTGTTCCTTGGCTTCCACAAGACCCTGCAGGAAAGGAGTCTGTCTGTGACATCATTCCATTTGGGCGTCCCTTTGCATAGTGCGGAAAAAGGTCCACATCCGGAAAAGGCGTGCTGGATGCCAAGCCTATTTCTGACGTCCCGAGGAGGAAACCATTTCCAGATGGCAAGGCTGTCAGAATCCTTCCATCTTCAGAAGAGAAAGGGAGGTTCCCACTTCTGCTGACTGAATCCTGACACATGCCCAAGTGGCATTTGACCTTATCTCTCAGCGGCACTTCCCAATGCTGTTTGCCTGAGGTGAGGGTCTGGTTGCCCGAAATTCAGCCAGAACACAGTCCAATCGATCTTTGTGGTCAGGCAGGCCCCGAGGGACACTTCCATACTGGACGCTCTTGACATCTGCAGGCAGGATGAGGTGAGCATTGACTGATTCCCGATCAAGAGTTCTATCCCTGGGCAGGCCCCTGCGCTCTTCTTTCTGGCCTGTGATGGGGACGGGGGCCCAGGCAGGGGAAGCCAGCTCTGGGCTCTGGAAGCACTGAGTCCTCTCTCCTCTTCAAAGTAGGCGCCATGGCCTGGAGTGTTGGCCAGGGCACCTTGTCCAAATTCTCCTCGACTTCTCCTTTCTTTCCGTGTTCCAAGACGATTTCCCTCCAGTCACTGCATCCAATTCACGGGAATTCCTCAGTTGACGTCCACACGCGACTCCCTTGGCATTTCTGTCAAAGGATTCCCAGCTCTGCACGCGGGATCAAAGGAAGGCCACAGAAGGGAAATGGCAGGAGAAGAGCAGCACGGATTCGTTTCACGAAACCACCTTCCTGAAAACGTCCGCATTCTCTTCCTGCGTCTGCAAGGTGTATTCAGTCAGTCCAGGCTTTGGCATTGTGGACTTCTCTAGCACTAGGGTCCTCCACAGAAGTGCCTCACTCAGCAGCATGAAGCAGGACTTCCCTTCAGCAAGAGGACAGAAATTGGGGAGGGCCAAACTTGCCACCTGAAGCACATTAGCAGAATTTTTCTTTTGTTAATAGCTTCAAAAGGCTCCCTTTCCTCACCAGGATGGAAGATTAGGAATGCGCTGCATTTGCCATGGAAAGTCAATTCTTCACCTGGGAGGGGAAAATCGTTGAGATTCCACTACGGGCTGAAGGAAAGTTTCGGGAAAGGAGAAGAGCTTCTGGCAGGGTCAGGGGAAAAGGGATTGTCTCCTGATCCCAGTGGGCGCCAGTGCCGTTAGAGGCAAAGGACCTCGGACTTCTTGGAGCTATTTCTTTCTTTACCCAGTTGTTTGTGTATTTCTTTGTTTATTTGATCTTTGATTAAAATATTTTTTAAATATTTAATTTATTTTTATTTGAGATGATTTACCTTATTTTTGGGGGGGGGGGAAATGTAGTCGATCAAAATGTATTTATGTCTTCCTCTCCCCTGTAGCCCCCAATTCTCCAGAGGCCAGAATTGCACCTGAGGGCCGAACATCCACACATGCTTTCTTCTTCTCCATTCCCCTCCCAAGGTAATTGATAAGACTCGATGTCAGGGGCAGCGGCAGCAGCCTAGAGGCTGAGGTGTATGGGCAGAGCCCCCAAAGCCTTGGTCCCAGGGAAGTGGCTTGAGTGATCCTCAGTGTGAATCGAAGTCCTGGGAGCCGTCATACTCCAACTCTTGGAGCGCATCCGAGGAATATCGGTTCCATTTCCTCGCTCTCATGCCACTTCTTTCCTCATCAGGAAAACTACCATAGTCGCCATCACACCCCCTGCTGCTCTCTGTGTCCCTGCTTCCTTCTTCCTGCTCAGGGGAGTCGTCACGCCAGCGATTTTCACTGTTTTCATCTTCCTCATCATCCTGATCTTCTTCCATTTCCTGTGCTGGATCATCCGCTTCTGCCTCGCACTTCTCACTCTAGGGCTGTCGCGAGAGTTGGCCTTGAGTCGATCTGGGAACAGCCATGTCCGGGTCCTTCAGGGCCTAAACATAATCTTCTTCTTCATTGTCTCAGTGCTCTGCTACTTTTCCATCCTGGCAGATGGCCTGTGGCTCACGGCTCACCCTTAGTGATTTCGAGATGATCACCTGTGGTTGAGAATCCTCGGGGCAGGGAGAAGGAATGGGCAGGGTGTGTTTCTGAGCACCCTGCTCATGCCTGATATCACAGAGTTGGAATAGTTGCGCAGATGATGACGTGCCTCCTCTCTGTGACGTTCGTGTGGCAGCCTGAGAGTCTGGCTCGTCTGTATGAGGCCTGGCGGCAGCGGCCACAGCTGGCAGGGCTGCTTCTCCTTGCGCACAGGCGGCCCGGCGTTTGGAGAGCAGGCCACGGCGGTCCTCGTGCAGTGTCAGCAGCTTTGCCGTGAGGAGGTCGTCACGGATGCTGTGATGGCTTTCCAGAGAAGGAGTCAGGGCTCTGGTGGCCTTCTCTCTGCTCGTGCCTTTTCTGACATGCTTCCGAACAGGCTCATCCCGGGAGCGTCCCGTGGCTGCCAGCTTCAAGACGTTGTCCTGCAGGGAGCCCGTCGCCGCCCCCTGCGCCCCTCCTGGGACGCCCCGATTCCTGTACCTTTCCACGCCCGCATCAGCTCCTCGTCAGTATCCGCGCCACCATTCCATCTCAGCCAAGGCACCTTGGGCGCCACACCCGCCTTCCTGCTCTTGGCACTCTTCTCTTCCACTTCCAAAGCCATTGGTGGCCCATCATGTGTCTCCTGGGGCAGCCTGGCCTTGCTCTCCTTCAGCCTGACATGATTGGCTCTGGATTCCTCCTTCAGTCTTGGCCAAGAGAGCTGTTCTTCATCCTTTGGGATCTGGAGCATTTCCCCCCATTCAGAAAGAGTGGAGTGCATCCCGGTGTCCTCATCCTCCTGAAGGAGGCTCTCTCTTTCTCTCACTTGGCCCAAAGCCCTTTCCAGCTCCTCTCCTTTGGTCGCTAAGGCAGTGCGAGCCGCCTGGAGCTTGGCCTTGCCCTTGCCAGGGGCTGTTTGCAAGGGAAGCACTTGGTGATCCTTGTGTTCTGGGCGTGATAAAGAGGAATCAGTGAGGACCCTCTGGTGTTCCTCACAGAACTTCTCTTTTGCCCGTCTTCCCCACAGCTAGTGAGACTCACCATGCTGTGGCGCAAATGACGTCTGAGCCCTGGACTGGTGAGGGCGAGATTTGGCAGGTTCCCGTTGGGCCCCAAATCGCAGACTTGGCGAAGCCCTCGGCAGTGCGGACAAGTCACGCTTTCATAGGCCCCCTCCCTGCCCTGGAGAAGACACACTGCCCAAAAGCTGTGGCCACATTGGACAGTCACTGGGTCAGGGCAGTAGCCCAGGCACATGGAGCAAGTGAGCTCTGCCTTCAGATTTTCAAGTAGGGCTCTTGAGTCCATCTTCCTAGGATTCGGATTCCTTCCTTCCCAGAGCTCCCACTCAGGACAGAACAGAGAAGGCTAGCCCTTCTGCTAGAGCTCTGCCACCAACTGATACTGCCCCAGAGCTGGGGAGTCCTTGGGAGGAGGCCTCCCCTGCTTAGCCCCGCCCCTGACTCCACCCACCATCGCAGCACAAGCTCTGCGTGGGCAGGGCCAACCTGGCTCCTCCCTACATCTCATCTCTCCACCCTAACAGGTCATTTGGACTCCTCTCACTGCCTCCTTCCCCTTTCCCCAATACCACAGTCCTTGGAGTTGACTTACTCTCCTTTTGCTCAGGAAAGGCCCCTTCTTGCCGGGTGTCCATCGTTATTGCTCGGGGAAGATGTCAAGCAGATGTACTCTTGGTCACACTTCGGTGACTTCCGCCACTGGACCGGGAATCCACAGGGTGGGCGTACGTGGCACCGCGTTCGCTCTTTCCCATAGACGATCGTGTGGGCGAGTCGCTCCCTTGTCAGAGCCTCGCTATCCTTTGGATGGCAACGCCAGGCCTCAATCAACCCAGGACTTCTTAAGCTGCAATGCCACACGTGCGCGGCGGGCAGAATTGGATTCCTGGGCTGTGTGAAAGCGCAGGTTTCTGAATGCATCTTGACTTTGTCTAAAACCTCAATGAACCTTTGCCTTGCGTTCAAAGATTTCACAAAATATGGACTGGATCTCATGGCCATGGACTTTCCCCGACAGGCAAACGGGACCAGGACACAAAAATGGGAAAGGATGCTGGAGTCAACCCATTTCTCCAGTTGTGCCAGCTCGAGGGAATACGTTCCAAGTCAAGGACTCTCGCAGAGCAGGATGGAAGCATCTGAGCAAGACTTTCCTTGACGGAAGGGATGTGGGGGAGGACAAGCACGTCAGTCAGGATGTGTCCCTGTTCCTTGACTTCCACAAGACCCTGCAGGAAAGGAGTCTGTCTGTGGCAGCATTCCATTCGGGCGTCCCTTTGCATAGTGCGGAAAAAGGTCCACATGCGGAAAAGGCGTGCTGGATGCCAAGCCTATTTCTGACGTCCCGAGGAGGAAACCATTTCCAGATGGCAAGGCTGTCAGAATCCTTCCATCTTCAGAAGAGAAAGGGAGGTTCCCACTTCTGCTGACTGAATCTTGACCCATGCCCAAGTGGCACTTGACCTTATCTCTCAGCTGCACTTCCCAATGCTGTTTGCCTGAGGTGAGGGTCTGGTTGCCCGAAATTCAGCCAGAACACAGTCCAATCGATCTTTGTGGTCAGGCAGGCCCCGAGGGACACTTCCATACTGGACGCTCTTGACATCTGCAGGCAGCATGAGGTGAGCATTGACTGATTCCGGATCAAGAGTTCTATCCCTGGGCAGGCCCCTGCGCTCTTCTTTCTGGCCTGTGATGGGGATAGGGAACCAGGCAGGGGAAGCCAGCTCTGGGCTCTGGAAGCACTGAGTCCTCTCTCCTCTTCAAAGTAGGCGCCATGGCCTGGAGTGTTGGCCAGGGCACCTTGTCCAAATTCTCCTCGACTTCTCCTTTCTTTCCGTGTTCCAAGACGATTTCCCTCCAGTCACTGCATCCAATTCACGGGAATTCCTCAGTTGACGTCCACACGCGACTCCCTTGGCATTTCGTCAAAGGATTCCCAGCTCTGCACGCGGGATCAAAGGAAGGCCACAGAAGGGAAATGGCAGGAGAAGAGCAGCACGGATTCGTTTCACGAAACCACCTTCCTGAAAACGTCCGCATTCTCTTCCTGCGTCTGCAAGGTGTATTCAGTCAGTCCAGGCTTTGGCATTGTGGACTTCTCTAGCACTAGGGTCCTCCACAGAAGTGCCTCACTCAGCAGCATGAAGCAGGACTTCCCTTCAGCAAGAGGACAGAAATTGGGGAGGGCCAAACTTGCCACCTGAAGCACATTAGCAGAATTTTTCTTTCCTTAATAGCTTCAAAAGGCTCCCTTTTCTCACCAGGATGGAAGATTAGGACTGCGCTGCATTTGCCATGGAAAGTCAATTCTTCACCTGGGAGGGGAAAATCGTTGAGATTCCACTACGGGCTGAAGGAAAGTTTCGGGAAAGGAGAAGAGCTTCTGGCAGGGTCAGGGGAAAAGGGATTGTCTCCTGATCCCAGTGGGCGCCAGTGCCGTTAGAGGCAAAGGACCTCGGACTTCTTGGAGCTATTTCTTTCTTTACCCAGTTGTTTGTGTATTTCTTTGTTTATTTGATCTTTGATTAAAATATTTTTTAAATATTTAATTTATTTTTATTTGAGATGATTTACCTTATTTTTTTGGGGGCGGGGGGAATTTAGTCGATCAAAATGTATTTATGTCTTCCTCTCCCCTGTAGCCCCCAATTCTCCAGAGGCCAGAATTGCACCTGAGGGCCGAACATCCACACATGCTTTCTTCTTCTCCATTCCCCTCCCAAGGTAATTGATAAGACTCGATGTCAGGGGCAGCGGCAGCAGCCTAGAGGCTGAGGTGTATGGGCAGAGCCCCCAAAGCCTTGGTCCCAGGGAAGTGGCTTGAGTGATCCTCAGTGTGAATCGAAGTCCTGGGAGCCGTCATACTCCAACTCTTGGAGCGCATCCGAGGAATATCGGTTCCATTTCCTCGCTCTCATGCCACTTCTTTCCTCATCAGGAAAACTACCATAGTCGCCATCACACCCCCTGCTGCTCTCTGTGTCCCTGCTTCCTTCTTCCTGCTCAGGGGAGTCGTCGCGCCAGCGACTTTCACTGTTTTCATCTTCCTCATCATCCTGATCTTCTTCCATTTCCTGTGCTGGATCATCCGCTTCTGCCTCGCACTTCTCACTCTAGGGCTGTCCCAAGAGTTGGCCTTGAGTCGATCTGGGAACAGCCATGTCCGGGTCCTTCAGGGCCTAAACATAGTCTTCTTTTTCTTCATTGTCTAGGTGCTCTGCTACTTTTCCATCCTGGCAGATGGCCTGTGGCTCACGGCTCACCCTTAGTGATTTCGAGATGATCACCTGTGGTTGAGAATCCTCGGGGCAGGGAGAAGGAATGGGCAGGGTGTGTTTCTGAGCAACCTGCTCATGCCTGATATCACAGAGTTGGAATTGTTGCGCAGATGATGACGTGCTTCCTCTCTGTGACGTTCGTGTGGCAGCCTGAGAGTCTGGCTCGTCTGTATGAGGCCTGGCCGCAGCTGCCACAGCTAGCAGGGCTGCTTCTCCTCGCGCACAGGCGGCCCGGCGTTTGGAGAGCAGGCCACGGCGGTCCTCGTGCCGTGTCAGCAGCTTTGCCGTGAGGAGGTCGTCACGGATGCTGTGATGGCTTTCCAGAGAAGGAGTCAGGGCTCTGGTGGCCTTCTCTCTGCTCGTGCCTTTTCTGACATGCTTCCGAACAGGCTCATCCCGGGAGCGTCCCGTGGCTGCTAGCTTCAAGACGTGGTCCTGCAGGGAGCCCGTCGCCGCCCCCTGCGCCCCTCCTGGGACGCCCCGATTCCTGTACCTTTCCACGCCCGCATCAGCTCCTCGTCAGTATCCGCGCCACCATTCCATCTCAGCCAAGGCACCTTGGGCGCCACACCCGCCTTCCTGCTCTTGGCACTCTTCTCTTCCACTTCCAAAGCCATTGGTGGCCCATCATGTGTCTCCTGGGGCAGCCTGGCCTTGCTCTCCTTCAGCCTGACACGATTGGCTCTGGATTCCTCCTTCAGTCTTTGCCAAGAGAGCTGTTCTTCATCCTTTGGGATCTGGAGCATTTCCCCCCATTCAGAAAGAGTGGAGTGCATCCCGGTGTCCTCATCCTCCTGAAGGACGCTCTCTCTTTCTCTCACTTGGCCCAAAGCCCTTTCCAGCTCCTCTCCTTTGGTCGCTAAGGCAGTGCGAGCCGCCTGGAGCTTGGCCTTGCCCTTGCCAGGGGCTGTTTGCAAGGGAAGCACTTGGTGATCCTTGTGTTCTGGGCGTGATAAAGAGGAATCAGTGAGGACCCTCTGGTGTTCCTCACACAACTTCTCTTTTGCCCGTCTTCCCCACAGCTAGTGAGACTCACCATGCTGTGGCGCAAATGACGTCTGAGCCCTGGACTGGTGAGGGCGAGATTTGGCAGGTTCCCGTTGGGCCCCAAATCGCAGACTTGGCGAAGCCCTCGGCAGTGCGGACAAGTCACGCTTTCATAGGCCCCCTCCCTGCCCTGGAGAAGACACACTGCCCAAAAGCTCTGGCCACATTGGACAGTCACTGGGTCAGGGCAGTAGCCCAGGCACATGGAGCAAGTGAGCTCTGCCTTCACATTTTCAAGTAGGGCTCTTGAGTCCATCTTCCTAGGATTCGGATTCCTTCCTTCCCAGAGCTCCCACTCAGGACAGAACAGAGAAGGCTAGCCCTTCTGCTAGAGCTCTGCCACCAACTGATACTGCCCCAGAGCTGGGGAGTTCTTGGTAGGAGGCCTCCCCTGCTTAGCCCCGCCCCTGACTCCACCCACCATCGCAGCACAAGCTCTGCGTGGGCAGGGCCAACCTGGCTCCTCCCTACATCTCGTCTCTCCACCCTAACAGGTCATTTGGACTCCTCTCACTGCCTCCTTCCCCTTTCCCCAATACCACAGTCCTTGGAGTTGACTTACTCTCCTTTTGCTCAGAAAAGGCCCCTTCTTGCCGGGTGTCCATCGTTATTGCTCGGGGAAGATGTCAAGCAGATGTACTGTTGGTCACACTTCTGTGACTTCCGCCACTGGACCGGGAATCCACAGGGTGGGCGTACGTGGCACCGCGTTCGCTCTTTCCCATAGACGATCGTGTGGGCGAGTCGCTCCCTTGTCAGAGCCTCGCTATCCTTTGGATGGCAACGCCAGGCCTCAATCAACCCAGGACTTCTTAAGCTGCAATGCCACACGTGCGCGGCGGGCAGAATTGGATTCCTGGGCTGTGTGAAAGCGCGGGTTTCTGAATGCATCTTGACTTTGTCTAAAACCTAAATGAACCTTTGCCTTGCGTTCAAAGATTTCACAAAATATGGACTGGATCTCATGGCCATGGACTTTCCCTGACAGGCAAACGGGACCAGGACACAAAAATGGGAAAGGATGCTGGAGTCAACCCATTTCTCCAGTTGTGCCAGCTCGAGGGAATACGTTCCAAGTCAAGGACTCTCGCAGAGCAGGATGGAAGCATCTGAGCAAGACTTTCCTTGACGGAAGGGATGTGGGGGAGGACAAGCACGTCAGTCAGGATGTGTCCCTGTTCCTTGACTTCCACAAGACCCTGCAGGAAAGGAGTCTGTCTGTGGCATCATTCCATTTGGGCGTCCCTTTGCATAGTGCGGAAAAAGGTCCACATCCGGAAAAGGCGTGCTGGATGCCAAGCCTATTTCTGACGTCCCGAGGAGGAAACCATTTCCAGATGGCAAGGCTGTCAGAATCCTTCCATCTTCAGAAGAGAAAGGGAGGTTCCCACTTCTGCTGACTGAATCTTGACCCATGCCCAAGTGGCACTTGACCTTATCTCTCAGCTGCACTTCCCAATGCTGTTTGCCTGAGGTGAGGGTCTGGTTGCCCGAAATTCAGCCAGAACACAGTCCAATCGATCTTTGTGGTCAGGCAGGCCCCGAGGGACACTTCCATACTGGACGCTCTTGACATCTGCAGGCAGCATGAGGTGAGCATTGACTGATTCCGGATCAAGAGTTCTATCCCTGGGCAGGCCCTGCGCTCTTCTTTCTGGCCTGTGATGGGGACGGGGGCCCAGGCAGGGGAAGCCAGCTCTGGGCTCTGGAAGCACTGAGTCCTCTCTCCTCTTCAAAGTAGGCGCCATGGCCTGGAGTGTTGGCCAGGGCACCTTGTCCAAATTCTCCTCGACTTCTCCTTTCTTTCCGTGTTCCAAGACGATTTCCCTCCAGTCACTGCATCCAGTTCACGGGAATTCCTCAGTTGACGTCCACACGCGACTCCCTTGGCATTTCTGTCAAAGGATTCCCAGCTCTGCACGCGGGATCAAAGGAAGGCCACAGAAGGGAAATGGCAGGAGAAGAGCAGCACGGATTCGTTTCACGAAACCACCTTCCGGAAAACGTCCGCATTCTCTTCCTGCGTCTGCAAGGTGTATTCAGTCAGTCC
Source organism: Notamacropus eugenii (assembly GCF_028372415.1). Taxonomy (NCBI): domain Eukaryota; kingdom Metazoa; phylum Chordata; class Mammalia; order Diprotodontia; family Macropodidae; genus Notamacropus; species Notamacropus eugenii. The sequence continues at coordinate 230,990 of NW_027325117.1, forward strand.
AGGCTTTGGCATTGTGGACTTCTCTAGCACTAGGGTCCTCCACAGAAGTGCCTCACTCAGCAGCATGAAGCAGGACTTCCCTTCAGCAAGAGGACAGAAATTGGGGAGGGCCAAACTTGCCACCTGAAGCACATTAGCAGAATTTTCCTTTCGTTAATAGCTTCAAAAGGCTCCCTTTCCTCACCAGGATGGAAGATTAGGAATGCGCTGCATTTGCCATGGAAAGTCAATTCTTCACCTGGGAGGGGAAAATCGTTGAGATTCCACTACGGGCTGAAGGAAAGTTTCGGGAAAGGAGAAGAGCTTCTGGCAGGGTCAGGGGAAAAGGGATTGTCTCCTGATCCCAGTGGGCGCCAGTGCCGTTAGAGGCAAAGGACCTCGGACTTCTTGGAGCTATTTCTTTCTTTACCCAGTTGTTTGTGTATTTCTTTGTTTATTTGATCTTTGATTAAAATATTTTTTAAATATTTAATTTATTTTTATTTGAGATGATTTACCTTATTTTTTGGGGGGCGGGGGGAATTTAGTCGATCAAAATGTATTTATGTCTTCCTCTCCCCTGTAGCCCCCAATTCTCCAGAGGCCAGAATTGCACCTGAGGGCCGAACATCCACACATGCTTTCTTCTTCTCCATTCCCCTCCCAAGGTAATTGATAAGACTCGATGTCAGGGGCAGCGGCAGCAGCCTAGAGGCTGAGGTGTATGGGCAGAGCCCCCAAAGCCTTGGTCCCAGGGAAGTGGCTTGAGTGATCCTCAGTGTGAATCGAAGTCCTGGGAGCCGTCATACTCCAACTCTTGGAGCGCATCCGAGGAATATCGGTTCCATTTCCTCGGTCTCATGCCACTTCTTTCCTCATCAGGAAAACTACCATAGTCGCCATCACACCCCCTGCTGCTGTCTGTGTCCCTGCTTCCTTCTTCCTGCTCAGGGGAGTCGTCGCGCCAGCGATTTTCACTGTTTTCATCTTCCTCATCATCCTGATCTTCTTCCATTTCCTGTGCTGGATCATCCGCTTCTGCCTCGCACTTCTCACTCTAGGGCTGTCCCGAGAGTTGGCCTTGAGTCGATCTGGGAACAGCCATGTCCGGGTCCTTCAGGGCCTAAACATAGTCTTCTTCTTCATTGTCTAGGTGCTCTGCTACTTTTCCATCCTGGCAGATGGCCTGTGGCTCACGGCTCACCCTTAGTGATTTCGAGATGATCACCTGTGGTTGAGAATCCTCGGGGCAGGGAGAAGGAATGGGCAGGGTGTGTTTCTGAGCAACCTGGTCATGCCTGATATCACAGAGTTGGAATAGTTGCGCAGATGATGACGTGCCTCCTGTCTGTGACGTTCGTGTGGCAGCCTGAGAGTCTGGCTCGTCTGTATGAGGCCTGGCGGCAGCGGCCACAGCTGGCAGGGCTGCTTCTCCTTGCGCACAGGCGGCCCGGCGTTTGGAGAGCAGGCCACGGCGGTCCTGGTGCCGTGTCAGCAGCTTTGCCGTGAGGAGGTCGTCACGGATGCTGTGATGGCTTTCCAGAGAAGGAGTCAGGGCTCTGGTGGCCTTCTCTCTGCTCGTGCCTTTTCTGACATGCTTCCGAACAGGCTCATCCCGGGAGCATCCCGTGGCTGCCAGCTTCAAGACGTTGTCCTGCAGGGAGCCCGTCGCCGCCCCCTGCGCCCCTCCTGGGACGCCCCGATTCCTGTACCTTTCCACGCCCGCATCAGCTCCTCGTCAGTATCCGCGCCACCATTCCATCTCAGCCAAGGCACCTTGGGCGCCACACCCGCCTTCCTGCTCTTGGCACTCTTCTCTTCCACTTCCAAAGCCATTGGTGGCCCATCATGTGTCTCCTGGGGCAGCCTGGCCTTGCTCTCCTTCAGCCTGACACGATTGGCTCTGGATTCCTCCTTCAGTCTTTGCCAAGAGAGCTGTTCTTCATCCTTTGGGATCTGGAGCATTTCCCCCCATTCAGAAAGAGTGGAGTGCATCCCGGTGTCCTCATCCTCCTGAAGGACGCTCTCTCTTTCTCTCACTTGGCCCAAAGCCCTTTCCAGCTCCTCTCCTTTGGTCGCTAAGGCAGTGCGAGCCGCCTGGAGCTTGGCCTTGCCCTTGCCAGGGGCTGTTTGCAAGGGAAGCACTTGGTGATCCTTGTGTTCTGGGCGTGATAAAGAGGAATCAGTGAGGACCCTCTGGTGTTCCTCACACAACTTCTCTTTTGCCCGTCTTCCCCACAGCTAGTGAGACTCACCATGCTGTGGCGCAAATGACGTCTGAGCCCTGGACTGGTGAGGGCGAGATTTGGCAGGTTCCCGTTGGGCCCCAAATCGCAGACTTGGCGAAGCCCTCGGCAGTGCGGACAAGTCACGCTTTCATAGGCCCCCTCCCTGCCCTGGAGAAGACACACTGCCCAAAAGCTCTGGCCACATTGGACAGTCACTGGGTCAGGGCAGTAGCCCAGGCACATGGAGCAAGTGAGCTCTGCCTTCACATTTTCAAGTAGGGCTCTTGAGTCCATCTTCCTAGGATTCGGATTCCTTCCTTCCCAGAGCTCCCACTCAGGACAGAACAGAGAAGGCTAGCCCTTCTGCTAGAGCTCTGCCACCAACTGATACTGCCCCAGAGCTGGGGAGTTCTTGGTAGGAGGCCTCCCCTGCTTAGCCCCGCCCCTGACTCCACCCACCATCGCAGCACAAGCTCTGCGTGGGCAGGGCCAACCTGGCTCCTCCCTACATCTCGTCTCTCCACCCTAACAGGTCATTTGGACTCCTCTCACTGCCTCCTTCCCCTTTCCCCAATACCACAGTCCTTGGAGTTGACTTACTCTCCTTTTGCTCAGAAAAGGCCCCTTCTTGCCGGGTGTCCATCGTTATTGCTCGGGGAAGATGTCAAGCAGATGTACTGTTGGTCACACTTCTGTGACTTCCGCCACTGGACCGGGAATCCACAGGGTGGGCGTACGTGGCACCGCGTTCGCTCTTTCCCATAGACGATCGTGTGGGCGAGTCGCTCCCTTGTCAGAGCCTCGCTATCCTTTGGATGGCAACGCCAGGCCTCAATCAACCCAGGACTTCTTAAGCTGCAATGCCACACGTGCGCGGCGGGCAGAATTGGATTCCTGGGCTGTGTGAAAGCGCAGGTTTCTGAATGCATCTTGACTTTGTCTAAAACCTCAATGAACCTTTGCCTTGCGTTCAAAGATTTCACAAAATATGGACTGGATCTCATGGCCATGGACTTTCCCCGACAGGCAAACGGGACCAGGACACAAAAATGGGAAAGGATGCTGGAGTCAACCCATTTCTCCAGTTGTGCCAGCTCGAGGGAATACGTTCCAAGTCAAGGACTCTCGCAGAGCAGGATGGAAGCATCTGAGCAAGACTTTCCTTGACGGAAGGGATGTGGGGGAGGACAAGCACGTCAGTCAGGATGTGTCCCTGTTCCTTGACTTCCACAAGACCCTGCAGGAAAGGAGTCTGTCTGTGGCATCATTCCATTTGGGCGTCCCTTTGCATAGTGCGGAAAAAGGTCCACATCCGGAAAAGGCGTGCTGGATGCCAAGCCTATTTCTGACGTCCCGAGGAGGAAACCATTTCCAGATGGCAAGGCTCTCAGAATCCTTCCATCTTCAGAAGAGAAAGGGAGGTTCCCACTTCTGCTGACTGAATCTTGACCCATGCCCAAGTGGCACTTGACCTTATCTCTCAGCTGCACTTCCCAATGCTGTTTGCCTGAGGTGAGGGTCTGGTTGCCCGAAATTCAGCCAGAACACAGTCCAATCGATCTTTGTGGTCAGGCAGGCCCCGAGGGACACTTCCATACTGGACGCTCTTGACATCTGCAGGCAGGATGAGGTGAGCATTGACTGATTCCGGATCAAGAGTTCTATCCCTGGGCAGGCCCTGCGCTCTTCTTTCTGGCCTGTGATGGGGACGGGGGCCCAGGCAGGGGAAGCCAGCTCTGGGCTCTGGAAGCACTGAGTCCTCTCTCCTCTTCAAAGTAGGCGCCATGGCCTGGAGTGTTGGCCAGGGCACCTTGTCCAAATTCTCCTCGACTTCTCCTTTCTTTCCGTGTTCCAAGACGATTTCCCTCCAGTCACTGCATCCAGTTCACGGGAATTCCTCAGTTGACGTCCACACGCGACTCCCTTGGCATTTCTGTCAAAGGATTCCCAGCTCTGCACGCGGGATCAAAGGAAGGCCACAGAAGGGAAATGGCAGGAGAAGAGCAGCACGGATTCGTTTCACGAAACCACCTTCCTGAAAACGTCCGCATTCTCTTCCTGCGTCTGCAAGGTGTATTCAGTCAGTCCAGGCTTTGGCATTGTGGACTTCTCTAGCACTAGGGTCCTCCACAGAAGTGCCTCACTCAGCAGCATGAAGCAGGACTTCCCTTCAGCAAGAGGACAGAAATTGGGGAGGGCCAAACTTGCCACCTGAAGCACATTAGCAGAATTTTCCTTTCGTTAATAGCTTCAAAAGGCTCCCTTTCCTCACCAGGATGGAAGATTAGGAATGCGCTGCATTTGCCATGGAAAGTCAATTCTTCACCTGGGAGGGGAAAATCGTTGAGATTCCACTACGGGCTGAAGGAAAGTTTCGGGAAAGGAGAAGAGCTTCTGGCAGGGTCAGGGGAAAAGGGATTGTCTCCTGATCCCAGTGGGCGCCAGTGCCGTTAGAGGCAAAGGACCTCGGACTTCTTGGAGCTATTTCTTTCTTTACCCAGTTGTTTGTGTATTTCTTTGTTTATTTGATCTTTGATTAAAATATTTTTTAAATATTTAATTTATTTTTATTTGAGATGATTTACCTTATTTTTTGGGGGGCGGGGGGAATTTAGTCGATCAAAATGTATTTATGTCTTCCTCTCCCCTGTAGCCCCCAATTCTCCAGAGGCCAGAATTGCACCTGAGGGCCGAACATCCACACATGCTTTCTTCTTCTCCATTCCCCTCCCAAGGTAATTGATAAGACTCGATGTCAGGGGCAGCGGCAGCAGCCTAGAGGCTGAGGTGTATGGGCAGAGCCCCCAAAGCCTTGGTCCCAGGGAAGTGGCTTGAGTGATCCTCAGTGTGAATCGAAGTCCTGGGAGCCGTCATACTCCAACTCTTGGAGCGCATCCGAGGAATATCGGTTCCATTTCCTCGGTCTCATGCCACTTCTTTCCTCATCAGGAAAACTACCATAGTCGCCATCACACCCCCTGCTGCTCTCTGTGTCCCTGCTTCCTTCTTCCTGCTCAGGGGAGTCGTCGCGCCAGCGATTTTCACTGTTTTCATCTTCCTCATCATCCTGATCTTCTTCCATTTCCTGTGCTGGATCATCCGCTTCTGCCTCGCACTTCTCACTCTAGGGCTGTCCCGAGAGTTGGCCTTGAGTCGATCTGGGAACAGCCATGTCCGGGTCCTTCAGGGCCTAAACATAGTCTTCTTCTTCATTGTCTAGGTGCTCTGCTACTTTTCCATCCTGGCAGATGGCCTGTGACTCACGGCTCACCCTTAGTGATTTCGAGATGATCACCTGTGGTTGAGAATCCTCGGGGCAGGGAGAAGGAATGGGCAGGGTGTGTTTCTGAGCAACCTGGTCATGCCTGATATCACAGAGTTGGAATAGTTGCGCAGATGATGACGTGCCTCCTGTCTGTGACGTTCGTGTGGCAGCCTGAGAGTCTGGCTCGTCTGTATGAGGCCTGGCGGCAGCGGCCACAGCTGGCAGGGCTGCTTCTCCTTGCGCACAGGCGGCCCGGCGTTTGGAGAGCAGGCCACGGCGGTCCTGGTGCCGTGTCAGCAGCTTTGCCGTGAGGAGGTCGTCACGGATGCTGTGATGGCTTTCCAGAGAAGGAGTCAGGGCTCTGGTGGCCTTCTCTCTGCTCGTGCCTTTTCTGACATGCTTCCGAACAGGCTCATCCCGGGAGCATCCCGTGGCTGCCAGCTTCAAGACGTTGTCCTGCAGGGAGCCCGTCGCCGCCCCCTGCGCCCCTCCTGGGACGCCCCGATTCCTGTACCTTTCCACGCCCGCATCAGCTCCTCGTCAGTATCCGCGCCACCATTCCATCTCAGCCAAGGCACCTTGGGCGCCACACCCGCCTTCCTGCTCTTGGCACTCTTCTCTTCCACTTCCAAAGCCATTGGTGGCCCATCATGTGTCTCCTGGGGCAGCCTGGCCTTGCTCTCCTTCAGCCTGACACGATTGGCTCTGGATTCCTCCTTCAGTCTTTGCCAAGAGAGCTGTTCTTCATCCTTTGGGATCTGGAGCATTTCCCCCCATTCAGAAAGAGTGGAGTGCATCCCGGTGTCCTCATCCTCCTGAAGGACGCTCTCTCTTTCTCTCACTTGGCCCAAAGCCCTTTCCAGCTCCTCTCCTTTGGTCGCTAAGGCAGTGCGAGCCGCCTGGAGCTTGGCCTTGCCCTTGCCAGGGGCTGTTTGCAAGGGAAGCACTTGGTGATCCTTGTGTTCTGGGCGTGATAAAGAGGAATCAGTGAGGACCCTCTGGTGTTCCTCACACAGCTTCTCTTTTGCCCGTCTTCCCCACAGCTAGTGAGACTCACCATGCTGTGGCGCAAATGACGTCTGAGCCCTGGACTGGTGAGGGCGAGATTTGGCAGGTTCCCGTTGGGCCCCAAATCGCAGACTTGGCGAAGCCCTCGGCAGTGCGGACAAGTCACGCTTTCATAGGCCCCCTCCCTGCCCTGGAGAAGACACACTGCCCAAAAGCTGTGGCCACATTGGACAGTCACTGGGTCAGGGCAGTAGCCCAGGCACATGGAGCAAGTGAGCTCTGCCTTCACATTTTCAAGTAGGGCTCTTGAGTCCATCTTCCTAGGATTCGGATTCCTTCCTTCCCAGAGCTCCCACTCAGGACAGAACAGAGAAGGCTAGCCCTTCTGCTAGAGCTCTGCCACCAACTGATACTGCCCCAGAGCTGGGGAGTCCTTGGGAGGAGGCCTCCCCTGCTTAGCCCCGCCCGTTACTCCACCCACCATCGCAGCACAAGCTCTGCGTGGGCAGGGCCAACCTGGCTCCTCCCTACATCTCATCTCTCCACCCTAACAGGTCATTTGGACTCCTCTCACTGCCTCCTTCCCCTTTCCCCAATACCACAGTCCTTGGAGTTGACTTACTCTCCTTTTGCTCAGGAAAGGCCCCTTCTTGCCGGGTGTCCATCGTTATTGCTCGGGGAAGATGTCAAGCAGATGTACTCTTGGTCACACTTCGGTGACTTCCGCCACTGGACCGGGAATCCACAGGGTGGGCGTACGTGGCACCGCGTTCGCTCTTTCCCATAGACGATCGTGTGGGCGAGTCGCTCCCTTGTCAGAGCCTCGCTATCCTTTGGATGGCAACGCCAGGCCTCAATCAACCCAGGACTTCTTAAGCTGCAATGCCACACGTGCGCGGCGGGCAGAATTGGATTCCTGGGCTGTGTGAAAGCGCAGGTTTCTGAATGCATCTTGACTTTGTCTAAAACCTCAATGAACCTTTGCCTTGCGTTCAAAGATTTCACAAAATATGGACTGGATCTCATGGCCATGGACTTTCCCCGACAGGCAAACGGGACCAGGACACAAAAATGGGAAAGGATGCTGGAGTCAACCCATTTCTCCAGTTGTGCCAGCTCGAGGGAATACGTTCCAACTCAAGGACTCTCGCAGAGCAGGATGGAAGCATCTGAGCAAGACTTTCCTTGACGGAAGGGATGTGGGGGAGGACAAGCACGTCAGTCAGGATGTGTCCCTGTTCCTTGACTTCCACAAGACCCTGCAGGAAAGGAGTCTGTCTGTGGCATCATTCCACTCGGGCGTCCCTTTGCATAGTGCGGAAAAAGGTCCACATCCGGAAAAGGCGTGCTGGATGCCAAGCCTATTTCTGACGTCCCGAGGAGGAAACCATTTCCAGATGGCAAGGCTGTCAGAATCCTTCCATCTTCAGAAGAGAAAGGGAGGTTCCCACTTCTGCTGACTGAATCTTGACCCATGCCCAAGTGGCACTTGACCTTATCTCTCAGCTGCACTTCCCAATGCTGTTTGCCTGAGGTGAGGGTCTGGTTGCCCGAAATTCAGCCAGAACACAGTCCAATCGATCTTTGTGGTCAGGCAGGCCCCGAGGGACACTTCCATACTGGACGCTCTTGACATCTGCAGGCAGGATGAGGTGAGCATTGACTGATTCCGGATCAAGAGTTCTATCCCTGGGCAGGCCCCTGCGCTCTTCTTTCTGGCCTGTGATGGGGACGGGGGCCCAGGCAGGGGAAGCCAGCTCTGGGCTCTGGAAGCACTGAGTCCTCTCTCCTCTTCAAAGTAGGCGCCATGGCCTGGAGTGTTGGCCAGGGCACCTTGTCCAAATTCTCCTCGACTTCTCCTTTCTTTCCGTGTTCCAAGACGATTTCCCTCCAGTCACTGCATCCAGTTCACGGGAATTCCTCAGTTGACGTCCACACGCGACTCCCTTGGCATTTCTGTCAAAGGATTCCCAGCTCTGCACGCGGGATCAAAGGAAGGCCACAGAAGGGAAATGGCAGGAGAAGAGCAGCACGGATTCGTTTCACGAAACCACCTTCCTGAAAACGTCCGCATTCTCTTCCTGCGTCTGCAAGGTGTATTCAGTCAGTCCAGGCTTTGGCATTGTGGACTTCTCTAGCACTAGGGTCCTCCACAGAAGTGCCTCACTCAGCAGCATGAAGCAGGACTTCCCTTCAGCAAGAGGACAGAAATTGGGGAGGGCCAAACTTGCCACCTGAAGCACATTAGCAGAATTTTTCTTTCGTTAATAGCTTCAAAAGGCTCCCTTTTCTCACCAGGATGGAAGATTAGGAATGCGCTGCATTTGCCATGGAAAGTCAATTCTTCACCTGGGAGGGGAAAATCGTTGAGATTCCACTACGGGCTGAAGGAAAGTTTCGGGAAAGGAGAAGAGCTTCTGGCAGAGTCAGGGGAAAAGGGATTGTCTCCTGATCCCATTGGGCGCCAGTGCCGTTAGTGGCAAAGGACCTCGGACTTCTTGGAGCTATTTCTTTCTTTACCCAGTTGTTTGTGTATTTCTTTGTTTATTTGATCTTTGATTAAAATATTTTTTAAATATTTAATTTATTTTTATTTGAGATGATTTACCTTATTTTTGGGGGGGGGGAATTTAGTCGATCAAAATGTATTCATGTCTTCCTCTCCCCTGTAGCCCCCAATTCTCCAGAGGCCAGAATTGCACCTGAGGGCCGAACATCCACACATGCTTTCTTCTTCTCCATTCCCCTCCCAAGGTAATTGATAAGACTCGATGTCAGCGGCAGCGGCAGCAGCCTAGAGGCTGAGGTGTATGGGCAGAGCCCCCAAAGCCTTGGTCCCAGGGAAGTGGCTTGAGTGATCCTCAGTGTGAATCGAAGTCCTGGGAGCCGTCATACTCCAACTCTTGGAGCGCATCCGAGGAATATCGGTTCCATTTCCTCGCTCTCATGCCACTTCTTTCCTCATCAGGAAAACTACCATAGTCGCCATCACACCCCCTGCTGCTTTCTGTGTCCCTGCTTCCTTCTTCCTGCTCAGGGGAGTCGTCGCGCCAGCGATTTTCACTGTTTTCATCTTCCTCATCATCCTGATCTTCTTCCATTTCCTGTGCTGGATCATCCGCTTCTGCCTCGCACTTCTCACTCTAGGGCTGTCCCGAGAGTTGGCCTTGAGTCGATCTGGGAACAGCCATGTCCGGGTCCTTCAGGGCCTAAACATAGTCTTCTTCTTCATTGTCTAGGTGCTCTGCTACTTTTCCATCCTGGCAGATGGCCTGTGGCTCACGGCTCACCCTTAGTGATTTCGAGATGATCACCTGTGGTTGAGAATCCTCGGGGCAGGGAGAAGGAATGGGCAGGGTGTGTTTCTGAGCAACCTGGTCATGCCTGATATCACAGAGTTGGAATAGTTGCGCAGATGATGACGTGCCTCCTCTCTGTGACGTTCGTGTGGCAGCCTGAGAGTCTGGCTCGTCTGTATGAGGCCTGGCGGCAGCGGCCACAGCTGGCAGGGCTGCTTCTCCTTGCGCACAGGCGGCCCGGCGTTTGGAGAGCAGGCCACGGCGGTCCTCGTGCCGTGTCAGCAGCTTTGCCGTGAGGAGGTCGTCACGGATGCTGTGATGGCTTTCCAGAGAAGGAGTCAGGGCTCTGGTGGCCTTCTCTCTGCTCGTGCCTTTTCTGACATGCTTCCGAACAGGCTCATCCCGGGAGCGTCCCGTGGCTGCCAGCTTCAAGACTTTGTCCTGCAGGGAGCCCGTCGCCGCCCCCTGCGCCCCTCCTGGGACGCCCCGATTCCTGTACCTTTCCACGCCCGCATCAGCTCCTCGTCAGTATCTGCGCCACCATTCCATCTCAGCCAAGGCACCTTGGGCGCCACACCCGCCTTCCTGCTCTTGGCACTCTTCTCTTCCACTTCCAAAGCCATTGGTGGCCCATCATGTGTCTCCTGGGGCAGCCTGGCCTTGCTCTCCTTCAGCCTGACACGATTGGCTCTGGATTCCTCCTTCAGTCTTTGCCAAGAGAGCTGTTCTTCATCCTTTGGGATCTGGAGCATTCCCCCCCATTCAGAAAGAGTGGAGTGCATCCCGGTGTCCTCATCCTCCTGAAGGACGCTCTCTCTTTCTCTCACTTGGCCCAAAGCCCTTTCCAGCTCCTCTCCTTTAGTCGCTAAGGCAGTGCGAGCCGCCTGGAGCTTGGTCTTGCCCTTGCCAGGGGCTGTTTGCAAGGGAAGCACTTGGTGATCCTTGTGTTCTGGGCGTGATAAAGAGGAATCAGTGAGGACCCTCTGGTGTTCCTCACACAACTTCTCTTTTGCCCGTCTTCCCCACAGCTAGTGAGACTCACCATGCTGTGGCGCAAATGACGTCTGAGCCCTGGACTGGTGAGGGCGAGATTTGGCAGGTTCCCGTTGGGCCCCAAATCGCAGACTTGGCGAAGCCCTCGGCAGTGCGGACAAGTCACGCTTTCATAGGCCCCCTCCCTGCCCTGGAGAAGACACACTGCCCAAAAGCTCTGGCCACATTGGACAGTCACTGGGTCAGGGCAGTAGCCCAGGCACATGGAGCAAGTGAGCTCTGCCTTCAGATTTTCAAGTAGGGCTCTTGAGTCCATCTTCCTAGGATTCGGATTCCTTCCTTCCCAGAGCTCCCACTCAGGACAGAACAGAGAAGGCTAGCCCTTCTGCTAGAGCTCTGCCACCAACTGATACTGCCCCAGAGCTGGGGAGTTCTTGGGAGGAGGCCTCCCCTGCTTAGCCCCGCCCCTGACTCCACCCACCATCGCAGCACAAGCTCTGCGTGGGCAGGGCCAACCTGGCTCCTCCCTACATCTCATCTCTCCACCCTAACAGGTCATTTGGACTCCTCTCACTGCCTCCTTCCCCTTTCCCCAATACCACAGTCCTTGGAGTTGACTTACTCTCCTTTTGCTCAGGAAAGGCCCCTTCTTGCCGGGTGTCCATCGTTATTGCTCGGGGAAGATGTCAAGCAGATGTACTCTTGGTCACACTTCGGTGACTTCCGCCACTGGACCGGGAATCCACAGGGTGGGCGTACGTGGCACCGCGTTCGCTCTTTCCCATAGACGATCGTGTGGGCGAGTCGCTCCCTTGTCAGAGCCTCGCTATCCTTTGGATGGCAACGCCAGGCCTCAATCAACCCAGGACTTCTTAAGCTGCAATGCCACACGTGCGCGGCGGGCAGAATTGGATTCCTGGGCTGTGTGAAAGCGCAGGTTTCTGAATGCATCTTGACTTTGTCTAAAACCTCAATGAACCTTTGCCTTGCGTTCAAAGATTTCACAAAATATGGACTGGATCTCATGGCCATGGAGTTTCCCCGACAGGCAAACAGGACCAGGACACAAAAATGGGAAAGGATGCTGGAGTCAACCCATTTCTCCAGTTGTGCCAGCTCGAGGGAATACGTTCCAACTCAAGGACTCTCGCAGAGCAGGATGGAAGCATCTGAGCAAGACTTTCCTTGACGGAAGGGATGTGGGGGAGGACAAGCACGTCAGTCAGGATGTGTCCCTGTTCCTTGACTTCCACAAGACCCTGCAGGAAAGGAGTCTGTCTGTGGCATCATTCCATTCGGGCGTCCCTTTGCATAGTGCGGAAAAAGGTCCACATCCGGAAAAGGCGTGCTGGATGCCAAGCCTATTTCTGACGTCCCGAGGAGGAAACCATTTCCAGATGGCAAGGCTGTCAGAATCCTTCCATCTTCAGAAGAGAAAGGGAGGTTCCCACTTCTGCTGACTGAATCTTGACCCATGCCCAAGTGGCACTTGACCTTATCTCTCAGCTGCACTTCCCAATGCTGTTTGCCTGAGGTGAGGGTCTGGTTGCCCGAAATTCAGCCAGAACACAGTCCAATCGATCTTTGTGGTCAGGCAGGCCCCGAGGGACACTTCCATACTGGACGCTCTTGACATCTGCAGGCAGGATGAGGTGAGCATTGACTGATTCCCGATCAAGAGTTCTATCCCTGGGCAGGCCCCTGCGCTCTTCTTTTTGGCCTGTGATGGGGATAGGGGCCCAGGCAGGGGAAGCCAGCTCTGGGCTCTGGAAGCACTGAGTCCTCTCTCCTCTTCAAAGTAGGCGCCATGGCCTGGAGTGTTGGCCAGGGCACCTTGTCCAAATTCTCCTCGACTTCTCCTTTCTTTCCGTGTTCCAAGACGATTTCCCTCCAGTCACTGCATCCAATTCACGGGAATTCCTCAGTTGACGTCCACACGCGACTCCCTTGGCATTTCTGTCAAAGGATTCCCAGCTCTGCACGCGGGATCAAAGGAAGGCCACAGAAGGGAAATGGCAGGAGAAGAGCAGCACGGATTCGTTTCACGAAACCACCTTCCTGAAAACGTCCGCATTCTCTTCCTGCGTCTGCAAGGTGTATTCAGTCAGTCCAGGCTTTGGCATTGTGGACTTCTCTAGCACTAGGGTCCTCCACAGAAGTGCCTCACTCAGCAGCATGAAGCAGGACTTCCCTTCAGCAAGAGGACAGAAATTGGGGAGGGCCAAACTTGCCACCTGAAGCACATTAGCAGAATTTTTCTTTCGTTAATAGCTTCAAAAGGCTCCCTTTTCTCACCAGGATGGAAGATTAGGACTGCGCTGCATTTGCCATGGAAAGTCAATTCTTCACCTGGGAGGGGAAAATCGTTGAGATTCCACTACGGGCTGAAGGAAAGTTTCGGGAAAGGAGAAGAGCTTCTGGCAGGGTCAGGGGAAAAGGGATTGTCTCCTGATCCCAGTGGGCGCCAGTGCCGTTAGAGGCAAAGGACCTCGGACTTCTTGGAGCTATTTCTTTCTTTACCCAGTTGTTTGTGTATTTCTTTGTTTATTTGATCTTTGATTAAAATATTTTTTAAATATTTAATTTATTTTTATTTGAGATGATTTACCTTATTTTTTGGGGGGCGGGGGGAATTTAGTCGATCAAAATGTATTTATGTCTTCCTCTCCCCTGTAGCCCCCAATTCTCCAGAGGCCAGAATTGCACCTGAGGGCCGAACATCCACACATGCTTTCTTCTTCTCCATTCCCCTCCCAAGGTAATTGATAAGACTCGATGTCAGGGGCAGCGGCAGCAGCCTAGAGGCTGAGGTGTATGGGCAGAGCCCCCAAAGCCTTGGTCCCAGGGAAGTGGCTTGAGTGATCCTCAGTGTGAATCGAAGTCCTGGGAGCCGTCATACTCCAACTCTTGGAGCGCATCCGAGGAATATCGGTTCCATTTCCTCGCTCTCATGCCACTTCTTTCCTCATCAGGAAAACTACCATAGTCGCCATCACACCCCCTGCTGCTCTCTGTGTCCCTGCTTCCTTCTTCCTGCTCAGGGGAGTCGTCGCGCCAGCGACTTTCACTGTTTTCATCTTCCTCATCATCCTGATCTTCTTCCATTTCCTGTGCTGGATCATCCGCTTCTGCCTCGCACTTCTCACTCTAGGGCTGTCCCGAGAGTTGGCCTTGAGTCGATCTGGGAACAGCCATGTCCGGGTCCTTCAGGGCCTAAACATAGTCTTCTTCTTCATTGTCTAGGTGCTCTGCTACTTTTCCATCCTGGCAGATGGCCTGTGGCTCACGGCTCACCCTTAGTGATTTCGAGATGATCACCTGTGGTTGAGAATCCTCGGGGCAGGGAGAAGGAATGGGCAGGGTGTGTTTCTGAGCAACCTGGTCATGCCTGATATCACAGAGTTGGAATTGTTGCGCAGATGATGACGTGCCTCCTGTCTGTGACGTTCGTGTGGCAGCCTGAGAGTCTGGCTCGTCTGTATGAGGCCTGGCGGCAGCGGCCACAGCTGGCAGGGCTGCTTCTCCTTGCGCACAGGCGGCCCGGCGTTTGGAGAGCAGGCCACGGCGGTCCTCGTGCCGTGTCAGCAGCTTTGCCGTGAGGAGGTCGTCACGGATGCTGTGATGGCTTTCCAGAGAAGGAGTCAGGGCTCTGGTGGCCTTCTCTCTGCTCGTGCCTTTTCTGACATGCTTCCGAACAGGCTCATCCCGGGAGCGTCCCGTGGCTGCCAGCTTCAAGACGTTGTCCTGCAGGGAGCCCGTCGCCGCCCCCTGCGCCCCTCCTGGGACGCCCCGATTCCTGTACCTTTCCACGCCCGCATCAGCTCCTCGTCAGTATCCGCGCCACCATTCCATCTCAGCCAAGGCACCTTGGGCGCCACACCCGCCTTCCTGCTCTTGGCACTCTTCTCTTCCACTTCCAAAGCCATTGGTGGCCCATCATGTGTCTCCTGGGGCAGCCTGGCCTTGCTCTCCTTCAGCCTGACACGATTGGCTCTGGATTCCTCCTTCAGTCTTTGCCAAGAGAGCTGTTCTTCATCCTTTGGGATCTGGAGCATTTCCCCCCATTCAGAAAGAGTGGAGTGCATCCCGGTGTCCTCATCCTCCTGAAGGAGGCTCTCTCTTTCTCTCACTTGGCCCAAAGCCCTTTCCAGCTCCTCTCCTTTGGTCGCTAAGGCAGTGCGAGCCGCCTGGAGCTTGGCCTTGCCCTTGCCAGGGGCTGTTTGCAAGGGAAGCACTTGGTGATCCTTGTGTTCTGGGCGTGATAAAGAGGAATCAGTGAGGACCCTCTGGTGTTCCTCACACAACTTCTCTTTTGCCCGTCTTCCCCACAGCTAGTGAGACTCACCATGCTGTGGCGCAAATGACGTCTGAGCCCTGGACTGGTGAGGGCGAGATTTGGCAGGTTCCCGTTGGGCCCCAAATCGCAGACTTGGCGAAGCCCTCGGCAGTGCGGACAAGTCACGCTTTCATAGGCCCCCTCCCTGCCCTGGAGAAGACACACTGCCCAAAAGCTATGGCCACATTGGACAGTCACTGGGTCAGGGCAGTAGCCCAGGCACATGGAGCAAGTGAGCTCTGCCTTCAGATTTTCAAGTAGGGCTCTTGAGTCCATCTTCCTAGGATTCGGATTCCTTCCTTCCCAGAGCTCCCACTCAGGACAGAACAGAGAAGGCTAGCCCTTCTGCTAGAGCTCTGCCACCAACTGATACTGCCCCAGAGCTGGGGAGTCCTTGGGAGGAGGCCTCCCCTGCTTAGCCCCGCCCCTGACTCCACCCACCATCGCAGCACAAGCTCTGCGTGGGCAGGGCCAACCTGGCTCCTCCCTACATCTCATCTCTCCACCCTAACAGGTCATTTGGACTCCTCTCACTGCCTCCTTCCCCTTTCCCCAATACCACAGTCCTTGGAGTTGACTTACTCTCCTTTTGCTCAGGAAAGGCCCCTTCTTGCCGGGTGTCCATCGTTATTGCTCGGGGAAGATGTCAAGCAGATGTACTCTTGGTCACACTTCGGTGACTTCCGCCACTGGACCGGGAATCCACAGGGTGGGCGTACGTGGCACCGCGTTCGCTCTTTCCCATAGACGATCGTGTGGGCGAGTCGCTCCCTTGTCAGAGCCTCGCTATCCTTTGGATGGCAACGCCAGGCCTCAATCAACCCAGGACTTCTTAAGCTGCAATGCCACACGTGCGCGGCGGGCAGAATTGGATTCCTGGGCTGTGTGAAAGCGCAGGTTTCTGAATGCATCTTGACTTTGTCTAAAACCTCAATGAACCTTTGCCTTGCGTTCAAAGATTTCACAAAATATGGACTGGATCTCATGGCCATGGACTTTCCCCGACAGGCAAACGGGACCAGGACACAAAAATGGGAAAGGATGCTGGAGTCAACCCATTTCTCCAGTTGTGCCAGCTCGAGGGAATACGTTCCAAGTCAAGGACTCTCCCAGAGCAGGATGGAAGCATCTGAGCAAGACTTTCCTTGACGGAAGGGATGTGGGGGAGGACAAGCACGTCAGTCAGGATGTGTCCCTGTTCCTTGACTTCCACAAGACCCTGCAGGAAAGGAGTCTGTCTGTGGCATCATTCCACTCGGGCGTCCCTTTGCATAGTGCGGAAAAAGGTCCACATCCGGAAAAGGCGTGCTGGATGCCAAGCCTATTTCTGACGTCCCGAGGAGGAAACCATTTCCAGATGGCAAGGCTGTCAGAATCCTTCCATCTTCAGAAGAGAAAGGGAGGTTCCCAATTCTGCTGACTGAATCTTGACCCATGCCCAAGTGGCACTTGACCTTATCTCTCAGCTGCACTTCCCAATGCTGTTTGCCTGAGGTGAGGGTCTGGTTGCCCGAAATTCAGCCAGAACACAGTCCAATCGATCTTTGTGGTCAGGCAGGCCCCGAGGGACACTTCCATACTGGACGCTCTTGACATCTGCAGGCAGGATGAGGTGAGCATTGACTGATTCCGGATCAAGAGTTCTATCCCTGGGCAGGCCCCTGCGCTCTTCTTTCTGGCCTGTGATGGGGACGGGGGCCCAGGCAGGGGAAGCCAGCTCTGGGCTCTGGAAGCACTGAGTCCTCTCTCCTCTTCAAAGTAGGCGCCATGGCCTGGAGTGTTGGCCAGGGCACCTTGTCCAAATTCTCCTCGACTTCTCCTTTCTTTCCGTGTTCCAAGACGATTTCCCTCCAGTCACTGCATCCAGTTCACGGGAATTCCTCAGTTGACGTCCACACGCGACTCCCTTGGCATTTCTGTCAAAGGATTCCCAGCTCTGCACGCGGGATCAAAGGAAGGCCACAGAAGGGAAATGGCAGGAGAAGAGCAGCACGGATTCGTTTCACGAAACCACCTTCCTGAAAACGTCCGCATTCTCTTCCTGCGTCTGCAAGGTGTATTCAGTCAGTCCAGGCTTTGGCATTGTGGACTTCTCTAGCACTAGGGTCCTCCACAGAAGTGCCTCACTCAGCAGCATGAAGCAGGACTTCCCTTCAGCAAGAGGACAGAAATTGGGGAGGGCCAAACTTGCCACCTGAAGCACATTAGCAGAATTTTTCTTTCGTTAATAGCTTCAAAAGGCTCCCTTTTCTCACCAGGATGGAAGATTAGGACTGCGCTGCATTTGCCATGGAAAGTCAATTCTTCACCTGGGAGGGGAAAATCGTTGAGATTCCACTACGGGCTGAAGGAAAGTTTCGGGAAAGGAGAAGAGCTTCTGGCAGAGTCAGGGGAAAAGGGATTGTCTCCTGATCCCAGTGGGCGCCAGTGCCGTTAGTGGCAAAGGACCTCGGACTTCTTGGAGCTATTTCTTTCTTTACCCAGTTGTTTGTGTATTTCTTTGTTTATTTGATCTTTGATTAAAATATTTTTTAAATATTTAATTTATTTTTATTTGAGATGATTTACCTTATTTTTGGGGGGGGGGAATTTAGTCGATCAAAATGTATTCATGTCTTCCTCTCCCCTGTAGCCCCCAATTCTCCAGAGGCCAGAATTGCACCTGAGGGCCGAACATCCACACATGCTTTCTTCTTCTCCATTCCCCTCCCAAGGTAATTGATAAGACTCGATGTCAGCGGCAGCGGCAGCAGCCTAGAGGCTGAGGTGTATGGGCAGAGCCCCCAAAGCCTTGGTCCCAGGGAAGTGGCTTGAGTGATCCTCAGTGTGAATCGAAGTCCTGGGAGCCGTCATACTCCAACTCTTGGAGCGCATCCGAGGAATATCGGTTCCATTTCCTCGCTCTCATGCCACTTCTTTCCTCATCAGGAAAACTACCATAGTCGCCATCACACCCCCTGCTGCTTTCTGTGTCCCTGCTTCCTTCTTCCTGCTCAGGGGAGTCGTCGCGCCAGCGATTTTCACTGTTTTCATCTTCCTCATCATCCTGATCTTCTTCCATTTCCTGTGCTGGATCATCCGCTTCTGCCTCGCACTTCTCACTCTAGGGCTGTCCCGAGAGTTGGCCTTGAGTCGATCTGGGAACAGCCATGTCCGGGTCCTTCAGGGCCTAAACATAGTCTTCTTCTTCATTGTCTAGGTGCTCTGCTACTTTTCCATCCTGGCAGATGGCCTGTGGCTCACGGCTCACCCTTAGTGATTTCGAGATGATCACCTGTGGTTGAGAATCCTCGGGGCAGGGAGAAGGAATGGGCAGGGTGTGTTTCTGAGCAACCTGGTCATGCCTGATATCACAGAGTTGGAATAGTTGCGCAGATGATGACGTGCCTCCTCTCTGTGACGTTCGTGTGGCAGCCTGAGAGTCTGGCTCGTCTGTATGAGGCCTGGCGGCAGCGGCCACAGCTGGCAGGGCTGCTTCTCCTTGCGCACAGGCGGCCCGGCGTTTGGAGAGCAGGCCACGGCGGTCCTCGTGCCGTGTCAGCAGCTTTGCCGTGAGGAGGTCGTCACGGATGCTGTGATGGCTTTCCAGAGAAGGAGTCAGGGCTCTGGTGGCCTTCTCTCTGCTCGTGCCTTTTCTGACATGCTTCCGAACAGGCTCATCCCGGGAGCGTCCCGTGGCTGCCAGCTTCAAGACGTTGTCCTGCAGGGAGCCCGTCGCCGCCCCCTGCGCCCCCCCTGGGACGCCCCGATTCCTGTACCTTTCCACGCCCGCATCAGCTCCTCGTCAGTATCTGCGAAACCATTCCATCTCAGCCAAGGCACCTTGGGCGCCACACCCGCCTTCCTGCTCTTGGCACTCTTCTCTTCCACTTCCAAAGCCATTGGTGGCCCATCATGTGTCTCCTGGGGCAGCCTGGCCTTGCTCTCCTTCAGCCTGACACGATTGGCTCTGGATTCCTCCTTCAGTCTTTGCCAAGAGAGCTGTTCTTCATCCTTTGGGATCTGGAGCATTCCCCCCCATTCAGAAAGAGTGGAGTGCATCCCGGTGTCCTCATCCTCCTGAAGGACGCTCTCTCTTTCTCTCACTTGGCCCAAAGCCCTTTCCAGCTCCTCTCCTTTAGTCGCTAAGGCAGTGCGAGCCGCCTGGAGCTTGGCCTTGCCCTTGCCAGGGGCTGTTTGCAAGGGAAGCACTTGGTGATCCTTGTGTTCTGGGCGTGATAAAGAGGAATCAGTGAGGACCCTCTGGTGTTCCTCACAGAACTTCTCTTTTGCCCGTCTTCCCCACAGCTAGTGAGACTCACCATGCTGTGGCGCAAATGACGTCTGAGCCCTGGACTGGTGAGGGCGAGATTTGGCAGGTTCCCGTTGGGCCCCAAATCGCAGACTTGGCGAAGCCCTCGGCAGTGCGGACAAGTCACGCTTTCATAGGCCCCCTCCCTGCCCTGGAGAAGACACACTGCCCAAAAGCTGTGGCCACATTGGACAGTCACTGGGTCAGGGCAGTAGCCCAGGCACATGGAGCAAGTGAGCTCTGCCTTCAGATTTTCAAGTAGGGCTCTTGAGTCCATCTTCCTAGGATTCGGATTCCTTCCTTCCCAGAGCTCCCACTCAGGACAGAACAGAGAAGGCTAGCCCTTCTGCTAGAGCTCTGCCACCAACTGATACTGCCCCAGAGCTGGGGAGTTCTTGGGAGGAGGCCTCCCCTGCTTAGCCCCGCCCCTGACTCCACCCACCATCGCAGCACAAGCTCTGCGTGGGCAGGGCCAACCTGGCTCCTCCCTACATCTCATCTCTCCACCCTAACAGGTCATTTGGACTCCTCTCACTGCCTCCTTCCCCTTTCCCCAATACCACAGTCCTTGGAGTTGACTTACTCTCCTTTTGCTCAGGAAAGGCCCCTTCTTGCCGGGTGTCCATCGTTATTGCTCGGGGAAGATGTCAAGCAGATGTACTCTTGGTCACACTTCGGTGACTTCCGCCACTGGACCGGGAATCCACAGGGTGGGCGTACGTGGCACCGCGTTCGCTCTTTCCCATAGACGATCGTGTGGGCGAGTCGCTCCCTTGTCAGAGCCTCGCTATCCTTTGGATGGCAACGCCAGGCCTCAATCAACCCAGGACTTCTTAAGCTGCAATGCCACACGTGCGCGGCGGGCAGAATTGGATTCCTGGGCTGTGTGAAAGCGCAGGTTTCTGAATGCATCTTGACTTTGTCTAAAACCTCAATGAACCTTTGCCTTGCGTTCAAAGATTTCACAAAATATGGACTGGATCTCATGGCCATGGACTTTCCCCGACAGGCAAACGGGACCAGGACACAAAAATGGGAAAGGATGCTGGAGTCAACCCATTTCTCCAGTTGTGCCAGCTCGAGGGAATACGTTCCAAGTCAAGGACTCTCCCAGAGCAGGATGGAAGCATCTGAGCAAGACTTTCCTTGACGGAAGGGATGTGGGGGAGGACAAGCACGTCAGTCAGGATGTGTCCCTGTTCCTTGACTTCCACAAGACCCTGCAGGAAAGGAGTCTGTCTGTGGCATCATTCCACTCGGGCGTCCCTTTGCATAGTGCGGAAAAAGGTCCACATCCGGAAAAGGCGTGCTGGATGCCAAGCCTATTTCTGACGTCCCGAGGAGGAAACCATTTCCAGATGGCAAGGCTGTCAGAATCCTTCCATCTTCAGAAGAGAAAGGGAGGTTCCCAATTCTGCTGACTGAATCTTGACCCATGCCCAAGTGGCACTTGACCTTATCTCTCAGCTGCACTTCCCAATGCTGTTTGCCTGAGGTGAGGGTCTGGTTGCCCGAAATTCAGCCAGAACACAGTCCAATCGATCTTTGTGGTCAGGCAGGCCCCGAGGGACACTTCCATACTGGACGCTCTTGACATCTGCAGGCAGGATGAGGTGAGCATTGACTGATTCCGGATCAAGAGTTCTATCCCTGGGCAGGCCCCTGCGCTCTTCTTTCTGGCCTGTGATGGGGACGGGGGCCCAGGCAGGGGAAGCCAGCTCTGGGCTCTGGAAGCACTGAGTCCTCTCTCCTCTTCAAAGTAGGCGCCATGGCCTGGAGTGTTGGCCAGGGCACCTTGTCCAAATTCTCCTCGACTTCTCCTTTCTTTCCGTGTTCCAAGACGATTTCCCTCCAGTCACTGCATCCAGTTCACGGGAATTCCTCAGTTGACGTCCACACGCGACTCCCTTGGCATTTCTGTCAAAGGATTCCCAGCTCTGCACGCGGGATCAAAGGAAGGCCACAGAAGGGAAATGGCAGGAGAAGAGCAGCACGGATTCGTTTCACGAAACCACCTTCCGGAAAACGTCCGCATTCTCTTCCTGCGTCTGCAAGGTGTATTCAGTCAGTCCAGGCTTTGGCATTGTGGACTTCTCTAGCACTAGGGTCCTCCACAGAAGTGCCTCACTCAGCAGCATGAAGCAGGACTTCCCTTCAGCAAGAGGACAGAAATTGGGGAGGGCCAAACTTGCCACCTGAAGCACATTAGCAGAATTTTTCTTTCGTTAATAGCTTCAAAAGGCTCCCTTTTCTCACCAGGATGGAAGATTAGGACTGCGCTGCATTTGCCATGGAAAGTCAATTCTTCACCTGGGAGGGGAAAATCGTTGAGATTCCACTACGGGCTGAAGGAAAGTTTCGGGAAAGGAGAAGAGCTTCTGGCAGAGTCAGGGGAAAAGGGATTGTCTCCTGATCCCAGTGGGCGCCAGTGCCGTTAGTGGCAAAGGACCTCGGACTTCTTGGAGCTATTTCTTTCTTTACCCAGTTGTTTGTGTATTTCTTTGTTTATTTGATCTTTGATTAAAATATTTTTTAAATATTTAATTTATTTTTATTTGAGATGATTTACCTTATTTTTGGGGGGGGGGAATTTAGTCGATCAAAATGTATTCATGTCTTCCTCTCCCCTGTAGCCCCCAATTCTCCAGAGGCCAGAATTGCACCTGAGGGCCGAACATCCACACATGCTTTCTTCTTCTCCATTCCCCTCCCAAGGTAATTGATAAGACTCGATGTCAGCGGCAGCGGCAGCAGCCTAGAGGCTGAGGTGTATGGGCAGAGCCCCCAAAGCCTTGGTCCCAGGGAAGTGGCTTGAGTGATCCTCAGTGTGAATCGAAGTCCTGGGAGCCGTCATACTCCAACTCTTGGAGCGCATCCGAGGAATATCGGTTCCATTTCCTCGCTCTCATGCCACTTCTTTCCTCATCAGGAAAACTACCATAGTCGCCATCACACCCCCTGCTGCTTTCTGTGTCCCTGCTTCCTTCTTCCTGCTCAGGGGAGTCGTCGCGCCAGCGATTTTCACTGTTTTCATCTTCCTCATCATCCTGATCTTCTTCCATTTCCTGTGCTGGATCATCCGCTTCTGCCTCGCACTTCTCACTCTAGGGCTGTCCCGAGAGTTGGCCTTGAGTCGATCTGGGAACAGCCATGTCCGGGTCCTTCAGGGCCTAAACATAGTCTTCTTCTTCATTGTCTAGGTGCTCTGCTACTTTTCCATCCTGGCAGATGGCCTGTGGCTCACGGCTCACCCTTAGTGATTTCGAGATGATCACCTGTGGTTGAGAATCCTCGGGGCAGGGAGAAGGAATGGGCAGGGTGTGTTTCTGAGCAACCTGGTCATGCCTGATATCACAGAGTTGGAATAGTTGCGCAGATGATGACGTGCCTCCTCTCTGTGACGTTCGTGTGGCAGCCTGAGAGTCTGGCTCGTCTGTATGAGGCCTGGCGGCAGCGGCCACAGCTGGCAGGGCTGCTTCTCCTTGCGCACAGGCGGCCCGGCGTTTGGAGAGCAGGCCACGGCGGTCCTCGTGCCGTGTCAGCAGCTTTGCCGTGAGGAGGTCGTCACGGATGCTGTGATGGCTTTCCAGAGAAGGAGTCAGGGCTCTGGTGGCCTTCTCTCTGCTCGTGCCTTTTCTGACATGCTTCCGAACAGGCTCATCCCGGGAGCGTCCCGTGGCTGCCAGCTTCAAGACGTTGTCCTGCAGGGAGCCCGTCGCCGCCCCCTGCGCCCCCCCTGGGACGCCCCGATTCCTGTACCTTTCCACGCCCGCATCAGCTCCTCGTCAGTATCTGCGAAACCATTCCATCTCAGCCAAGGCACCTTGGGCGCCACACCCGCCTTCCTGCTCTTGGCACTCTTCTCTTCCACTTCCAAAGCCATTGGTGGCCCATCATGTGTCTCCTGGGGCAGCCTGGCCTTGCTCTCCTTCAGCCTGACACGATTGGCTCTGGATTCCTCCTTCAGTCTTTGCCAAGAGAGCTGTTCTTCATCCTTTGGGATCTGGAGCATTCCCCCCCATTCAGAAAGAGTGGAGTGCATCCCGGTGTCCTCATCCTCCTGAAGGACGCTCTCTCTTTCTCTCACTTGGCCCAAAGCCCTTTCCAGCTCCTCTCCTTTAGTCGCTAAGGCAGTGCGAGCCGCCTGGAGCTTGGTCTTGCCCTTGCCAGGGGCTGTTTGCAAGGGAAGCACTTGGTGATCCTTGTGTTCTGGGCGTGATAAAGAGGAATCAGTGAGGACCCTCTGGTGTTCCTCACACAACTTCTCTTTTGCCCGTCTTCCCCACAGCTAGTGAGACTCACCATGCTGTGGCGCAAATGACGTCTGAGCCCTGGACTGGTGAGGGCGAGATTTGGCAGGTTCCCGTTGGGCCCCAAATCGCAGACTTGGCGAAGCCCTCGGCAGTGCGGACAAGTCACGCTTTCATAGGCCCCCTCCCTGCCCTGGAGAAGACACACTGCCCAAAAGCTGTGGCCACATTGGACAGTCACTGGGTCAGGGCAGTAGCCCAGGCACATGGAGCAAGTGAGCTCTGCCTTCAGATTTTCAAGTAGGGCTCTTGAGTCCATCTTCCTAGGATTCGGATTCCTTCCTTCCCAGAGCTCCCACTCAGGACAGAACAGAGAAGGCTAGCCCTTCTGCTAGAGCTCTGCCACCAACTGATACTGCCCCAGAGCTGGGGAGTTCTTGGGAGGAGGCCTCCCCTGCTTAGCCCCGCCCCTGACTCCACCCACCATCGCAGCACAAGCTCTGCGTGGGCAGGGCCAACCTGGCTCCTCCCTACATCTCATCTCTCCACCCTAACAGGTCATTTGGACTCCTCTCACTGCCTCCTTCCCCTTTCCCCAATACCACAGTCCTTGGAGTTGACTTACTCTCCTTTTGCTCAGGAAAGGCCCCTTCTTGCCGGGTGTCCATCGTTATTGCTCGGGGAAGATGTCAAGCAGATGTACTCTTGGTCACACTTCGGTGACTTCCGCCACTGGACCGGGAATCCACAGGGTGGGCGTACGTGGCACCGCGTTCGCTCTTTCCCATAGACGATCGTGTGGGCGAGTCGCTCCCTTGTCAGAGCCTCGCTATCCTTTGGATGGCAACGCCAGGCCTCAATCAACCCAGGACTTCTTAAGCTGCAATGCCACACGTGCGCGGCGGGCAGAATTGGATTCCTGGGCTGTGTGAAAGCGCAGGTTTCTGAATGCATCTTGACTTTGTCTAAAACCTCAATGAACCTTTGCCTTGCGTTCAAAGATTTCACAAAATATGGACTGGATCTCATGGCCATGGACTTTCCCCGACAGGCAAACGGGACCAGGACACAAAAATGGGAAAGGATGCTGGAGTCAACCCATTTCTCCAGTTGTGCCAGCTCGAGGGAATACGTTCCAAGTCAAGGACTCTCGCAGAGCAGGATGGAAGCATCTGAGCAAGACTTTCCTTGACGGAAGGGATGTGGGGGAGGACAAGCACGTCAGTCAGGATGTGTCCCTGTTCCTTGACTTCCACAAGACCCTGCAGGAAAGGAGTCTGTCTGTGGCATCATTCCATTCGGGCGTCCCTTTGCATAGTGCGGAAAAAGGTCCACATCCGGAAAAGGCGTGCTGGATGCCAAGCCTATTTCTGACGTCCCGAGGAGGAAACCATTTCCAGATGGCAAGGCTGTCAGAATCCTTCCATCTTCAGAAGAGAAAGGGAGGTTCCCACTTCTGCTGACTGAATCTTGACCCATGCCCAAGTGGCACTTGACCTTATCTCTCAGCTGCACTTCCCAATGCTGTTTGCCTGAGGTGAGGGTCTGGTTGCCCGAAATTCAGCCAGAACACAGTCCAATCGATCTTTGTGGTCAGGCAGGCCCCGAGGGACACTTCCATACTGGACGCTCTTGACATCTGCAGGCAGGATGAGGTGAGCATTGACTGATTCCGGATCAAGAGTTCTATCCCTGGGCAGGCCCCTGCGCTCTTCTTTTTGGCCTGTGATGGGGATAGGGGCCCAGGCAGGGGAAGCCAGCTCTGGGCTCTGGAAGCACTGAGTCCTCTCTCCTCTTCAAAGTAGGCGCCATGGCCTGGAGTGTTGGCCAGGGCACCTTGTCCAAATTCTCCTCGACTTCTCCTTTCTTTCCGTGTTCCAAGACGATTTCCCTCCAGTCACTGCATCCAATTCACGGGAATTCCTCAGTTGACGTCCACACGCGACTCCCTTGGCATTTCGTCAAAGGATTCCCAGCTCTGCACGCGGGATCAAAGGAAGGCCACAGAAGGGAAATGGCAGGAGAAGAGCAGCACGGATTCGTTTCACGAAACCACCTTCCTGAAAACGTCCGCATTCTCTTCCTGCGTCTGCAAGGTGTATTCAGTCAGTCCAGGCTTTGGCATTGTGGACTTCTCTAGCACTAGGGTCCTCCACAGAAGTGCCTCACTCAGCAGCATGAAGCAGGACTTCCCTTCAGCAAGAGGACAGAAATTGGGGAGGGCCAAACTTGCCACCTGAAGCACATTAGCAGAATTTTTCTTTCGTTAATAGCTTCAAAAGGCTCCCTTTTCTCACCAGGATGGAAGATTAGGACTGCGCTGCATTTGCCATGGAAAGTCAATTCTTCACCTGGGAGGGGAAAATCGTTGAGATTCCACTACGGGCTGAAGGAAAGTTTCGGGAAAGGAGAAGAGCTTCTGGCAGGGTCAGGGGAAAAGGGATTGTCTCCTGATCCCAGTGGGCGCCAGTGCCGTTAGAGGCAAAGGACCTCGGACTTCTTGGAGCTATTTCTTTCTTTACCCAGTTGTTTGTGTATTTCTTTGTTTATTTGATCTTTGATTAAAATATTTTTTAAATATTTAATTTATTTTTATTTGAGATGATTTACCTTATTTTTTGGGGGGCGGGGGGAATTTAGTCGATCAAAATGTATTTATGTCTTCCTCTCCCCTGTAGCCCCCAATTCTCCAGAGGCCAGAATTGCACCTGAGGGCCGAACATCCACACATGCTTTCTTCTTCTCCATTCCCCTCCCAAGGTAATTGATAAGACTCGATGTCAGGGGCAGCGGCAGCAGCCTAGAGGCTGAGGTGTATGGGCAGAGCCCCCAAAGCCTTGGTCCCAGGGAAGTGGCTTGAGTGATCCTCAGTGTGAATCGAAGTCCTGGGAGCCGTCATACTCCAACTCTTGGAGCGCATCCGAGGAATATCGGTTCCATTTCCTCGCTCTCATGCCACTTCTTTCCTCATCAGGAAAAGTACCATAGTCGCCATCACACCCCCTGCTGCTCTCTGTGTCCCTGCTTCCTTCTTCCTGCTCAGGGGAGTCGTCGCGCCAGCGACTTTCACTGTTTTCATCTTCCTCATCATCCTGATCTTCTTCCATTTCCTGTGCTGGATCATCCGCTTCTGCCTCGCACTTCTCACTCTAGGGCTGTCCCGAGAGTTGGCCTTGAGTCGATCTGGGAACAGCCATGTCCGGGTCCTTCAGGGCCTAAACATAGTCTTCTTTTTCTTCAGTGTCTAGGTGCTCTGCTACTTTTCCATCCTGGCAGATGGCCTGTGGCTCACGGCTCACCCTTAGTGATTTCGAGATGATCACCTGTGGTTGAGAATCCTCGGGGCAGGGAGAAGGAATGGGCAGGGTGTGTTTCTGAGCAACCTGGTCATGCCTGATATCACAGAGTTGGAATTGTTGCGCAGATGATGACGTGCCTCCTCTCTGTGACGTTCGTGTGGCAGCCTGAGAGTCTGGCTCGTCTGTATGAGGCCTGGCCGCAGCGGCCACAGCTGGCAGGGCTGCTTCTCCTTGCGCACAGGCGGCCCGGCGTTTGGAGAGCAGGCCACGGCGGTCCTCGTGCCGTGTCAGCAGCTTTGCCGTGAGGAGGTCGTCACGGATGCTGTGATGGCTTTCCAGAGAAGGAGTCAGGGCTCTGGTGGCCTTCTCTCTGCTCGTGCCTTTTCTGACATGCTTCCGAACAGGCTCATCCCGGGAGCGTCCCGTGGCTGCCAGCTTCAAGACGTTGTCCTGCAGGGAGCCCGTCGCCGCCCCCTGCGCCCCTCCTGGGACGCCCCACCCCGATTCCTGTACCTTTCCACGCCCGCATCAGCTCCTCGTCAGTATCCGCGCCACCATTCCATCTCAGCCAAGGCACCTTGGGCGCGACACCCGCCTTCCTGCTCTTGGCACTCTTCTCTTCCACTTCCAAAGCCATTGGTGGCCCATCATGTGTCTCCTGGGGCAGCCTGGCCTTGCTCTCCTTCAGCCTGACACGATTGGCTCTGGATTCCTCCTTCAGTCTTTGCCAAGAGAGCTGTTCTTCATCCTTTGGGATCTGGAGCATTTCCCCCCATTCAGAAAGAGTGGAGTGCATCCGGTGTCCTCAATCCTCCTGAAGGAGGCTCTCTCTTTCTCTCACTTGGCCCAAAGCCTTTCCAGCTCCTCTCCTTTGGTCGCTAAGGCAGTGCGAGCCGCCTGGAGCTTGGCCTTGCCCTTGCCAGGGGCTGTTTGCAAGGGAAGCACTTGGTGATCCTTGTGTTCTGGGCGTGATAAAGAGGAATCAGTGAGGACCCTCTGGTGTTCCTCACACAACTTCTCTTTTGCCCGTCTTCCCCACAGCTAGTGAGACTCACCATGCTGTGGCGCAAATGACGTCTGAGCCCTGGACTGGTGAGGGCGAGATTTGGCAGGTTCCCGTTGGGCCCCAAATCGCAGACTTGGCGAAGCCCTCGGCAGTGCGGACAAGTCACGCTTTCATAGGCCCCCTCCCTGCCCTGGAGAAGACACACTGCCCAAAAGCTGTGGCCACATTGGACAGTCACTGGGTCAGGGCAGTAGCCCAGGCACATGGAGCAAGTGAGCTCTGCCTTCAGATTTTCAAGTAGGGCTCTTGAGTCCATCTTCCTAGGATTCGGATTCCTTCCTTCCCAGAGCTCCCACTCAGGACAGAACAGAGAAGGCTAGCCCTTCTGCTAGAGCTCTGCCACCAACTGATACTGCCCCAGAGCTGGGGAGTCCTTGGGAGGAGGCCTCCCCTGCTTAGCCCCGCCCCTGACTCCACCCACCATCGCAGCACAAGCTCTGCGTGGGCAGGGCCAACCTGGCTCCTCCTACATCTCATCTCTCCACCCTAACAGGTCATTTGGACTCCTCTCACTGCCTCCTTCCCCTTTCCCCAATACCACAGTCCTTGGAGTTGACTTACTCTCCTTTTGCTCAGGAAAGGCCCCTTCTTGCCGGGTGTCCATCGTTATTGCTCGGGGAAGATGTCAAGCAGATGTACTCTTGGTCACACTTCGGTGACTTCCGCCACTGGACCGGGAATCCACAGGGTGGGCGTACGTGGCACCGCGTTCGCTCTTTCCCATAGACGATCGTGTGGGCGAGTCGCTCCCTTGTCAGAGCCTCGCTATCCTTTGGATGGCAACGCCAGGCCTCAATCAACCCAGGACTTCTTAAGCTGCAATGCCACACGTGCGCGGCGGGCAGAATTGGATTCCTGGGCTGTGTGAAAGCGCAGGTTTCTGAATGCATCTTGACTTTGTCTAAAACCTCAATGAACCTTTGCCTTGCGTTCAAAGATTTCACAAAATATGGACTGGATCTCATGGCCATGGACTTTCCCCGACAGGCAAACGGGACCAGGACACAAAAATGGGAAAGGATGCTGGAGTCAACCCATTTCTCCAGTTGTGCCAGCTCGAGGGAATACGTTCCAAGTCAAGGACTCTCCCAGAGCAGGATGGAAGCATCTGAGCAAGACTTTCCTTGACGGAAGGGATGTGGGGGAGGACAAGCACGTCAGTCAGGATGTGTCCCTGTTCCTTGACTTCCACAAGACCCTGCAGGAAAGGAGTCTGTCTGTGGCATCATTCCACTCGGGCGTCCCTTTGCATAGTGCGGAAAAAGGTCCACATCCGGAAAAGGCGTGCTGGATGCCAAGCCTATTTCTGACGTCCCGAGGAGGAAACCATTTCCAGATGGCAAGGCTGTCAGAATCCTTCCATCTTCAGAAGAGAAAGGGAGGTTCCCACTTCTGCTGACTGAATCTTGACCCATGCCCAAGTGGCACTTGACCTTATCTCTCAGCTGCACTTCCCAATGCTGTTTGCCTGAGGTGAGGGTCTGGTTGCCCGAAATTCAGCCAGAACACAGTCCAATCGATCTTTGTGGTCAGGCAGGCCCCGAGGGACACTTCCATACTGGACGCTCTTGACATCTGCAGGCAGGATGAGGTGAGCATTGACTGATTCCGGATCAAGAGTTCTATCCCTGGGCAGGCCCCTGCGCTCTTCTTTTTGGCCTGTGATGGGGATAGGGGCCCAGGCAGGGGAAGCCAGCTCTGGGCTCTGGAAGCACTGAGTCCTCTCTCCTCTTCAAAGTAGGCGCCATGGCCTGGAGTGTTGGCCAGGGCACCTTGTCCAAATTCTCCTCGACTTCTCCTTTCTTTCCGTGTTCCAAGACGATTTCCCTCCAGTCACTGCATCCAATTCACGGGAATTCCTCAGTTGACGTCCACACGCGACTCCCTTGGCATTTCGTCAAAGGATTCCCAGCTCTGCACGCGGGATCAAAGGAAGGCCACAGAAGGGAAATGGCAGGAGAAGAGCAGCACGGATTCGTTTCACGAAACCACCTTCCTGAAAACGTCCGCATTCTCTTCCTGCGTCTGCAAGGTGTATTCAGTCAGTCCAGGCTTTGGCATTGTGGACTTCTCTAGCACTAGGGTCCTCCACAGAAGTGCCTCACTCAGCAGCATGAAGCAGGACTTCCCTTCAGCAAGAGGACAGAAATTGGGGAGGGCCCAAACTTGCCACCTGAAGCACATTAGCAGAATTTTTCTTTCGTTAATAGCTTCAAAAGGCTCCCTTTTCTCACCAGGATGGAAGATTAGGACTGCGCTGCATTTGCCATGGAAAGTCAATTCTTCACCTGGGAGGGGAAAATCGTTGAGATTCCACTACGGGCTGAAGGAAAGTTTCGGGAAAGGAGAAGAGCTTCTGGCAGGGTCAGGGGAAAAGGGATTGTCTCCTGATCCCAGTGGGCGCCAGTGCCGTTAGAGGCAAAGGACCTCGGACTTCTTGGAGCTATTTCTTTCTTTACCCAGTTGTTTGTGTATTTCTTTGTTTCATTTGATCTTTGATTAAAATATTTTTTAAATATTTAATTTATTTTTATTTGAGATGATTTACCTTATTTTTTGGGGGGCGGGGGGAATTTAGTCGATCAAATGTATTTATGTCTTCCTCTCCCCTGTAGCCCCCAATTCTCCAGAGGCCAGAATTGCACCTGAGGGCCGAACATCCACACATGCTTTCTTCTTCTCCATTCCCCTCCCAAGGTAATTGATAAGACTCGATGTCAGGGGCAGCGGCAGCAGCCTAGAGGCTGAGGTGTATGGGCAGAGCCCCCAAAGCCTTGGTCCCAGGGAAGTGGCTTGAGTGATCCTCAGTGTGAATCGAAGTCCTGGGAGCCGTCATACTCCAACTCTTGGAGCGCATCCGAGGAATATCGGTTCCATTTCCTCGCTCTCATGCCACTTCTTTCCTCATCAGGAAAAGTACCATAGTCGCCATCACACCCCCTGCTGCTCTCTGTGTCCCTGCTTCCTTCTTCCTGCTCAGGGGAGTCGTCGCGCCAGCGACTTTCACTGTTTTCATCTTCCTCATCATCCTGATCTTCTTCCATTTCCTGTGCTGGATCATCCGCTTCTGCCTCGCACTTCTCACTCTAGGGCTGTCCCGAGAGTTGGCCTTGAGTCGATCTGGGAACAGCCACGTCCGGGTCCTTCAGGGCCTAAACATAGTCTTCTTTTTCTTCAGTGTCTAGGTGCTCTGCTACTTTTCCATCCTGGCAGATGGCCTGTGGCTCACGGCTCACCCTTAGTGATTTCGAGATGATCACCTGTGGTTGAGAATCCTCGGGCAGGGAGAAGGAATGGGCAGGGTGTGTTTCTGAGCAACCTGGTCATGCCTGATATCACAGAGTTGGAATTGTTGCGCAGATGATGACGTGCCTCCTCTCTGTGACGTTCGTGTGGCAGCCTGAGAGTCTGGCTCGTCTGTATGAGGCCTGGCGGCAGCGGCCACAGCTGGCAGGGCTGCTTCTCCTTGCGCACAGGCGGCCCGGCGTTTGGAGAGCAGGCCACGGCGGTCCTCGTGCCGTGTCAGCAGCTTTGCCGTGAGGAGGTCGTCACGGATGCTGTGATGGCTTTCCAGAGAAGGAGTCAGGCTCTGGTGGCCTTCTCTCTGCTCGTGCCTTTTCTGACATGCTTCCGAACAGGCTCATCCCGGGAGCGTCCCGTGGCTGCCAGCTTCAAGACGTTGTCCTGCAGGGAGCCCGTCGCCGCCCCCTGCGCCCCTCCTGGGACGCCCCGATTCCTGTACCTTTCCACGCCGCATCAGCTCCTCGTCAGTATCCGCGCCACCATTCCATCTCAGCCAAGGCACCTTGGGCGCCACACCCGCCTTCCTGCTCTTGGCACTCTTCTCTTCCACTTCCAAGCCATTGGTGGCCCATCATGTGTCTCCTGGGGCAGCCTGGCCTTGCTCTTCTTCAGCCTGACACGATTGGCTCTGGATTCCTCCTTCAGTCTTTGCCAAGAGAGCTGTTCTTCATCCTTTGGGATCTGGAGCATTTCCCCCATTCAGAAAGAGTGGAGTGCATCCCGGTGTCCTCATCCTCCTGAAGGAGGCTCTCTCTTTCTCTCACTTGGCCCAAAGCCCTTTCCAGCTCCTCTCCTTTGGTCGCTAAGGCAGTGCGAGCCGCCTGGAGCTTGGCCTTGCCCTTGCCAGGGGCTGTTTGCAAGGGAAGCACTTGGTGATCCTTGTGTTCTGGGCGTGATAAAGAGGAATCAGTGAGGACCCTCTGGTGTTCCTCACACAACTTCTCTTTTGCCCGTCTTCCCCACAGCTAGTGAGACTCACCATGCTGTGGCGCAAATGACGTCTGAGCCCTGACTGGTGAGGGCGAGATTTGGCAGGTTCCCGTTGGGCCCCAAATCGCAGACTTGGCGAAGCCCTCGGCAGTGCGGACAAGTCACGCTTTCATAGGCCCCCTCCCTGCCCTGGAGAAGACACACTGCCCAAAAGCTGTGGCCACATTGGACAGTCACTGGGTCAGGGCAGTAGCCCAGGCACATGGAGCAAGTGAGCTCTGCCTTCAGATTTTCAAGTAGGGCTCTTGAGTCCATCTTCCTAGGATTCGGATTCCTTCCTTCCCAGAGCTCCCACTCAGGACAGAACAGAGAAGGCTAGCCCTTCTGCTAGAGCTCTGCCACCAACTGATACTGCCCCAGAGCTGGGGAGTTCTTGGGAGGAGGCCTCCCTGCTTAGCCCCGCCCCTGACTCCACCCACCATCGCAGCACAAGCTCTGCGTGGGCAGGGCCAACCTGGCTCCTCCCTACATCTCATCTCTCCACCCTAACAGGTCATTTGGACTCCTCTCACTGCCTCCTTCCCCTTTCCCCAATACCACAGTCCTTGGAGTTGACTTACTCTCCTTTTGCTCAGGAAAGGCCCCTTCTTGCCGGGTGTCCATCGTTATTGCTCGGGGAAGATGTCAAGCAGATGTACTCTTGGTCACACTTCGGTGACTTCCGCCACTGGACCGGGAATCCACAGGGTGGGCGTACGTGGCACCGCGTTCGCTCTTTCCCATAGACGATCGTGTGGGCGAGTCGCTCCCTTGTCAGAGCCTCGCTATCCTTTGGATGGCAACGCCAGGCCTCAATCAACCCAGGACTTCTTAAGCTGCAATGCCACACGTGCGCGGCGGGCAGAATTGGATTCCTGGGCTGTGTGAAAGCGCAGGTTTCTGAATGCATCTTGACTTTGTCTAAAACCTCAATGAACCTTTGCCTTGCGTTCAAAGATTTCACAAAATATGGACTGGATCTCATGGCCATGGACTTTCCCCGACAGGCAAACGGGACCAGGACACAAAAATGGGAAAGGATGCTGGAGTCAACCCATTTCTCCAGTTGTGCCAGCTCGAGGGAATACGTTCCAAGTCAAGGACTCTCCCAGAGCAGGATGGAAGCATCTGAGCAAGACTTTCCTTGACGGAAGGGATGTGGGGGAGGACAAGCACGTCAGTCAGGATGTGTCCCTGTTCCTTGACTTCCACAAGACCCTGCAGGAAAGGAGTCTGTCTGTGGCATCATTCCACTCGGGCGTCCCTTTGCATAGTGCGGAAAAAGGTCCACATCCGGTAAAGGCGTGCTGGATGCCAAGCCTATTTCTGACGTCCCGAGGAGGAAACCATTTCCAGATGGCAAGGCTGTCAGAATCCTTCCATCTTCAGAAGAGAAAGGGAGGTTCCCACTTCTGCTGACTGAATCTTGACCCATGCCCAAGTGGCACTTGACCTTATCTCTCAGCTGCACTTCCCAATGCTGTTTGCCTGAGGTGAGGGTCTGGTTGCCCGAAATTCAGCCAGAACACAGTCCAATCCATCTTTGTGGTCAGGCAGGCCCCGAGGGACACTTCCATACTGGACGCTCTTGACATCTGCAGGCAGGATGAGGTGAGCATTGACTGATTCCGGATCAAGAGTTCTATCCCTGGGCAGGCCCCTGCGCTCTTCTTTCTGGCCTGTGATGGGGACGGGGGCCCAGGCAGGGGAAGCCAGCTCTGGGCTCTGGAAGCACTGAGTCCTCTCTCCTCTTCAAAGTAGGCGCCATGGCCTGGAGTGTTGGCCAGGGCACCTTGTCCAAATTCTCCTCGACTTCTCCTTTCTTTCCGTGTTCCAAGACGATTTCCCTCCAGTCACTGCATCCAGTTCACGGGAATTCCTCAGTTGACGTCCACACGCGACTCCCTTGGCATTTCTGTCAAAGGATTCCCAGCTCTGCACGCGGGATCAAAGGAAGGCCACAGAAGGGAAATGGCAGGAGAAGAGCAGCACGGATTCGTTTCACGAAACCACCTTCCGGAAAACGTCCGCATTCTCTTCCTGCGTCTGCAAGGTGTATTCAGTCAGTCCAGGCTTTGGCATTGTGGACTTCTCTAGCACTAGGGTCCTCCACAGAAGTGCCTCACTCAGCAGCATGAAGCAGGACTTCCCTTCAGCAAGAGGACAGAAATTGGGGAGGGCCAAACTTGCCACCTGAAGCACATTAGCAGAATTTTTCTTTCGTTAATAGCTTCAAAAGGCTCCCTTTTCTCACCAGGATGGAAGATTAGGACTGCGCTGCATTTGCCATGGAAAGTCAATTCTTCACCTGGGAGGGGAAAATCGTTGAGATTCCACTACGGGCTGAAGGAAAGTTTCGGGAAAGGAGAAGAGCTTCTGGCAGAGTCAGGGGAAAAGGGATTGTCTCCTGATCCCAGTGGGCGCCAGTGCCGTTAGTGGCAAAGGACCTCGGACTTCTTGGAGCTATTTCTTTCTTTACCCAGTTGTTTGTGTATTTCTTTGTTTATTTGATCTTTGATTAAAATATTTTTTAAATATTTAATTTATTTTTATTTGAGATGATTTACCTTATTTTTGGGGGGGGGGAATTTAGTCGATCAAAATGTATTCATGTCTTCCTCTCCCCTGTCGCCCCCAATTCTCCAGAGGCCAGAATTGCACCTGAGGGCCGAACATCCACACATGCTTTCTTCTTCTCCATTCCCCTCCCAAGGTAATTGATAAGACTCGATGTCAGCGGCAGCGGCAGCAGCCTAGAGGCTGAGGTGTATGGGCAGAGCCCCCAAAGCCTTGGTCCCAGGGAAGTGGCTTGAGTGATCCTCAGTGTGAATCGAAGTCCTGGGAGCCGTCATACTCCAACTCTTGGAGCGCATCCGAGGAATATCGGTTCCATTTCCTCGCTCTCATGCCACTTCTTTCCTCATCAGGAAAACTACCATAGTCGCCATCACACCCCCTGCTGCTTTCTGTGTCCCTGCTTCCTTCTTCGTGCTCAGGGGAGTCGTCGCGCCAGCGATTTTCACTGTTTTCATCTTCCTCATCATCCTGATCTTCTTCCATTTCCTGTGCTGGATCATCCGCTTCTGCCTCGCACTTCTCACTCTAGGGCTGTCCCGAGAGTTGGCCTTGAGTCGATCTGGGAACAGCCATGTCCGGGTCCTTCAGGGCCTAAACATAGTCTTCTTCTTCATTGTCTAGGTGCTCTGCTACTTTTCCATCCTGGCAGATGGCCTGTGGCTCACGGCTCACCCTTAGTGATTTCGAGATGATCACCTGTGGTTGAGAATCCTCGGGGCAGGGAGAAGGAATGGGCAGGGTGTGTTTCTGAGCAACCTGGTCATGCCTGATATCACAGAGTTGGAATAGTTGCGCAGATGATGACGTGCCTCCTCTCTGTGACGTTCGTGTGGCAGCCTGAGAGTCTGGCTCGTCTGTATGAGGCCTGGCGGCAGCGGCCACAGCTGGCAGGGCTGCTTCTCCTTGCGCACAGGCGGCCCGGCGTTTGGAGAGCAGGCCACGGCGGTCCTCGTGCCGTGTCAGCAGCTTTGCCGTGAGGAGGTCGTCACGGATGCTGTGATGGCTTTCCAGAGAAGGAGTCAGGGCTCTGGTGGCCTTCTCTCTGCTCGTGCCTTTTCTGACATGCTTCCGAACAGGCTCATCCCGGGAGCGTCCCGTGGCTGCCAGCTTCAAGACGTTGTCCTGCAGGGAGCCCGTCGCCGCCCCCTGCGCCCCTCCTGGGACGCCCCGATTCCTGTACCTTTCCACGCCCGCATCAGCTCCTCGTCAGTATCTGCGCCACCATTCCATCTCAGCCAAGGCACCTTGGGCGCCACACCCGCCTTCCTGCTCTTGGCACTCTTCTCTTTCACTTCCAAAGCCATTGGTGGCCCATCATGTGTCTCCTGGGGCAGCCTGGCCTTGCTCTCCTTCAGCCTGACACGATTGGCTCTGGATTCCTCCTTCAGTCTTTGCCAAGAGAGCTGTTCTTCATCCTTTGGGATCTGGAGCATTCCCCCCCATTCAGAAAGAGTGGAGTGCATCCCGGTGTCCTCATCCTCCTGAAGGACGCTCTCTCTTTCTCTCACTTTGCCCAAAGCCCTTTCCAGCTCCTCTCCTTTAGTCGCTAAGGCAGTGCGAGCCGCCTGGAGCTTGGTCTTGCCCTTGCCAGGGGATGTTTGCAAGGGAAGCACTTGGTGATCCTTGTGTTATGGGCGTGATAAAGATAAATCAGTGAGGACCCTCTGGTGTTCCTCACACAACTTCTCTTTTGCCCGTCTTCCCCACAGCTAGTGAGACTCACCATGCTGTGGCGCAAATGACGTCTGAGCCCTGGACTGGTGAGGGCGAGATTTGGCAGGTTCCCGTTGGGCCCCAAATCGCAGACTTGGCGAAGCCCTCGGCAGTGCGGACAAGTCACGCTTTCATAGGCCCCCTCCCTGCCCTGGAGAAGACACACTGCCCAAAAGCTGTGGCCACATTGGACAGTCACTGGGTCAGGGCAGTAGCCCAGGCACATGGAGCAAGTGAGCTCTGCCTTCAGATTTTCAAGTAGGGCTCTTGAGTCCATCTTCCTAGGATTCGGATTCCTTCCTTCCCAGAGCTCCCACTCAGGACAGAACAGAGAAGGCTAGCCCTTCTGCTAGAGCTCTGCCACCAACTGATACTGCCCCAGAGCTGGGGAGT
This sequence comes from Notamacropus eugenii, assembly GCF_028372415.1. NCBI lineage: Eukaryota > Metazoa > Chordata > Mammalia > Diprotodontia > Macropodidae > Notamacropus > Notamacropus eugenii. The sequence goes on from NW_027325117.1 coordinate 267,959, forward strand.
TCTTGGGAGGAGGCCTCCCCTGCTTAGCCCCGCCCCTGACTCCACCCACCATCGCAGCACAAGCTCTGCGTGGGCAGGGCCAACCTGGCTCCTCCCTACATCTCATCTCTCCACCCTAACAGGTCATTTGGACTCCTCTCACTGCCTCCTTCCCCTTTCCCCAATACCACAGTCCTTGGAGTTGACTTACTCTCCTTTTGCTCAGGAAAGGCCCCTTCTTGCCGGGTGTCCATCGTTATTGCTCGGGGAAGATGTCAAGCAGATGTACTCTTGGTCACACTTCGGTGACTTCCGCCACTGGACCGGGAATCCACAGGGTGGGCGTACGTGGCACCGCGTTCGCTCTTTCCCATAGACGATCGTGTGGGCGAGTCGCTCCCTTGTCAGAGCCTCGCTATCCTTTGGATGGCAACGCCAGGCCTCAATCAACCCAGGACTTCTTAAGCTGCAATGCCACACGTGCGCGGCGGGCAGAATTGGATTCCTGGGCTGTGTGAAAGCGCAGGTTTCTGAATGCATCTTGACTTTGTCTAAAACCTCAATGAACCTTTGCCTTGCGTTCAAAGATTTCACAAAATATGGACTGGATCTCATGGCCATGGACTTTCCCCGACAGGCAAACGGGACCAGGACACAAAAATGGGAAAGGATGCTGGAGTCAACCCATTTCTCCAGTTGTGCCAGCTCGAGGGAATACGTTCCAAGTCAAGGACTCTCGCAGAGCAGGATGGAAGCATCTGAGCAAGACTTTCCTTGACGGAAGGGATGTGGGGGAGGACAAGCACGTCAGTCAGGATGTGTCCCTGTTCCTTGACTTCCACAAGACCCTGCAGGAAAGGAGTCTGTCTGTGGCATCATTCCATTCGGGCGTCCCTTTGCATAGTGCGGAAAAAGGTCCACATCCGGAAAAGGCGTGCTGGATGCCAAGCCTATTTCTGACGTCCCGAGGAGGAAACCATTTCCAGATGGCAAGGCTGTCAGAATCCTTCCATCTTCAGAAGAGAAAGGGAGGTTCCCACTTCTGCTGACTGAATCTTGACCCATGCCCAAGTGGCACTTGACCTTATCTCTCAGCTGCACTTCCCAATGCTGTTTGCCTGAGGTGAGGGTCTGGTTGCCCGAAATTCAGCCAGAACACAGTCCAATCGATCTTTGTGGTCAGGCAGGCCCCGAGGGACACTTCCATACTGGACGCTCTTGACATCTGCAGGCAGGATGAGGTGAGCATTGACTGATTCCGGATCAAGAGTTCTATCCCTGGGCAGGCCCCTGCGCTCTTCTTTTTGGCCTGTGATGGGGATAGGGGCCCAGGCAGGGGAAGCCAGCTCTGGGCTCTGGAAGCACTGAGTCCTCTCTCCTCTTCAAAGTAGGCGCCATGGCCTGGAGTGTTGGCCAGGGCACCTTGTCCAAATTCTCCTCGACTTCTCTTTTCTTTCCGTGTTCCAAGACGATTTCCCTCCAGTCACTGCATCCAATTCACGGGAATTCCTCAGTTGACGTCCACACGCGACTCCCTTGGCATTTCGTCAAAGGATTCCCAGCTCTGCACGCGGGATCAAAGGAAGGCCACAGAAGGGAAATGGCAGGAGAAGAGCAGCACGGATTCGTTTCACGAAACCACCTTCCTGAAAACGTCCGCATTCTCTTCCTGCGTCTGCAAGGTGTATTCAGTCAGTCCAGGCTTTGGCATTGTGGACTTCTCTAGCACTAGGGTCCTCCACAGAAGTGCCTCACTCAGCAGCATGAAGCAGGACTTCCCTTCAGCAAGAGGACAGAAATTGGGGAGGGCCAAACTTGCCACCTGAAGCACATTAGCAGAATTTTTCTTTCCTTAATAGCTTCAAAAGGCTCCCTTTTCTCACCAGGATGGAAGATTAGGACTGCGCTGCATTTGCCATGGAAAGTCAATTCTTCACCTGGGAGGGGAAAATCGTTGAGATTCCACTACGGGCTGAAGGAAAGTTTCGGGAAAGGAGAAGAGCTTCTGGCAGGGTCAGGGGAAAAGGGATTGTCTCCTGATCCCAGTGGGCGCCAGTGCCGTTAGTGGCAAAGGACCTCGGACTTCTTGGAGCTATTTCTTTCTTTACCCAGTTGTTTGTGTATTTCTTTGTTTATTTGATCTTTGATTAAAATATTTTTTAAATATTTAATTTATTTTTATTTGAGATGATTTACCTTATTTTTTTGGGGGCGGGGGGAATTTAGTCGATCAAAATGTATTTATGTCTTCCTCTCCCCTGTAGCCCCCAATTCTCCAGAGGCCAGAATTGCACCTGAGGGCCGAACATCCACACATGCTTTCTTCTTCTCCATTCCCCTCCCAAGGTAATTGATAAGACTCGATGTCAGGGGCAGCGGCAGCAGCCTAGAGGCTGAGGTGTATGGGCAGAGCCCCCAAAGCCTTGGTCCCAGGGAAGTGGCTTGAGTGATCCTCAGTGTGAATCGAAGTCCTGGGAGCCGTCATACTCCAACTCTTGGAGCGCATCCGAGGAATATCGGTTCCATTTCCTCGCTCTCATGCCACTTCTTTCCTCATCAGGAAAAGTACCATAGTCGCCATCACACCCCCTGCTGCTCTCTGTGTCCCTGCTTCCTTCTTCCTGCTCAGGGGAGTCGTCGCGCCAGCGACTTTCACTGTTTTCATCTTCCTCATCATCCTGATCTTCTTCCATTTCCTGTGCTGGATCATCCGCTTCTGCCTCGCACTTCTCACTCTAGGGCTGTCCCGAGAGTTGGCCTTGAGTCGATCTGGGAACAGCCATGTCCGGGTCCTTCAGGGCCTAAACATAGTCTTCTTTTTCTTCAGTGTCTAGGTGCTCTGCTACTTTTCCATCCTGGCAGATGGCCTGTGGCTCACGGCTCACCCTTAGTGATTTCGAGATGATCACCTGTGGTTGAGAATCCTCGGGGCAGGGAGAAGGAATGGGCAGGGTGTGTTTCTGAGCAACCTGGTCATGCCTGATATCACAGAGTTGGAATTGTTGCGCAGATGATGACGTGCCTCCTGTCTGTGACGTTCGTGTGGCAGCCTGAGAGTCTGGCTCGTCTGTATGAGGCCTGGCGGCAGCGGCCACAGCTGGCAGGGCTGCTTCTCCTTGCGCACAGGCGGCCCGGCGTTTGGAGAGCAGGCCACGGCGGTCCTCGTGCCGTGTCAGCAGCTTTGCCGTGAGGAGGTCGTCACGGATGCTGTGATGGCTTTCCAGAGAAGGAGTCAGGGCTCTGGTGGCCTTCTCTCTGCTCGTGCCTTTTCTGACATGCTTCCGAACAGGCTCATCCCGGGAGCGTCCCGTGGCTGCCAGCTTCAAGACGTTGTCCTGCAGGGAGCCCGTCGCCGCCCCCTGCGCCCCTCCTGGGACGCCCCGATTCCTGTACCTTTCCACACCCGCATCAGCTCCTCGTCAGTATCCGCGCCACCATTCCATCTCAGCCAAGGCACCTTGGGCGCCACACCCGCCTTCCTGCTCTTGGCACTCTTCTCTTCCACTTCCAAAGCCATTGGTGGCCCATCATGTGTCTCCTGGGGCAGCCTGGCCTTGCTCTCCTTCAGCCTGACACGATTGGCTCTGGATTCCTCCTTCAGTCTTTGCCAAGAGAGCTGTTCTTCATCCTTTGGGATCTGGAGCATTTCCCCCCATTCAGAAAGAGTGGAGTGCATCCCGGTGTCCTCATCCTCCTGAAGGAGGCTCTCTCTTTCTCTCACTTGGCCCAAAGCCCTTTCCAGCTCCTCTCCTTTGGTCGCTAAGGCAGTGCGAGCCGCCTGGAGCTTGGCCTTGCCCTTGCCAGGGGCTGTTTGCAAGGGAAGCACTTGGTGATCCTTGTGTTCTGGGCGTGATAAAGAGGAATCAGTGAGGACCCTCTGGTGTTCCTCACACAACTTCTCTTTTGCCCGTCTTCCCCACAGCTAGTGAGACTCACCATGCTGTGGCGCAAATGACGTCTGAGCCCTGGACTGGTGAGGGCGAGATTTGGCAGGTTCCCGTTGGGCCCCAAATCGCAGACTTGGCGAAGCCCTCGGCAGTGCGGACAAGTCACGCTTTCATAGGCCCCCTCCCTGCCCTGGAGAAGACACACTGCCCAAAAGCTGTGGCCACATTGGACAGTCACTGGGTCAGGGCAGTAGCCCAGGCACATGGAGCAAGTGAGCTCTGCCTTCAGATTTTCAAGTAGGGCTCTTGAGTCCATCTTCCTAGGATTCGGATTCCTTCCTTCCCAGAGCTCCCACTCAGGACAGAACAGAGAAGGCTAGCCCTTCTGCTAGAGCTCTGCCACCAACTGATACTGCCCCAGAGCTGGGGAGTCCTTGGGAGGAGGCCTCCCCTGCTTAGCCCCGCCCCTGACTCCACCCACCATCGCAGCACAAGCTCTGCGTGGGCAGGGCCAACCTGGCTCCTCCCTACATCTCATCTCTCCACCCTAACAGGTCATTTGGACTCCTCTCACTGCCTCCTTCCCCTTTCCCCAATACCACAGTCCTTGGAGTTGACTTACTCTCCTTTTGCTCAGGAAAGGCCCCTTCTTGCCGGGTGTCCATCGTTATTGCTCTGGGAAGATGTCAAGCAGATGTACTCTTGGTCACACTTCGGTGACTTCCGCCACTGGACCGGGAATCCACAGGGTGGGCGTACGTGGCACCGCGTTCGCTCTTTCCCATAGACGATCGTGTGGGCGAGTCGCTCCCTTGTCAGAGCCTCGCTATCCTTTGGATGGCAACGCCAGGCCTCAATCAACCCAGGACTTCTTAAGCTGCAATGCCACACGTGCGCGGCGGGCAGAATTGGATTCCTGGGCTGTGTGAAAGCGCAGGTTTCTGAATGCATCTTGACTTTGTCTGAAACCTCAATGAACCTTTGCCTTGCGTTCAAAGATTTCACAAAATATGGACTGGATCTCATGGCCATGGACTTTCCCCGACAGGCAAACGGGACCAGGACACAAAAATGGGAAAGGATGCTGGAGTCAACCCATTTCTCCAGTTGTGCCAGCTCGAGGGAATACGTTCCAAGTCAAGGACTCTCGCAGAGCAGGATGGAAGCATCTGAGCAAGACTTTCCTTGACGGAAGGGATGTGGGGGAGGACAAGCACGTCAGTCAGGATGTGTCCCTGTTCCTTGACTTCCACAAGACCCTGCAGGAAAGGAGTCTGTCTGTGGCATCATTCCACTCGGGCGTCCCTTTGCATAGTGCGGAAAAAGGTCCACATCCGGAAAAGGCGTGCTGGATGCCAAGCCTATTTCTGACGTCCCGAGGAGGAAACCATTTCCAGATGGCAAGGCTGTCAGAATCCTTCCATCTTCAGAAGAGAAAGGGAGGTTCCCACTTCTGCTGACTGAATCTTGACCCATGCCCAAGTGGCACTTGACCTTATCTCTCAGCTGCACTTCCCAATGCTGTTTGCCTGAGGTGAGGGTCTGGTTGCCCGAAATTCAGCCAGAACACAGTCCAATCGATCTTTGTGGTCAGGCAGGCCCCGAGGGACACTTCCATACTGGACGCTCTTGACATCTGCAGGCAGGATGAGGTGAGCATTGACTGATTCCGGATCAAGAGTTCTATCCCTGGGCAGGCCCCTGCGCTCTTCTTTCTGGCCTGTGATGGGGACGGGGGCCCAGGCAGGGGAAGCCAGCTCTGGGCTCTGGAAGCACTGAGTCCTCTCTCCTCTTCAAAGTAGGCGCCATGGCCTGGAGTGTTGGCCAGGGCACCTTGTCCAAATTCTCCTCGACTTCTCCTTTCTTTCCGTGTTCCAAGACGATTTCCCTCCAGTCACTGCATCCAATTCACGGGAATTCCTCAGTTGACGTCCACACGCGACTCCCTTGGCATTTCTGTCAAAGGATTCCCAGCTCTGCACGCGGGATCAAAGGAAGGCCACAGAAGGGAAATGGCAGGAGAAGAGCAGCACGGATTCGTTTCACGAAACCACCTTCCTGAAAACGTCCGCATTCTCTTCCTGCGTCTGCAAGGTGTATTCAGTCAGTCCAGGCTTTGGCATTGTGGACTTCTCTAGCACTAGGGTCCTCCACAGAAGTGCCTCACTCAGCAGCATGAAGCAGGACTTCCCTTCAGCAAGAGGACAGAAATTGGGGAGGGCCAAACTTGCCACCTGAAGCACATTAGCAGAATTTTTCTTTCCTTAATAGCTTCAAAAGGCTCCCTTTTCTCACCAGGATGGAAGATTAGGAATGCGCTGCATTGGACATGGAAAGTCAATTCTTCACCTGGGAGGGGAAAATCGTTGAGATTCCACTACGGGCTGAAGGAAAGTTTCGGGAAAGGAGAAGAGCTTCTGGCAGGGTCAGGGGAAAAGGGATTGTCTCCTGATCCCAGTGGGCGCCAGTGCCGTTAGAGGCAAAGGACCTCGGACTTCTTGGAGCTATTTCTTTCTTTACCCAGTTGTTTGTGTATTTCTTTGTTTATTTGATCTTTGATTAAAATATTTTTTAAATATTTAATTTATTTTTATTTGAGATGATTTACCTTATTTTTTTGGGGGGGGGGAATTTAGTCGATCAAAATGTATTCATGTCTTCCTCTCCCCTGTAGCCCCCAATTCTCCAGAGGCCAGAATTGCACCTGAGGGCCGAACATCCACACATGCTTTCTTCTTCTCCATTCCCCTCCCAAGGTAATTGATAAGACTCGATGTCAGCGGCAGCGGCAGCAGCCTAGAGGCTGAGGTGTATGGGCAGAGCCCCCAAAGCCTTGGTCCCAGGGAAGTGGCTTGAGTGATCCTCAGTGTGAATCGAAGTCCTGGGAGCCGTCATACTCCAACTCTTGGAGCGCATCCGAGGAATATCGGTTCCATTTCCTCGCTCTCATGCCACTTCTTTCCTCATCAGGAAAACTACCATAGTCGCCATCACACCCCCTGCTGCTTTCTGTGTCCCTGCTTCCTTCTTCCTGCTCAGGAGAGTCGTCGCGCCAGCGATTTTCACTGTTTTCATCTTCCTCATCATCCTGATCTTCTTCCATTTCCTGTGCTGGATCATCCGCTTCTGCCTCGCACTTCTCACTCTAGGGCTGTCCCGAGAGTTGGCCTTGAGTCGATCTGGGAACAGCCATGTCCGGGTCCTTCAGGGCCTAAACATAGTCTTCTTCTTCATTGTCTAGGTGCTCTGCTACTTTTCCATCCTGGCAGATGGCCTGTGGCTCACGGCTCACCCTTATTGATTTCGAGATGATCACCTGTGGTTGAGAATCCTCGGGGCAGGGAGAAGGAATGGGCAGGGTGTGTTTCTGAGCAACCTGCTCATGCCTGATATCACAGAGTTGGAATTGTTGCGCAGATGATGACGTGCCTCCTCTCTGTGACGTTCGTGTGGCAGCCTGAGAGTCTGGCTCGTCTGTATGAGGCCTGGCGGCAGCGGCCACAGCTGGCAGGGCTGCTTCTCCTTGCGCACAGGCGGCCCGGCGTTTGGAGAGCAGGCCACGGCGGTCCTGGTGCCGTGTCAGCAGCTTTGCCGTGAGGAGGTCGTCACGGATGCTGTGATGGCTTTCCAGAGAAGGAGTCAGGGCTCTGGTGGCCTTCTCTCTGCTCGTGCCTTTTCTGACATGCTTCCGAACAGGCTCATCCCGGGAGCGTCCCGTGGCTGCCAGCTTCAAGACGTTGTCCTGCAGGGAGCCCGTCGCCGCCCCCTGCGCCCCTCCTGGGACGCCCCGATTCCTGTACCTTTCCACGCCCGCATCAGCTCCTCGTCAGTATCCGCGCCACCATTCCATCTCAGCCAAGGCACCTTGGGCGCCACACCCGCCTTCCTGCTCTTGGCACTCTTCTCTTCCACTTCCAAAGCCATTGGTGGCCCATCATGTGTCTCCTGGGGCAGCCTGGCCTTGCTCTCCTTCAGCCTGACACGATTGGCTCTGGATTCCTCCTTCAGTCTTTGCCAAGAGAGCTGTTCTTCATCCTTTGGGATCTGGAGCATTTCCCCCCATTCAGAAAGAGTGGAGTGCATCCCGGTGTCCTCATCCTCCTGAAGGAGGCTCTCTTTCTCTCACTTGGCCCAAAGCCCTTTCCAGCTCCTCTCCTTTAGTCGCTAAGGCAGTGCGAGCCGCCTGGAGCTTGGCCTTGCCCTTGCCAGGGGCTGTTTGCAAGGGAAGCACTTGGTGATCCTTGTGTTCTGGGCGTGATAAAGAGGAATCAGTGAGGACCCTATGGTGTTCCTCACAGAACTTCTCTTTTGCCCGTCTTCCCCACAGCTAGTGAGACTCACCATGCTGTGGCGCAAATGACGTCTGAGCCCTGGACTGGTGAGGGCGAGATTTGGCAGGTTCCCGTTGGGCCCCAAATCGCAGACTTGGCGAAGCCCTCGGCAGTGCGGACAAGTCACGCTTTCATAGGCCCCCTCCCTGCCCGGGAGAAGACACACTGCCCAAAAGCTGTGGCCACATTGGACAGTCACTGGGTCAGGGCAGTAGCCCAGGCACATGGAGCAAGTGAGCTCTGCCTTCAGATTTTCAAGTAGGGCTCTTGAGTCCATCTTCCTAGGATTCGGATTCCTTCCTTCCCAGAGCTCCCACTCAGGACAGAACAGAGAAGGCTAGCCCTTCTGCTAGAGCTCTGCCACCAACTGATACTGCCCCAGAGCTGGGGAGTTCTTGGGAGGAGGCCTCCCCTGCTTAGCCCCGCCCCTGACTCCACCCACCATCGCAGCACAAGCTCTGCGTGGGCAGGGCCAACCTGGCTCCTCCCTACATCTCATCTCTCCACCCTAACAGGTCATTTGGACTCCTCTTACTGCCTCCTTCCCCTTTCCCCAATACCACAGTCCTTGGAGTTGACTTACTCTCCTTTTGCTCAGGAAAGGCCCCTTCTTGCCGGGTGTCCATCGTTATTGCTCGGGGAAGATGTCAAGCAGATGTACTCTTGGTCACACTTCGGTGACTTCCGCCACTGGACCGGGAATCCACAGGGTGGGCGTACGTGGCACCGCGTTCGCTCTTTCCCATAGACGATCGTGTGGGCGAGTCGCTCCCTTGTCAGAGCCTCGCTATCCTTTGGATGGCAACGCCAGGCCTCAATCAACCCAGGACTTCTTAAGCTGCAATGCCACACGTGCGCGGCGGGCAGAATTGGATTCCTGGGCTGTGTGAAAGCGCAGGTTTCTGAATGCATCTTGACTTTGTCTAAAACCTCAATGAACCTTTGCCTTGCGTTCAAAGATTTCACAAAATATGGACTGGATCTCATGGCCATGGACTTTCCCCGACAGGCAAACGGGACCAGGACACAAAAATGGGAAAGGATGCTGGAGTCAACCCATTTCTCCAGTTGTGCCAGCTCGAGGGAATACGTTCCAAGTCAAGGACTCTCCCAGAGCAGGATGGAAGCATCTGAGCAAGACTTTCCTTGACGGAAGGGATGTGGGGGAGGACAAGCACGTCAGTCAGGATGTGTCCCTGTTCCTTGACTTCCACAAGACCCTGCAGGAAAGGAGTCTGTCTGTGGCATCATTCCATTTGGGCGTCCCTTTGCATAGTGCGGAAAAAGGTCCACATCCGGAAAAGGCGTGCTGGATGCCAAGCCTATTTCTGACGTCCCGAGGAGGAAACCATTTCCAGATGGCAAGGCTGTCAGAATCCTTCCATCTTCAGAAGAGAAAGGGAGGTTCCCACTTCTGCTGACTGAATCTTGACCCATGCCCAAGTGGCACTTGACCTTATCTCTCAGCTGCACTTCCCAATGCTGTTTGCCTGAGGTGAGGGTCTGGTTGCCCGAAATTCAGCCAGAACACAGTCCAATCGATCTTTGTGGTCAGGCAGGCCCCGAGGGACACTTCCATACTGGACGCTCTTGACATCTGCAGGCAGGATGAGGTGAGCATTGACTGATTCCGGATCAAGAGTTCTATCCCTGGGCAGGCCCCTGCGCTCTTCTTTCTGGCCTGTGATGGGGACGGGGGCCCAGGCAGGGGAAGCCAGCTCTGGGCTCTGGAAGCACTGAGTCCTCTCTCCTCTTCAAAGTAGGCGCCATGGCCTGGAGTGTTGGCCAGGGCACCTTGTCCAAATTCTCCTCGACTTCTCCTTTCTTTCCGTGTTCCAAGACGATTTCCCTCCAGTCACTGCATCCAATTCACGGGAATTCCTCAGTTGACGTCCACACGCGACTCCCTTGGCATTTCTGTCAAAGGATTCCCAGCTCTGCACGCGGGATCAAAGGAAGGCCACAGAAGGGAAATGGCAGGAGAAGAGCAGCACGGATTCGTTTCACGAAACCACCTTCCTGAAAACGTCCGCATTCTCTTCCTGCGTCTGCAAGGTGTATTCAGTCAGTCCAGGCTTTGGCATTGTGGACTTCTCTAGCACTAGGGTCCTCCACAGAAGTGCCTCACTCAGCAGCATGAAGCAGGACTTCCCTTCAGCAAGAGGACAGAAATTGGGGAGGGCCAAACTTGCCACCTGAAGCACATTAGCAGAATTTTTCTTTCCTTAATAGCTTCAAAAGGCTCCCTTTTCTCACCAGGATGGAAGATTAGGAATGCGCTGCATTTGCCATGGAAAGTCAATTCTTCACCTGGGAGGGGAAAATCGTTGAGATTCCACTACGGGCTGAAGGAAAGTTTCGGGAAAGGAGAAGAGCTTCTGGCAGAGTCAGGGGAAAAGGGATTGTCTCCTGATCCCAGTGGGCGCCAGTGCCGTTAGAGGCAAAGGACCTCGGACTTCTTGGAGCTATTTCTTTCTTTACCCAGTTGTTTGTGTATTTCTTTGTTTATTTGATCTTTGATTAAAATATTTTTTAAATATTTAATTTATTTTTATTTGAGATGATTTACCTTATTTTTTTGGGGGGGGGGAATTTAGTCGATCAAAATGTATTTATGTCTTCCTCTCCCCTGTAGCCCCCAATTCTCCAGAGGCCAGAATTGCACCTAAGGGCCGAACATCCACACATGCTTTCTTCTTCTCCATTCCCCTCCCAAGGTAATTGATAAGACTCGATGTCAGCGGCAGCGGCAGCAGCCTAGAGGCTGAGGTGTATGGGCAGAGCCCCCAAAGCCTTGGTCCCAGGGAAGTGGCTTGAGTGATCCTCAGTGTGAATCGAAGTCCTGGGAGCCGTCATACTCCAACTCTTGGAGCGCATCCGAGGAATATCGGTTCCATTTCCTCGCTCTCATGCCACTTCTTTCCTCATCAGGAAAACTACCATAGTCGCCATCACACCCCCTGCTGCTTTCTGTGTCCCTGCTTCCTTCTTCCTGCTCAGGGGAGTCGTCGCGCCAGCGATTTTCACTGTTTTCATCTTCCTCATCATCCTGATCTTCTTCCATTTCCTGTGCTGGATCATCCGCTTCTGCCTCGCACTTCTCACTCTAGGGCTGTCCCGAGAGTTGGCCTTGAGTCGATCTGGGAACAGCCATGTCCGGGTCCTTCAGGGCCTAAACATAGTCTTCTTCTTCATTGTCTAGGTGCTCTGCTACTTTTCCATCCTGGCAGATGGCCTGTGGCTCACGGCTCACCCTTAGTGATTTCGAGATGATCACCTGTGGTTGAGAATCCTCGGGGCAGGGAGAAGGAATGGGCAGGGTGTGTTTCTGAGCAACCTGGTCATGCCTGATATCACAGAGTTGGAATTGTTGCGCAGATGATGACGTGCCTCCTCTCTGTGACGTTCGTGTGGCAGCCTGAGAGTCTGGCTCGTCTGTATGAGGCCTGGCCGCAGCGGCCACAGCTGGCAGGGCTGCTTCTCCTTGCGCACAGGCGGCCCGGCGTTTGGAGAGCAGGCCACGGCGGTCCTCGTGCCGTGTCAGCAGCTTTGCCGTGAGGAGGTCGTCACGGATGCTGTGATGGCTTTCCAGAGAAGGAGTCAGGGCTCTGGTGGCCTTCTCTCTGCTCGTGCCTTTTCTGACATGCTTCCGAACAGGCTCATCCCGGGAGCGTCCCGTGGCTGCCAGCTTCAAGACGTTGTCCTGCAGGGAGCCCGTCGCCGCCCCCTGCGCCCCTCCTGGGACGCCCCGATTCCTGTACCTTTCCACGCCCGCATCAGCTCCTCGTCAGTATCCGCGCCACCATTCCATCTCAGCCAAGGCACCTTGGGCGCCACACCCGCCTTCCTGCTCTTGGCACTCTTCTCTTCCACTTCCAAAGCCATTGGTGGCCCATCATGTGTCTCCTGGGGCAGCCTGGCCTTGCTCTCCTTCAGCCTGACACGATTGGCTCTGGATTCCTCCTTCAGTCTTTGCCAAGAGAGCTGTTCTTCATCCTTTGGGATCTGGAGCATTTCCCCCCATTCAGAAAGAGTGGAGTGCATCCCGGTGTCCTCATCCTCCTGAAGGACGATCTCTTTCTCTCACTTGGCCCAAAGCCCTTTCCAGCTCCTCTCCTTTAGTCGCTAAGGCAGTGCGAGCCGCCTGGAGCTTGGCCTTGCCCTTGCCAGGGGCTGTTTGCAAGGGAAGCACTTGGTGATCCTTGTGTTCTGGGCGTGATAAAGAGGAATCAGTGAGGACCCTCTGGTGTTCCTCACACAACTTCTCTTTTGCCCGTCTTCCCCACAGCTAGTGAGACTCACCATGCTGTGGCGCAAATGACGTCTGAGCCCTGGACTGGTGAGGGCGAGATTTGGCAGGTTCCCGTTGGGCCCCAAATCGCAGACTTGGCGAAGCCCTCGGCAGTGCGGACAAGTCACGCTTTCATAGGCCCCCTCCCTGCCCTGGAGAAGACACACTGCCCAAAAGCTCTGGCCACATTGGACAGTCACTGGGTCAGGGCAGTAGCCCAGGCACATGGAGCAAGTGAGCTCTGCCTTCAGATTTTCAAGTAGGGCTCTTGAGTCCATCTTCCTAGGATTCGGATTCCTTCCTTCCCAGAGCTCCCACTCAGGACAGAACAGAGAAGGCTAGCCCTTCTGCTAGAGCTCTGCCACCAACTGATACTGCCCCAGAGCTGGGGAGTTCTTGGGAGGAGGCCTCCCCTGCTTAGCCCCGCCCCTGACTCCACCCACCATCGCAGCACAAGCTCTGCGTGGGCAGGGCCAACCTGGCTCCTCCCTACATCTCATCTCTCCACCCTAACAGGTCATTTGGACTCCTCTCACTGCCTCCTTCCCCTTTCCCCAATACCACAGTCCTTGGAGTTGACTTACTCTCCTTTTGCTCAGGAAAGGCCCCTTCTTGCCGGGTGTCCATCGTTATTGCTCGGGGAAGATGTCAAGCAGATGTACTCTTGGTCACACTTCGGTGACTTCCGCCACTGGACCGGGAATCCACAGGGTGGGCGTACGTGGCACCGCGTTCGCTCTTTCCCATAGACGATCGTGTGGGCGAGTCGCTCCCTTGTCAGAGCCTCGCTATCCTTTGGATGGCAACGCCAGGCCTCAATCAACCCAGGACTTCTTAAGCTGCAATGCCACACGTGCGCGGCGGGCAGAATTGGATTCCTGGGCTGTGTGAAAGCGCAGGTTTCTGAATGCATCTTGACTTTGTCTAAAACCTCAATGAACCTTTGCCTTGCGTTCAAAGATTTCACAAAATATGGACTGGATCTCATGGCCATGGACTTTCCCCGACAGGCAAACGGGACCAGGACACAAAAATGGGAAAGGATGCTGGAGTCAACCCATTTCTCCAGTTGTGCCAGCTCGAGGGAATACGTTCCAAGTCAAGGACTCTCCCAGAGCAGGATGGAAGCATCTGAGCAAGACTTTCCTTGACGGAAGGGATGTGGGGGAGGACAAGCACGTCAGTCAGGATGTGTCCCTGTTCCTTGACTTCCACAAGACCCTGCAGGAAAGGAGTCTGTCTGTGGCATCATTCCATTTGGGCGTCCCTTTGCATAGTGCGGAAAAAGGTCCACATCCGGAAAAGGCGTGCTGGATGCCAAGCCTATTTCTGACGTCCCGAGGAGGAAACCATTTCCAGATGGCAAGGCTGTCAGAATCCTTCCATCTTCAGAAGAGAAAGGGAGGTTCCCACTTCTGCTGACTGAATCTTGACCCATGCCCAAGTGGCACTTGACCTTATCTCTCAGCTGCACTTCCCAATGCTGTTTGCCTGAGGTGACGGTCTGGTTGCCCGAAATTCAGCCAGAACACAGTCCAATCGATCTTTGTGGTCAGGCAGGCCCCGAGGGACACTTCCATACTGGACGCTCTTGACATCTGCAGGCAGGATGAGGTGAGCATTGACTGATTCCGGATCAAGAGTTCTATCCCTGGGCAGGCCCCTGCGCTCTTCTTTCTGGCCTGTGATGGGGACGGGGGCCCAGGCAGGGGAAGCCAGCTCTGGGCTCTGGAAGCACTGAGTCCTCTCTCCTCTTCAAAGTAGGCGCCATGGCCTGGAGTGTTGGCCAGGGCACCTTGTCCAAATTCTCCTCGACTTCTCCTTTCTTTCCGTGTTCCAAGACGATTTCCCTCCAGTCACTGCATCCAATTCACGGGAATTCCTCAGTTGACGTCCACACGCGACTCCCTTGGCATTTCTGTCAAAGGATTCCCAGCTCTGCACGCGGGATCAAAGGAAGGCCACAGAAGGGAAATGGCAGGAGAAGAGCAGCACGGATTCGTTTCACGAAACCACCTTCCTGAAAACGTCCGCATTCTCTTCCTGCGTCTGCAAGGTGTATTCAGTCAGTCCAGGCTTTGGCATTGTGGACTTCTCTAGCACTAGGGTCCTCCACAGAAGTGCCTCACTCAGCAGCATGAAGCAGGACTTCCCTTCAGCAAGAGGACAGAAATTGGGGAGGGCCAAACTTGCCACCTGAAGCACATTAGCAGAATTTTTCTTTCGTTAATAGCTTCAAAAGGCTCCCTTTTCTCACCAGGATGGAAGATTAGGAATGCGCTGCATTTGCCATGGAAAGTCAATTCTTCACCTGGGAGGGGAAAATCGTTGAGATTCCACTACGGGCTGAAGGAAAGTTTCGGGAAAGGAGAAGAGCTTCTGGCAGGGTCAGGGGAAAAGGGATTGTCTCCTGATCCCAGTGGGCGCCAGTGCCGTTAGAGGCAAAGGACCTCGGACTTCTTGGAGCTATTTCTTTCTTTACCCAGTTGTTTGTGTATTTCTTTGTTTATTTGATCTTTGATTAAAATATTTTTTAAATATTTAATTTATTTTTATTTGAGATGATTTACCTTATTTTTTTTGAGGGGGGGGGAATGTAGTCGATCAAAATGTATTTATGTCTTCCTCTCCCCTGTAGCCCCCAATTCTCCAGAGGCCAGAATTGCACCTGAGGGCCGAACATCCACACATGCTTTCTTCTTCTCCATTCCCCTCCCAAGCTAATTGATAAGACTCGATGTCAGGGGCAGCGGCAGCAGCCTAGAGGCTGAGGTGTATGGGCAGAGCCCCCAAAGCCTTGGTCCCAGGGAAGTGGCTTGAGTGATCCTCAGTGTGAATCGAAGTCCTGGGAGCCGTCATACTCCAACTCTTGGAGCGCATCCGAGGAATATCGGTTCCATTTCCTCGGTCTCATGCCACTTCTTTCCTCATCAGGAAAACTACCATAGTCGCCATCACACCCCCTGCTGCTCTCTGTGTCCCTGCTTCCTTCTTCCTGCTCAGGGGAGTCATCGCGCCAGCGATTTTCACTGTTTTCATCTTCCTCATCATCCTGATCTTCTTCCATTTCCTGTGCTGGATCATCCGCTTCTGCCTCGCACTTCTCACTCTAGGGCTGTCCCGAGAGTTGGCCTTGAGTCGATCTGGGAACAGCCATGTCCGGGTCCTTCAGGGCCTAAACATAGTCTTCTTCTTCATTGTCTAGGTGCTCTGCTACTTTTCCATCCTGGCAGATGGCCTGTGGCTCACGGCTCACCCTTAGTGATTTCGAGATGATCACCTGTGGTTGAGAATCCTCGGGGCAGGGAGAAGGAATGGGCAGGGTGTGTTTCTGAGCAACCTGGTCATGCCTGATATCACAGAGTTGGAATTGTTGCGCAGATGATGACGTGCCTCCTGTCTGTGACGTTCGTGTGGCAGCCTGAGAGTCTGGCTCGTCTGTATGAGGCCTGGCGGCAGCGGCCACAGCTGGCAGGGCTGCTTCTCCTTGCGCACAGGCGGCCCGGCGTTTGGAGAGCAGGCCACGGCGGTCCTCGTGCCGTGTCAGCAGCTTTGCCGTGAGGAGGTCGTCACGGATGCTGTGATGGCTTTCCAGAGAAGGAGTCAGGGCTCTGGTGGCCTTCTCTCTGCTCGTGCCTTTTCTGACATGCTTCCGAACAGGCTCATCCCGGGAGCGTCCCGTGGCTGCCAGCTTCAAGACGTTGTCCTGCAGGGAGCCCGTCGCCGCCCCCTGCGCCCCTCCTGGGACGCCCCGATTCCTGTACCTTTCCACGCCCGCATCAGCTCCTCGTCAGTATCCGCGCCACCATTCCATCTCAGCCAAGGCACCTTGGGCGCCACACCCGCCTTCCTGCTCTTGGCACTCTTCTCTTCCACTTCCAAAGCCATTGGTGGCCCATCATGTGTCTCCTGGGGCAGCCTGGCCTTGCTCTCCTTCAGCCTGACACGATTGGCTCTGGATTCCTCCTTCAGTCTTTGCCAAGAGAGCTGTTCTTCATCCTTTGGGATCTGGAGCATTTCCCCCCATTCAGAAAGAGTGGAGTGCATCCCGGTGTCCTCATCCTCCTGAAGGACGCTCTCTCTTTCTCTCACTTGGCCCAAAGCCCTTTCCAGCTCCTCTCCTTTAGTCGCTAAGGCAGTGCGAGCCGCCTGGAGCTTGGCCTTGCCCTTGCCAGGGGCTGTTTGCAAGGGAAGCACTTGGTGATCCTTGTGTTCTGGGCGTGATAAAGAGGAATCAGTGAGGACCCTCTGGTGTTCCTCACAGAACTTCTCTTTTGCCCGTCTTCCCCACAGCTAGTGAGACTCACCATGCTGTGGCGCAAATGACGTCTGAGCCCTGGACTGGTGAGGGCGAGATTTGGCAGGTTCCCGTTGGGCCCCAAATCGCAGACTTGGCGAAGCCCTCGGCAGTGCGGACAAGTCACGCTTTCATAGGCCCCCTCCCTGCCCTGGAGAAGACACACTGCCCAAAAGCTCTGGCCACATTGGACAGTCACTGGGTCAGGGCAGTAGCCCAGGCACATGGAGCAAGTGAGCTCTGCCTTCAGATTTTCAAGTAGGGCTCTTGAGTCCATCTTCCTAGGATTCGGATTCCTTCCTTCCCAGAGCTCCCACTCAGGACAGAACAGAGAAGGCTAGCCCTTCTGCTAGAGCTCTGCCACCAACTGATACTGCCCCAGAGCTGGGGAGTTCTTGGGAGGAGGCCTCCCCTGCTTAGCCCCGCCCCTGACTCCACCCACCATCGCAGCACAAGCTCTGCGTGGGCAGGGCCAACCTGGCTCCTCCCTACATCTCATCTCTCCACCCTAACAGGTCATTTGGACTCCTCTCACTGCCTCCTTCCCCTTTCCCCAATACCACAGTCCTTGGAGTTGACTTACTCTCCTTTTGCTCAGGAAAGGCCCCTTCTTGCCGGGTGTCCATCGTTATTGCTCGGGGAAGATGTCAAGCAGATGTACTCTTGGTCACACTTCGGTGACTTCCGCCACTGGACCGGGAATCCACAGGGTGGGCGTACGTGGCACCGCGTTCGCTCTTTCCCATAGACGATCGTGTGGGCGAGTCGCTCCCTTGTCAGAGCCTCGCTATCCTTTGGATGGCAACGCCAGGCCTCAATCAACCCAGGACTTCTTAAGCTGCAATGCCACACGTGCGCGGCGGGCAGAATTGGATTCCTGGGCTGTGTGAAAGCGCAGGTTTCTGAATGCATCTTGACTTTGTCTAAAACCTCAATGAACCTTTGGCTTGCGTTCAAAGATTTCACAAAATATGGACTGGATCTCATGGCCATGGACTTTCCCCGACAGGCAAACGGGACCAGGACACAAAAATGGGAAAGGATGCTGGAGTCAACCCATTTCTCCAGTTGTGCCAGCTCGAGGGAATACGTTCCAAGTCAAGGACTCTCGCAGAGCAGGATGGAAGCATCTGAGCAAGACTTTCCTTGACGGAAGGGATGTGGGGGAGGACAAGCACGTCAGTCAGGATGTGTCCCTGTTCCTTGACTTCCACAAGACCCTGCAGGAAAGGAGTCTGTCTGTGGCATCATTCCATTTGGGCGTCCCTTTGCATAGTGCGGAAAAAGGTCCACATCCGGAAAAGGCGTGCTGGATGCCAAGCCTATTTCTGACGTCCCGAGGAGGAAACCATTTCCAGATGGCAAGGCTGTCAGAATCCTTCCATCTTCAGAAGAGAAAGGGAGGTTCCCACTTCTGCTGACTGAATCTTGACCCATGCCCAAGTGGCACTTGACCTTATCTCTCAGCTGCACTTCCCAATGCTGTTTGCCTGAGGTGAGGGTCTGGTTGCCCGAAATTCAGCCAGAACACAGTCCAATCGATCTTTGTGGTCAGGCAGGCCCCGAGGGACACTTCCATACTGGACGCTCTTGACATCTGCAGGCAGGATGAGGTGAGCATTGACTGATTCCGGATCAAGAGTTCTATCCCTGGGCAGGCCCCTGCGCTCTTCTTTCTGGCCTGTGATGGGGACGGGGGCCCAGGCAGGGGAAGCCAGCTCTGGGCTCTGGAAGCACTGAGTCCTCTCTCCTCTTCAAAGTAGGCGCCATGGCCTGGAGTGTTGGCCAGGGCACCTTGTCCAAATTCTCCTCGACTTCTCCTTTCTTTCCGTGTTCCAAGACGATTTCCCTCCAGTCACTGCATCCAATTCACGGGAATTCCTCAGTTGACGTCCACACGCGACTCCCTTGGCATTTCTGTCAAAGGATTCCCAGCTCTGCACGCGGGATCAAAGAAAGGCCACAGAAGGGAAATGGCAGGAGAAGAGCAGCACGGATTCGTTTCACGAAACCACCTTCCTGAAAACGTCCGCATTCTCTTCCTGCGTCTGCAAGGTGTATTCAGTCAGTCCAGGCTTTGGCATTGTGGACTTCTCTAGCACTAGGGTCCTCCACAGAAGTGCCTCACTCAGCAGCATGAAGCAGGACTTCCCTTCAGCAAGAGGACAGAAATTGGGGAGGGCCAAACTTGCCACCTGAAGCACATTAGCAGAATTTTTCTTTCGTTAATAGCTTCAAAAGGCTCCCTTTCCTCACCAGGATGGAAGATTAGGAATGCGCTGCATTTGCCATGGAAAGTCAATTCTTCACCTGGGAGGGGAAAATCGTTGAGATTCCACTACGGGCTGAAGGAAAGTTTCGGGAAAGGAGAAGAGCTTCTGGCAGGGTCAGGGGAAAAGGGATTGTCTCCTGATCCCAGTGGGCGCCAGTGCCGTTAGAGGCAAAGGACCTCGGACTTCTTGGAGTTATTTCTTTCTTTACCCAGTTGTTTGTGTATTTCTTTGTTTATTTGATCTTTGATTAAAATATTTTTTAAATATTTAATTTATTTTTATTTGAGATGATTTACCTTATTTTTTTGGGGGGGGGGGCGAATGTAGTCGATCAAAATGTATTTATGTCTTCCTCTCCCCTGTAGCCCCCAATTCTCCAGAGGCCAGAATTGCACCTGAGGGCCGAACATCCACACATGCTTTCTTCTTCTCCATTCCCCTCCCAAGGTAA
Organism: Notamacropus eugenii; assembly: GCF_028372415.1. Lineage (NCBI taxonomy): Eukaryota > Metazoa > Chordata > Mammalia > Diprotodontia > Macropodidae > Notamacropus > Notamacropus eugenii. The sequence goes on from NW_027325117.1 coordinate 287,468, forward strand.
TTGATAAGACTCGATGTCAGGGGCAGCGGCAGCAGCCTAGAGGCTGAGGTGTATGGGCAGAGCCCCCAAAGCCTTGGTCCCAGGGAAGTGGCTTGAGTGATCATCAGTGTGAATCGAAGTCCTGGGAGCCGTCATACTCCAACTCTTGGAGCGCATCCGAGGAATATCGGTTCCATTTCCTCGCTCTCATGCCACTTCTTTCCTCATCAGGAAAACTACCATAGTCGCCATCACACCCCCTGCTGCTCTCTGTGTCCCTGCTTCCTTCTTCCTGCTCAGGGGAGTCGTCGCGCCAGCGATTTTCACTGTTTTCATCTTCCTCATCATCCTGATCTTCTTCCATTTCCTGTGCTGGATCATCCGCTTCTGCCTCGCACTTCTCACTCTAGGGCTGTCCCGAGAGTTGGCCTTGAGTCGATCTGGGAACAGCCATGTCCGGGTCCTTCAGGGCCTAAACATAGTCTTCTTCTTCATTGTCTAGGTGCTCTGCTACTTTTCCATCCTGGCAGATGGCCTGTGGCTCACGGCTCACCCTTATTGATTTCGAGATGATCACCTGTGGTTGAGAATCCTCGGGGCAGGGAGAAGGAATGGGCAGGGTGTGTTTCTGAGCAACCTGGTCATGCCTGATATCACAGAGTTGGAATTGTTGCGCAGATGATGACGTGCCTCCTGTCTGTGACGTTCGTGTGGCAGCCTGAGAGTCTGGCTCGTCTGTATGAGGCCTGGCGGCAGCGGCCACAACTGGCAGGGCTGCTTCTCCTTGCGCACAGGCGGCCCGGCGTTTGGAGAGCAGGCCACGGCGGTCCTCGTGCCGTGTCAGCAGCTTTGCCGTGAGGAGGTCGTCACGGATGCTGTGATGGCTTTCCAGAGAAGGAGTCAGGGCTCTGGTGGCCTTCTCTCTGCTCGTGCCTTTTCTGACATGCTTCCTAACAGGCTCATCCCGGGAGCGTCCCGTGGCTGCCAGCTTCAAGACGTGGTCCTGCAGGGAGCCCGTAACCGCCCCCTGCGCCCCTCCTGGGACGCCCCGATTCCTGTACCTTTCCACGCCCGCATCAGCTCCTCGTCAGTATCCGCGCCACCATTCCATCTCAGCCAAGGCACCTTGGGCGCCACACCCGCCTTCCTGCTCTTGGCACTCTTCTCTTCCACTTCCAAAGCCATTGGTGGCCCATCATGTGTCTCCTGGGGCAGCCTGGCCTTGCTCTCCTTCAGCCTGACACGATTGGCTCTGGATTCCTCCTTCAGTCTTTGCCAAGAGAGCTGTTCTTCATCCTTTGGGATCTGGAGCATTTCCCCCCATTCAGAAAGAGTGGAGTGCATCCCGGTGTCCTCATCCTCCTGAAGGACGCTCTCTCTTTCTCTCACTTGGCCCAAAGCCCTTTCCAGCTCCTCTCCTTTAGTCGCTAAGGCAGTGCGAGCCGCCTGGAGCTTGGCCTTGCCCTTGCCAGGGGCTGTTTGCAAGGGAAGCACTTGGTGATCCTTGTGTTCTGGGCGTGATAAAGAGGAATCAGTGAGGACCCTCTGGTGTTCCTCACACAACTTCTCTTTTGCCCGTCTTCCCCACAGCTAGTGAGACTCACCATGCTGTGGCGCAAATGACGTCTGAGCCCTGGACTGGTGAGGGCGAGATTTGGCAGGTTCCCGTTGGGCCCCAAATCGCAGACTTGGCGAAGCCCTCGGCAGTGCGGACAAGTCACGCTTTCATAGGCCCCCTCCCTGCCCTGGAGAAGACACACTGCCCAAAAGCTGTGGCCACATTGGACAGTCACTGGGTCAGGGCAGTAGCCCAGGCACATGGAGCAAGTGAGCTCTGCCTTCAGATTTTCAAGTAGGGCTCTTGAGTCCATCTTCCTAGGATTCGGATTCCTTCCTTCCCAGAGCTCCCACTCAGGACAGAACAGAGAAGGCTAGCCCTTCTGCTAGAGCTCTGCCACCAACTGATACTGCCCCAGAGCTGGGGAGTTCTTGGGAGGAGGCCTCCCCTGCTTAGCCCCGCCCCTGACTCCACCCACCATCGCAGCAGAAGCTCTGCGTGGGCAGGGCCAACCTGGCTCCTCCCTACATCTCATCTCTCCACCCTAACAGGTCATTTGGACTCCTCTCACTGCCTCCTTCCCCTTTCCCCAATACCACAGTCCTTGGAGTTGACTTACTCTCCTTTTGCTCAGGAAAGGCCCCTTCTTGCCGGGTGTCCATCGTTATTGCTCGGGGAAGATGTCAAGCAGATGTACTCTTGGTCACACTTCGGTGACTTCCGCCACTGGACCGGGAATCCACAGGGTGGGCCTACGTGGCACCGCGTTCGCTCTTTCCCATAGACGATCGTGTGGGCGAGTCGCTCCCTTGTCAGAGCCTCGCTATCCTTTGGATGGCAACGCCAGGCCTCAATCAACCCAGGACTTCTTAAGCTGCAATGCCACACGTGCGCGGCGGGCAGAATTGGATTCCTGGGCTGTGTGAAAGCGCAGGTTTCTGAATGCATCTTGACTTTGTCTAAAACCTAAATGAACCTTTGCCTTGCGTTCAAAGATTTCACAAAATATGGACTGGATCTCATGGCCATGGACTTTCCCCGACAGGCAAACGGGACCAGGACACAAAAATGGGAAAGGATGCTGGAGTCAACCCATTTCTCCAGTTGTGCCAGCTCGAGGGAATACGTTCCAAGTCAAGGACTCTCCCAGAGCAGGATGGAAGCATCTGAGCAAGACTTTCCTTGACGGAAGGGATGTGGGGGAGGACAAGCACGTCAGTCAGGATGTGTCCCTGTTCCTTGACTTCCACAAGACCCTGCAGGAAAGGAGTCTGTCTGTGGCATCATTCCATTTGGGCGTCCCTTTGCATAGTGCGGAAAAAGGTCCACATCCGGAAAAGGCGTGCTGGATGCCAAGCCTATTTCTGACGTCCCGAGGAGGAAACCATTTCCAGATGGCAAGGCTGTCAGAATCCTTCCATCTTCAGAAGAGAAAGGGAGGTTCCCACTTCTGCTGACTGAATCTTGACCCATGCCCAAGTGGCACTTGACCTTATCTCTCAGCTGCACTTCCCAATGCTGTTTGCCTGAGGTGAGGGTCTGGTTGCCCGAAATTCAGCCAGAACACAGTCCAATCGATCTTTGTGGTCAGGCAGGCCCCGAGGGACACTTCCATACTGGACGCTCTTGACATCTGCAGGCAGGATGAGGTGAGCATTGACTGATTCCGGATCAAGAGTTCTATCCCTGGGCAGGCCCCTGCGCTCTTCTTTTTGGCCTGTGATGGGGATAGGGGCCCAGGCAGGGGAAGCCAGCTCTGGGCTCTGGAAGCACTGAGTCCTCTCTCCTCTTCAAAGTAGGCGCCATGGCCTGGAGTGTTGGCCAGGGCACCTTGTCCAAATTCTCCTCGACTTCTCCTTTCTTTCCGTGTTCCAAGACGATTTCCCTCCAGTCACTGCATCCAATTCACGGGAATTCCTCAGTTGACGTCCACACGCGACTCCCTTGGCATTTCGTCAAAGGATTCCCAGCTCTGCACGCGGGATCAAAGGAAGGCCACAGAAGGGAAATGGCAGGAGAAGAGCAGCACGGATTCGTTTCACGAAACCACCTTCCTGAAAACGTCCGCATTCTCTTCCTGCGTCTGCAAGGTGTATTCAGTCAGTCCAGGCTTTGGCATTGTGGACTTCTCTAGCACTAGGGTCCTCCACAGAAGTGCCTCACTCAGCAGCATGAAGCAGGACTTCCCTTCAGCAAGAGGACAGAAATTGGGGAGGGCCAAACTTGCCACCTGAAGCACATTAGCAGAATTTTTCTTTCGTTAATAGCTTCAAAAGGCTCCCTTTTCTCACCAGGATGGAAGATTAGGACTGCGCTGCATTTGCCATGGAAAGTCAATTCTTCACCTGGGAGGGGAAAATCGTTGAGATTCCACTACGGGCTGAAGGAAAGTTTCGGGAAAGGAGAAGAGCTTCTGGCAGGGTCAGGGGAAAAGGGATTGTCTCCTGATCCCAGTGGGCGCCAGTGCCGTTAGAGGCAAAGGACCTCGGACTTCTTGGAGCTATTTCTTTCTTTACCCAGTTGTTTGTGTATTTCTTTGTTTATTTGATCTTTGATTAAAATATTTTTTAAATATTTAATTTATTTTTATTTGAGATGATTTACCTTATTTTTTTGGGGGCGGGGGGAATTTAGTCGATCAAAATGTATTTATGTCTTCCTCTCCCCTGTAGCCCCCAATTCTCCAGAGGCCAGAATTGCACCTGAGGGCCGAACATCCACACATGCTTTCTTCTTCTCCATTCCCCTCCCAAGGTAATTGATAAGACTCGATGTCAGGGGCAGCGGCAGCAGCCTAGAGGCTGAGGTGTATGGGCAGAGCCCCCAAAGCCTTGGTCCCAGGGAAGTGGCTTGAGTGATCCTCAGTGTGAATCGAAGTCCTGGGAGCCGTCATACTCCAACACTTGGAGCGCATCCGAGGAATATCGGTTCCATTTCCTCGGTCTCATGCCACTTCTTTCCTCATCAGGAGAACTACCATAGTCGCCATCACACCCCCTGCTGCTCTCTGTGTCCCTGCTTCCTTCTTCCTGCTCAGGGGAGTCGTCGCGCCAGCGATTTTCACTGTTTTCAAATTCCTCATCATCCTGATCTTCTTCCATTTCCTGTGCTGGATCATCCGCTTCTGCCTCGCACTTCTCACTCTAGGGCTGTCCCGAGAGTTGGCCTTGAGTCGATCTGGGAACAGCCATGTCCGGGTCCTTCAGGGCCTAAACATAGTCTTCTTCTTCATTGTCTAGGTGCTCTGCTACTTTTCCATCCTGGCAGATGGCCTGTGGCTCACGGCTCACCCTTATTGATTTCGAGATGATCACCTGTGGTTGAGAATCCTCGGGGCAGGGAGAAGGAATGGGCAGGGTGTGTTTCTGAGCAACCTGGTCATGCCTGATATCACAGAGTTGGAATTGTTGCGCAGATGATGACGTGCCTCCTGTCTGTGACGTTCGTGTGGCAGCCTGAGAGTCTGGCTCGTCTGTATGAGGCCTGGCGGCAGCGGCCACAGCTGGCAGGGCTGCTTCTCCTTGCGCACAGGCGGCCCGGCGTTTGGAGAGCACGCCACGGCGGTCCTCGTGCCGTGTCAGCAGCTTTGCCGTGAGGAGGTCGTCACGGATGCTGTGATGGCTTTCCAGAGAAGGAGTCAGGGCTCTGGTGGCCTTCTCTCTGCTCGTGCCTTTTCTGACATGCTTCCGAACAGGCTCATCCCGGGAGCGTCCCGTGGCTGCCAGCTTCAAGACGTTGTCCTGCAGGGAGCCCGTCGCCGCCCCCTGCGCCCCTCCTGGGACGCCCCGATTCCTGTACCTTTCCACGCCCGCATCAGCTCCTCGTCAGTATCCGCGCCACCATTCCATCTCAGCCAAGGCACCTTGGGCGCCACACCCGCCTTCCTGCTCTTGGCACTCTTCTCTTCCACTTCCAAAGCCATTGGTGGCCCATCATGTGTCTCCTGGGGCAGCCTGGCCTTGCTCTCCTTCAGCCTGACACGATTGGCTCTGGATTCCTCCTTCAGTCTTTGCCAAGAGAGCTGTTCTTCATCCTTTGGGATCTGGAGCATTTCCCCCCATTCAGAAAGAGTGGAGTGCATCCCGGTGTCCTCATCCTCCTGAAGGAGGCTCTCTCTTTCTCTCACTTGGCCCAAAGCCCTTTCCAGCTCCTCTCCTTTGGTCGCTAAGGCAGTGCGAGCCGCCTGGAGCTTGGCCTTGCCCTTGCCAGGGGCTGTTTGCAAGGGAAGCACTTGGTGATCCTTGTGTTCTGGGCGTGATAAAGAGGAATCAGTGAGGACCCTCTGGTGTTCCTCACACAACTTCTCTTTTGCCCGTCTTCCCCACAGCTAGTGAGACTCACCATGCTGTGGCGCAAATGACGTCTGAGCCCTGGACTGGTGAGGGCGAGATTTGGCAGGTTCCCGTTGGGCCCCAAATCGCAGACTTGGCGAAGCCCTCGGCAGTGCGGACAAGTCACGCTTTCATAGGCCCCCTCCCTGCCCTGGAGAAGACACACTGCCCAAAAGCTGTGGCCACATTGGACAGTCACTGGGTCAGGGCAGTAGCCCAGGCACATGGAGCAAGTGAGCTCTGCCTTCAGATTTTCAAGTAGGGCTCTTGAGTCCATCTTCCTAGGATTCGGATTCCTTCCTTCCCAGAGCACCCACTCAGGACAGAACAGAGAAGGCTAGCCCTTCTGCTAGATCTCTGCCACCAACTGATAGTGCCCCAGAGCTGGGGAGTTCTTGGGAGGAGGCCTCCCCTGCTTAGCCCCGCCCCTGACTCCACCCACCATCGCAGCACAAGCTCTGCGTGGGCAGGGCCAACCTGGCTCCTCCCTACATCTCATCTCTCCACCCTAACAGGTCATTTGGACTCCTCTCACTGCCTCCTTCCCCTTTCCCCAATACCACAGTCCTTGGAGTTGACTTACTCTCCTTTTGCTCTGGAAAGGCCCCTTCTTGCCGGGTGTCCATCGTTATTGCTCGGGGAAGATGTCAAGCAGATGTACTCTTGGTCACACTTCGGTGACTTCCGCCACTGGACCGGGAATCCACAGGGTGGGCGTACGTGGCACCGCGTTCGCTCTTTCCCATAGACGATCGTGTGGGCGAGTCGCTCCCTTCTCAGAGCCTCGCTATCCTTTGGATGGCAACGCCAGGCCTCAATCAACCCAGGACTTCTTAAGCTGCAATGCCACACGTGCGCGGCGGGCAGAATTGGATTCCTGGGCTGTGTGAAAGCGCAGGTTTCTGAATGCATCTTGACTTTGTCTAAAACCTCAATGAACCTTTGCCTTGCGTTCAAAGATTTCACAAAATATGGACTGGATCTCATGGCCATGGACTTTCCCCGACAGGCAAACGGGACCAGGACACAAAAATGGGAAAGGATGCTGGAGTCAACCCATTTCTCCAGTTGTGCCAGCTCGAGGGAATACGTTCCAAGTCAAGGACTCTCGCAGAGCAGGATGGAAGCATCTGAGCAAGACTTTCCTTGACGGAAGGGATGTGGGGGAGGACAAGCACGTCAGTCAGGATGTGTCCCTGTTCCTTGACTTCCACAAGACCCTGCAGGAAAGGAGTCTGTCTGTGGCATCATTCCATTTGGGCGTCCCTTTGCATAGTGCGGAAAAAGGTCCACATCCGGAAAAGGCGTGCTGGATGCCAAGCCTATTTCTGACGTCCCGAGGAGGAAACCATTTCCAGATGGCAAGGCTGTCAGAATCCTTCCATCTTCAGAAGAGAAAGGGAGGTTCCCACTTCTGCTGACTGAATCTTGACCCATGCCCAAGTGGCACTTGACCTTATCTCTCAGCTGCACTTCCCAATGCTGTTTGCCTGAGGTGAGGGTCTGGTTGCCCGAAATTCAGCCAGAACACAGTCCAATCGATCTTTGTGGTCAGGCAGGCCCCGAGGGACACTTCCATACTGGACGCTCTTGACATCTGCAGGCAGGATGAGGTGAGCATTTACTGATTCCGGATCAAGAGTTCTATCCCTGGGCAGGCCCCTGCGCTCTTCTTTCTGGCCTGTGATGGGGACGGGGGCCCAGGCAGGGGAAGCCAGCTCTGGGCTCTGGAAGCACTGAGTCCTCTCTCCTCTTCAAAGTAGGCGCCATGGCCTGGAGTGTTGGCCAGGGCACCTTGTCCAAATTCTCCTCGACTTCTCCTTTCTTTCCGTGTTCCAAGACGATTTCCCTCCAGTCACTGCATCCAATTCACGGGAATTCCTCAGTTGACGTCCACACGCGACTCCCTTGGCATTTCTGTCAAAGGATTCCCAGCTCTGCACGCGGGATCAAAGGAAGGCCACAGAAGGGAAATGGCAGGAGAAGAGCAGCACGGATTCGTTTCACGAAACCACCTTCCTGAAAACGTCCGCATTCTCTTCCTGCGTCTGCAAGGTGTATTCAGTCAGTCCAGGCTTTGGCATTGTGGACTTCTCTAGCACTAGGGTCCTCCACAGAAGTGCCTCACTCAGCAGCATGAAGCAGGACTTCCCTTCAGCAAGAGGACAGAAATTGGGGAGGGCCAAACTTGCCACCTGAAGCACATTAGCAGAATTTTTCTTTCCTTAATAGCTTCAAAAGGCTCCCTTTTCTCACCAGGATGGAAGATTAGGACTGCGCTGCATTTGCCATGGAAAGTCAATTCTTCACCTGGGAGGGGAAAATCGTTGAGATTCCACTACGGGCTGAAGGAAAGTTTCGGGAAAGGAGAAGAGCTTCTGGCAGAGTCAGGGGAAAAGGGATTGTCTCCTGATCCCAGTGGGCGCCAGTGCCGTTAGAGGCAAAGGACCTCGGACTTCTTGGAGCTATTTCTTTCTTTACCCAGTTGTTTGTGTATTTCTTTGTTTATTTGATCTTTGATTAAAATATGTTTTAAATATTTAATTTATTTTTATTTGAGATGATTTACCTTATTTTTTGGGGGGGGGGGAATTTAGTCGATCAAAATGTATTCATGTCTTCCTCTCCCCTGTAGCCCCCAATTCTCCAGAGGCCAGAATTGCACCTGAGGGCCGAACATCCACACATGCTTTCTTCTTCTCCATTCCCCTCCCAAGGTAATTGATAAGACTCGATGTCAGCGGCAGCGGCAGCAGCCTAGAGGCTGAGGTGTATGGGCAGAGCCCCCAAAGCCTTGGTCCCAGGGAAGTGGCTTGAGTGATCCTCAGTGTGAATCGAAGTCCTGGGAGCCGTCATACTCCAACTCTTGGAGCGCATCCGAGGAATATCGGTTCCATTTCCTCGCTCTCATGCCACTTCTTTCCTCATCAGGAAAACCACCATAGTCGCCATCACACCCCCTGCTGCTTTCTGTGTCCCTGCTTCCTTCTTCCTGCTCAGGGGAGTCGTCGCGCCAGCGATTTTCACTGTTTTCATCTTCCTCATCATCCTGATCTTCTTCCATTTCCTGTGCTGGATCATCCGCTTCTGCCTCGCACTTCTCACTCTAGGGCTGTCCCGAGAGTTGGCCTTGAGTCGATCTGGGAACAGCCATGTCCGGGTCCTTCAGGGCCTAAACATAGTCTTCTTCTTCATTGTCTAGGTGCTCTGCTACTTTTCCATCCTGGCAGATGGCCTGTGGCTCACGGCTCACCCTTATTGATTTCGAGATGATCACCTGTGGTTGAGAATCCTCGGGGCAGGGAGAAGGAATGGGCAGGGTGTGTTTCTGAGCAACCTGGTCATGCCTGATATCACAGAGTTGGAATTGTTGCGCAGATGATGACGTGCCTCCTGTCTGTGACGTTCGTGTGGCAGCCTGAGAGTCTGGCTCGTCTGTATGAGGCCTGGCGGCAGCGGCCACAGCTGGCAGGGCTGCTTCTCCTTGCGCACAGGCGGCCCGGCGTTTGGAGAGCAGGCCACGGCGGTCCTCGTGCCGTGTCAGCAGCTTTGCCTTGAGGAGGTCGTCACGGATGCTGTGATGGCTTTCCAGAGAAGGAGTCAGGGCTCTGGTGGCCTTCTCTCTGCTCGTGCCTTTTCTGACATGCTTCCGAACAGGCTCATCCCGGGAGCGTCCCGTGGCTGCCAGCTTCAAGACGTTGTCCTGCAGGGAGCCCGTCGCCGCCCCCTGCGCCCCTCCTGGGACGCCCCGATTCCTGTACCTTTCCACGCCCGCATCAGCTCCTCGTCAGTATCTGCGCCACCATTCCATCTCAGCCAAGGCACCTTGGGCGCCACACCCGCCTTCCTGCTCTTGGCACTCTACTCTTCCACTTCCAAAGCCATTGGTGGCCCATCATGTGTCTCCTGGGGCAGCCTGGCCTTGCTCTCCTTCAGCCTGACACGATTGGCTCTGGATTCCTCCTTCAGTCTTTGCCAAGAGAGCTGTTCTTCATCCTTTGGGATCTGGAGCATTCCCCCCCATTCAGAAAGAGTGGAGTGCATCCCGGTGTCCTCATCCTCCTGAAGGACGCTCTCTCTTTCTCTCACTTGGCCCAAAGCCCTTTCCAGCTCCTCTCCTTTAGTCGCTAAGGCAGTGCGAGCCGCCTGGAGCTTGGTCTTGCCCTTGCCAGGGGCTGTTTGCAAGGGAAGCACTTGGTGATCCTTGTGTTCTGGGCGTGATAAAGAGGAATCAGTGAGGACCCTCTGGTGTTCCTCACACAACTTCTCTTTTGCCCGTCTTCCCCACAGCTAGTGAGACTCACCATGCTGTGGCGCAAATGACGTCTGAGCCCTGGACTGGTGAGGGCGAGATTTGGCAGGTTCCCGTTGGGCCCCAAATCGCAGACTTGGCGAAGCCCTCGGCAGTGCGGACAAGTCACGCTTTCATAGGCCCCCTCCCTGCCCTGGAGAAGACACACTGCCCAAAAGCTGTGGCCACATTGGACAGTCACTGGGTCAGGGCAGTAGCCCAGGCACATGGAGCAAGTGAGCTCTGCCTTCAGATTTTCAAGTAGGGCTCTTGAGTCCATCTTCCTAGGATTCGGATTCCTTCCTTCCCAGAGCTCCCACTCAGGACAGAACAGAGAAGGCTAGCCCTTCTGCTAGAGCTCTGCCACCAACTGATACTGCCCCAGAGCTGGGGAGTTCTTGGGAGGAGGCCTCCCCTGCTTAGTCCCGCCCCTGACTCCACCCACCATCGCAGCACAAGCTCTGCGTGGGCAGGGCCAACCTGGCTCCTCCCTACATCTCATCTCTCCACCCTAACAGGTCATTTGGACTCCTCTCACTGCCTCCTTCCCCTTTCCCCAATACCACAGTCCTTGGAGTTGACTTACTCTCCTTTTGCTCAGGAAAGGCCCCTTCTTGCCGGGTGTCCATCGTTATTGCTCGGGGAAGATGTCAAGCAGATGTACTCTTGGTCACACTTCGGTGACTTCCGCCACTGGACCGGGAATCCACAGGGTGGGCGTACGTGGCACCGCGTTCGCTCTTTCCCATAGACGATCGTGTGGGCGAGTCGCTCCCTTCTCAGAGCCTCGCTATCCTTTGGATGGCAACGCCAGGCCTCAATCAACCCAGGACTTCTTAAGCTGCAATGCCACACGTGCGCGGCGGGCAGAATTGGATTCCTGGGCTGTGTGAAAGCGCAGGTTTCTGAATGCATCTTGACTTTGTCTAAAACCTCAATGAACCTTTGCCTTGCGTTCAAAGATTTCACAAAATATGGACTGGATCTCATGGCCATGGACTTTCCCCGACAGGCAAACGGGACCAGGACACAAAAATGGGAAAGGATGCTGGAGTCAACCCATTTCTCCAGTTGTGCCAGCTCGAGGGAATACGTTCCAAGTCAAGGACTCTCGCAGAGCAGGATGGAAGCATCTGAGCAAGACTTTCCTTGACGGAAGGGATGTGGGGGAGGACAAGCACGTCAGTCAGGATGTGTCCCTGTTCCTTGACTTCCACAAGACCCTGCAGGAAAGGAGTCTGTCTGTGGCATCATTCCATTCGGGCGTCCCTTTGCATAGTGCGGAAAAAGGTCCACATCCGGAAAAGGCGTGCTGGATGCCAAGCCTATTTCTGACGTCCCGAGGAGGAAACCATTTCCAGATGGCAAGGCTGTCAGAATCCTTCCATCTTCAGAAGAGAAAGGGAGGTTCCCACTTCTGCTGACTGAATCTTGACCCATGCCCAAGTGGCACTTGACCTTATCTCTCAGCTGCACTTCCCAATGCTGTTTGCCTGAGGTGAGGGTCTGGTTGCCCGAAATTCAGCCAGAACACAGTCCAATCGATCTTTGTGGTCAGGCAGGCCCCGAGGGACACTTCCATACTGGACGCTCTTGACATCTGCAGGCAGGATGAGGTGAGCATTGACTGATTCCGGATCAAGAGTTCTATCCCTGGGCAGGCCCCTGCGCTCTTCTTTTTGGCCTGTGATGGGGATAGGGGCCCAGGCAGGGGAAGCCAGCTCTGGGCTCTTCAAGCACTGAGTCCTCTCTCCTCTTCAAAGTAGGCGCCATGGCCTGGAGTGTTGGCCAGGGCACCTTGTCCAAATTCTCCTCGACTTCTCCTTTCTTTCCGTGTTCCAAGACGATTTCCCTCCAGTCACTGCATCCAATTCACGGGAATTCCTCAGTTGACGTCCACACGCGACTCCCTTGGCATTTCTGTCAAAGGATTCCCAGCTCTGCACGCGGGATCAAAGGAAGGCCACAGAAGGGAAATGGCAGGAGAAGAGCAGCACGGATTCGTTTCACGAAACCACCTTCCTGAAAACGTCCGCATTCTCTTCCTGCGTCTGCAAGGTGTATTCAGTCAGTCCAGGCTTTGGCATTGTGGACTTCTCTAGCACTAGGGTCCTCCACAGAAGTGCCTCACTCAGCAGCATGAAGCAGGACTTCCCTTCAGCAAGAGGACAGAAATTGGGGAGGGCCAAACTTGCCACCTGAAGCACATTAGCAGAATTTTTCTTTCCTTAATAGCTTCAAAAGGCTCCCTTTTCTCACCAGGATGGAAGATTAGGAATGCGCTGCATTTGCCATGGAAAGTCAATTCTTCACCTGGGAGGGGAAAATCGTTGAGATTCCACTACGGGCTGAAGGAAAGTTTCGGGAAAGGAGAAGAGCTTCTGGCAGGGTCAGGGGAAAAGGGATTGTCTCCTGATCCCAGTGGGCGCCAGTGCCGTTAGAGGCAAAGGACCTCGGACTTCTTGGAGCTATTTCTTTCTTTACCCAGTTGTTTGTGTATTTCTTTGTTTATTTGATCTTTGATTAAAATATATTTTAAATATTTAATTTATTTTTATTTGAGATGATTTACCTTATTTTTTTTGAGGGGGGGGGAATGTAGTCGATCAAAATGTATTTATGTCTTCCTCTCCCCTGTAGCCCCCAATTCTCCAGAGGCCAGAATTGCACCTGAGGGCCGAACATCCACACATGCTTTCTTCTTCTCCATTCCCCTCCCAAGGTAATTGATAAGACTCGATGTCAGGGGCAGCGGCAGCAGCCTAGAGGCTGAGGTGTATGGGCAGAGCCCCCAAAGCCTTGGTCCCAGGGAAGTGGCTTGAGTGATCCTCAGTGTGAATCGAAGTCCTGGGAGCCGTCATACTCCAACTCTTGGAGCGCATCCGAGGAATATCGGTTCCATTTCCTCGCTCTCATGCCACTTCTTTCCTCATCAGGAAAACTACCATAGTCGCCATCACACCCCCTGCTGCTCTCTGTGTCCCTGCTTCCTTCTTCCTGCTCAGGGGAGTCGTCGCGCCAGCGATTTTCACTGTTTTCATCTTCCTCATCATCCTGATCTTCTTCCATTTCCTGTGCTGGATCATCCGCTTCTGCCTCGCACTTCTCACTCTAGGGCTGTCCCGAGAGTTGGCCTTGAGTCGATCTGGGAACAGCCATGTCCGGGTCCTTCAGGGCCTAAACATAGTCTTCTTCTTCATTGTCTAGGTGCTCTGCTACTTTTCCATCCTGGCAGATGGCCTGTGGCTCACGGCTCACCCTTAGTGATTTCGAGATGATCACCTGTGGTTGAGAATCCTCGGGGCAGGGAGAAGGAATGGGCAGGGTGTGTTTCTGAGCAACCTGGTCATGCCTGATATCACAGAGTTGGAATTGTTGCGCAGATGATGACGTGCCTCCTGTCTGTGACGTTCGTGTGGCAGCCTGAGAGTCTGGCTCGTCTGTATGAGGCCTGGCGGCAGCGGCCACAGCTGGCAGGGCTGCTTCTCCTTGCGCACAGGCGGCCCGGCGTTTGGAGAGCAGGCCACGGCGGTCCTCGTGCCGTGTCAGCAGCTTTGCCGTGAGGAGGTCGTCACGGATGCTGTGATGGCTTTCCAGAGAAGGAGTCAGGGCTCTGGTGGCCTTCTCTCTGCTCGTGCCTTTTCTGACATGCTTCCGAACAGGCTCATCCCGGGAGCGTCCCGTGGCTGCCAGCTTCAAGACGTTGTCCTGCAGGGAGCCCGTCGCCGCCCCCTGCGCCCCTCCTGGGACGCCCCGATTCCTGTACCTTTCCACGCCCGCATCAGCTCCTCGTCAGTATCCGCGCCACCATTCCATCTCAGCCAAGGCACCTTGGGCGCCACACCCGCCTTCCTGCTCTTGGCACTCTTCTCTTCCACTTCCAAAGCCATTGGTGGCCCATCATGTGTCTCCTGGGGCAGCCTGGCCTTGCTCTCCTTCAGCCTGACACGATTGGCTCTGGATTCCTCCTTCAGTCTTTGCCAAGAGAGCTGTTCTTCATCCTTTGGGATCTGGAGCATTTCCCCCCATTCAGAAAGAGTGGAGTGCATCCCGGTGTCCTCATCCTCCTGAAGGACGCTCTCTCTTTCTCTCACTTGGCCCAAAGCCCTTTCCAGCTCCTCTCCTTTGGTCGCTAAGGCAGTGCGAGCCTCCTGGAGCTTGGCCTTGCCCTTGCCAGGGGCTGTTTGCAAGGGAAGCACTTGGTGATCCTTGTGTTCTGGGCGTGATAAAGAGGAATCAGTGAGGACCCTCTGGTGTTCCTCACAGAACTTCTCTTTTGCCCGTCTTCCCCACAGCTAGTGAGACTCACCATGCTGTGGCGCAAATGACGTCTGAGCCCTGGACTGGTGAGGGCGAGATTTGGCAGGTTCCCGTTGGGCCCCAAATCGCAGACTTGGCGAAGCCCTCGGCAGTGCGGACAAGTCACGCTTTCATAGGCCCCCTCCCTGCCCGGGAGAAGACACACTGCCCAAAAGCTGTGGCCACATTGGACAGTCACTGGGTCAGGGCAGTAGCCCAGGCACATGGAGCAAGTGAGCTCTGCCTTCAGATTTTCAAGTAGGGCTCTTGAGTCCATCTTCCTAGGATTCGGATTCCTTCCTTCCCAGAGCTCCCACTCAGGACAGAACAGAGAAGGCTAGCCCTTCTGCTAGAGCTCTGCCACCAACTGATACTGCCCCAGAGCTGGGGAGTTCTTGGGAGGAGGCCTCCCCTGCTTAGCCCCGCCCCTGACTCCACCCACCATCGCAGCACAAGCTCTGCGTGGGCAGGGCCAACCTGGCTCCTCCCTACATCTCATCTGTCCACCCTAACAGGTCATTTGGACTCCTCTCACTGCCTCCTTCCCCTTTCCCCAATACCACAGTCCTTGGAGTTGACTTACTCTCCTTTTGCTCAGGAAAGGCCCCTTCTTGCCGGGTGTCCATCGTTATTGCTCGGGGAAGATGTCAAGCAGATGTACTCTTGGTCACACTTCGGTGACTTCCGCCACTGGACCGGGAATCCACAGGGTGGGCGTACGTGGCACCGCGTTCGCTCTTTCCCATAGACGATCGTGTGGGCGAGTCGCTCCCTTGTCAGAGCCTCGCTATCCTTTGGATGGCAACGCCAGGCCTCAATCAACCCAGGACTTCTTAAGCTGCAATGCCACACGTGCGCGGCGGGCAGAATTGGATTCCTGGGCTGTGTGAAAGCGCAGGTTTCTGAATGCATCTTGACTTTGTCTAAAACCTCAATGAACCTTTGCCTTGCGTTCAAAGATTTCACAAAATATGGACTGGATCTCATGGCCATGGACTTTCCCCGACAGGCAAACGGGACCAGGACACAAAAATGGGAAAGGATGCTGGAGTCAACCCATTTCTCCAGTTGTGCCAGCTCGAGGGAATACGTTCCAAGTCAAGGACTCTCGCAGAGCAGGATGGAAGCATCTGAGCAAGACTTTCCTTGACGGAAGGGATGTGGGGGAGGACAAGCACGTCAGTCAGGATGTGTCCCTGTTCCTTGACTTCCACAAGACCCTGCAGGAAAGGAGTCTGTCTGTGGCATCATTCCATTTGGGCGTCCCTTTGCATAGTGCGGAAAAAGGTCCACATCCGGAAAAGGCGTGCTGGATGCCAAGCCTATTTCTGACGTCCCGAGGAGGAAACCATTTCCAGATGGCAAGGCTGTCAGAATCCTTCCATCTTCAGAAGAGAAAGGGAGGTTCCCACTTCTGCTGACTGAATCTTGACCCATGCCCAAGTGGCACTTGACCTTATCTCTCAGCTGCACTTCCCAATGCTGTTTGCCTGAGGTGAGGGTCTGGTTGCCCGAAATTCAGCCAGAACACAGTCCAATCGATCTTTGTGGTCAGGCAGGCCCCGAGGGACACTTCCATACTGGACGCTCTTGACATCTGCAGGCAGGATGAGGTGAGCATTGACTGATTCCGGATCAAGAGTTCTATCCCTGGGCAGGCCCCTGCGCTCTTCTTTCTGGCCTGTGATGGGGACGGGGGCCCAGGCAGGGGAAGCCAGCTCTGGGCTCTGGAAGCACTGAGTCCTCTCTCCTCTTCAAAGTAGGCGCCATGGCCTGGAGTGTTGGCCAGGGCACCTTGTCCAAATTCTCCTCGACTTCTCCTTTCTTTCCGTGTTCCAAGACGATTTCCCTCCAGTCACTGCATCCAATTCACGGGAATTCCTCAGTTGACGTCCACACGCGACTCCCTTGGCATTTCTGTCAAAGGATTCCCAGCTCTGCACGCGGGATCAAAGGAAGGCCACAGAAGGGAAATGGCAGGAGAAGAGCAGCACGGATTCGTTTCACGAAACCACCTTCCTGAAAACGTCCGCATTCTCTTCCTGCGTCTGCAAGGTGTATTCAGTCAGTCCAGGCTTTGGCATTGTGGACTTCTCTAGCACTAGGGTCCTCCACAGAAGTGCCTCACTCAGCAGCATGAAGCAGGACTTCCCTTCAGCAAGAGGACAGAAATTGGGGAGGGCCAAACTTGCCACCTGAAGCACATTAGCAGAATTTTTCTTTCCTTAATAGCTTCAAAAGGCTCCCTTTTCTCACCAGGATGGAAGATTAGGAATGCGCTGCATTTGCCATGGAAAGTCAATTCTTCACCTGGGAGGGGAAAATCGTTGAGATTCCACTACGGGCTGAAGGAAAGTTTCGGGAAAGGAGAAGAGCTTCTGGCAGGGTCAGGGGAAAAGGGATTGTCTCCTGATCCCAGTGGGCGCCAGTGCCGTTAGAGGCAAAGGACCTCGGACTTCTTGGAGCTATTTCTTTCTTTACCCAGTTGTTTGTGTATTTCTTTGTTTATTTGATCTTTGATTAAAATATATTTTAAATATTTAATTTATTTTTATTTGAGATGATTTACCTTATTTTTTTTGAGGGGGGGGGAATGTAGTCGATCAAAATGTATTTATGTCTTCCTCTCCCCTGTAGCCCCCAATTCTCCAGAGGCCAGAATTGCACCTGAGGGCCGAACATCCACACATGCTTTCTTCTTCTCCATTCCCCTCCCAAGGTAATTGATAAGACTCGATGTCAGGGGCAGCGGCAGCAGCCTAGAGGCTGAGGTGTATGGGCAGAGCCCCCAAAGCCTTGGTCCCAGGGAAGTGGCTTGAGTGATCCTCAGTGTGAATCGAAGTCCTGGGAGCCGTCATACTCCAACTCTTGGAGCGCATCCGAGGAATATCGGTTCCATTTCCTCGCTCTCATGCCACTTCTTTCCTCATCAGGAAAACTACCATAGTCGCCATCACACCCCCTGCTGCTCTCTGTGTCCCTGCTTCCTTCTTCCTGCTCAGGGGAGTCGTCGCGCCAGCGATTTTCACTGTTTTCATCTTCCTCATCATCCTGATCTTCTTCCATTTCCTGTGCTGGATCATCCGCTTCTGCCTCGCACTTCTCACTCTAGGGCTGTCCCAAGAGTTGGCCTTGAGTCGATCTGGGAACAGCCATGTCCGGGTCCTTCAGGGCCTAAACATAGTCTTCTTCTTCATTGTCTAGGTGCTCTGCTACTTTTCCATCCTGGCAGATGGCCTGTGGCTCACGGCTCACCCTTAGTGATTTCGAGATGATCACCTGTGGTTGAGAATCCTCGGGGCAGGGAGAAGGAATGGGCAGGGTGTGTTTCTGAGCAACCTGGTCATGCCTGATATCACAGAGTTGGAATTGTTGCGCAGATGATGACGTGCCTCCTGTCTGTGACGTTCGTGTGGCAGCCTGAGAGTCTGGCTCGTCTGTATGAGGCCTGGCGGCAGCGGCCACAGCTGGCAGGGCTGCTTCTCCTTGCGCACAGGCGGCCCGGCGTTTGGAGAGCAGGCCACGGCAGTCCTGGTGCCGTGTCAGCAGCTTTGCCGTGAGGAGGTCGTCACGGATGCTGTGATGGCTTTCCAGAGAAGGAGTCAGGGCTCTGGTGGCCTTCTCTCTGCTCGTGCCTTTTCTGACATGCTTCCGAACAGGCTCATCCCGGGAGCGTCCCGTGGCTGCCAGCTTCAAGACGTTGTCCTGCAGGGAGCCCGTCGCCGCCCCCTGCGCCCCTCCTGGGACGCCCCGATTCCTGTACCTTTCCACGCCCGCATCAGCTCCTCGTCAGTATCCGCGCCACCATTCCATCTCAGCCAAGGCACCTTGGGCGCCACACCCGCCTTCCTGCTCTTGGCACTCTTCTCTTCCACTTCCAAAGCCATTGGTGGCCCATCATGTGTCTCCTGGGGCAGCCTGGCCTTGCTCTCCTTCAGCCTGACACGATTGGCTCTGGATTCCTCCTTCAGTCTTTGCCAAGAGAGCTGTTCTTCATCCTTTGGGATCTGGAGCATTTCCCCCCATTCAGAAAGAGTGGAGTGCATCCCGGTGTCCTCATCCTCCTGAAGGACGCTCTCTCTTTCTCTCACTTGGCCCAAAGCCCTTTCCAGCTCCTCTCCTTTAGTCGCTAAGGCAGTGCGAGCCGCCTGGAGCTTGGCCTTGCCCTTGCCAGGGGCTGTTTGCAAGGGAAGCACTTGGTGATCCTTGTGTTCTGGGCGTGATAAAGAGGAATCAGTGAGGACCCTCTTGTGTTCCTCACAGAAGTTCTCTTTTGCCCGTCTTCCCCACAGCTAGTGAGACTCACCATGCTGTGGCGCAAATGACGTCTGAGCCCTGGACTGGTGAGGGCGAGATTTGGCAGGTTCCCGTTGGGCCCCAAATCGCAGACTTGGCGAAGCCCTCGGCAGTGCGGACAAGTCACGCTTTCATAGGCCCCCTCCCTGCCCTGGAGAAGACACACTGCCCAAAAGCTGTGGCCACATTGGACAGTCACTGGGTCAGGGCAGTAGCCCAGGCACATGGAGCAAGTGAGCTCTGCCTTCAGATTTTCAAGTAGGGCTCTTGAGTCCATCTTCCTAGGATTCGGATTCCTTCCTTCCCAGAGCTCCCACTCAGGACAGAACAGAGAAGGCTAGCCCTTCTGCTAGAGCTCTGCCACCAACTGATACTGCCCCAGAGCTGGGGAGTTCTTGGGAGGAGGCCTCCCCTGCTTAGCCCCGCCCGTTACTCCACCCACCATCGCAGCACAAGCTCTGCGTGGGCAGGGCCAACCTGGCTCCTCCCTACATCTCATGTGTCCACCCTAACAGGTCATTTGGACTCCTCTCACTGCCTCCTTCCCCTTTCCCCAATACCACAGTCCTTGGAGTTGACTTACTCTCCTTTTGCTCAGGAAAGGCCCCTTCTTGCCGGGTGTCCATCGTTATTGCTCGGGGAAGATGTCAAGCAGATGTACTCTTGGTCACACTTCGGTGACTTCCGCCACTGGACCGGGAATCCACAGGGTGGGCGTACGTGGCACCGCGTTCGCTCTTTCCCATAGACGATCGTGTGGGCGAGTCGCTCCCTTGTCAGAGCCTCGCTATCCTTTGGATGGCAACGCCAGGCCTCAATCAACCCAGGACTTCTTAAGCTGCAATGCCACACGTGCGCGGCGGGCAGAATTGGATTCCTGGGCTGTGTGAAAGCGCAGGTTTCTGAATGCATCTTGACTTTGTCTAAAACCTAAATGAACCTTTGCCTTGCGTTCAAAGATTTCACAAAATATGGACTGGATCTCATGGCCATGGACTTTCCCCGACAGGCAAACGGGACCAGGACACAAAAATGGGAAAGGATGCTGGAGTCAACCCATTTCTCCAGTTGTGCCAGCTCGAGGGAATACGTTCCAAGTCAAGGACTCTCGCAGAGCAGGATGGAAGCATCTGAGCAAGACTTTCCTTGACGGAAGGGATGTGGGGGAGGACAAGCACGTCAGTCAGGATGTGTCCCTGTTCCTTGACTTCCACAAGACCCTGCAGGAAAGGAGTCTGTCTGTGGCATCATTCCATTTGGGCGTCCCTTTGCATAGTGCGGAAAAAGGTCCACATCCGGAAAAGGCGTGCTGGATGCCAAGCCTATTTCTGACGTCCCGAGGAGGAAACCATTTCCAGATGGCAAGGCTGTCAGAATCCTTCCATCTTCAGAAGAGAAAGGGAGGTTCCCACTTCTGCTGACTGAATCTTGACCCATGCCCAAGTGGCACTTGACCTTATCTCTCAGCTGCACTTCCCAATGCTGTTTGCCTGAGGTGAGGGTCTGGTTGCCCGAAATTCAGCCAGAACACAGTCCAATCGATCTTTGTGGTCAGGCAGGCCCCGAGGGACACTTCCATACTGGACGCTCTTGACATCTGCAGGCAGGATGAGGTGAGCATTGACTGATTCCGGATCAAGAGTTCTATCCTTGGGCAGGCCCCTGCGCTCTTCTTTCTGGCCTGTGATGGGGACGGGGGCCCAGGCAGGGGAAGCCAGCTCTGGGCTCTGGAAGCACTGAGTCCTCTCTCCTCTTCAAAGTAGGCGCCATGGCCTGGAGTGTTGGCCAGGGCACCTTGTCCAAATTCTCCTCGACTTCTCCTTTCTTTCCGTGTTCCAAGACGATTTCCCTCCAGTCACTGCATCCAATTCACGGGAATTCCTCAGTTGACGTCCACACGCGACTCCCTTGGCATTTCTGTCAAAGGATTCCCAGCTCTGCACGCGGGATCAAAGGAAGGCCACAGAAGGGAAATGGCAGGAGAAGAGCAGCACGGATTCGTTTCACGAAACCACCTTCCTGAAAACGTCCGCATTCTCTTCCTGCGACTGCAAGGTGTATTCAGTCAGTCCAGGCTTTGGCATTGTGGACTTCTCTAGCACTAGGGTCCTCCACAGAAGTGCCTCACTCAGCAGCATGAAGCAGGACTTCCCTTCAGCAAGAGGACAGAAATTGGGGAGGGCCAAACTTGCCACCTGAAGCACATTAGCAGAATTTTTCTTTCGTTAATAGCTTCAAAAGGCTCCCTTTTCTCACCAGGGTGGAAGATTAGGAATGCGCTGCATTTGTCATGGAAAGTCAATTCTTCACCTGGGAGGGGAAAATCGTTGAGATTCCACTACGGGCTGAAGGAAAGTTTCGGGAAAGGAGAAGAGCTTCTGGCAGGGTCAGGGGAAAAGGGATTGTCTCCTGATCCCAGTGGGCGCCAGTGCCGTTAGAGGCAAAGGACCTCGGACTTCTTGGAGCTATTTCTTTCTTTACCCAGTTGTTTGTGTATTTCTTTGTTTATTTGATCTTTGATTAAAATATTTTTTAAATATTTAATTTATTTTTATTTGAGATGATTTACCTTATTTTTTTGGGGGGGGGGGAATGTAGTCGATCAAAATGTATTTATGTCTTCCTCTCCCCTGTAGCCCCCAATTCTCCAGAGGCCAGAATTGCACCTGAGGGCCGAACATCCACACATGCTTTCTTCTTCTCCATTCCCCTCCCAAGGTAATTGATAAGACTCGATGTCAGGGGCAGCGGCAGCAGCCTAGAGGCTGAGGTGTATGGGCAGAGCCCCCAAAGCCTTGGTCCCAGGGAAGTGGCTTGAGTGATCATCAGTGTGAATCGAAGTCCTGGGAGCCGTCATACTCCAACTCTTGGAGCGCATCCGAGGAATATCGGTTCCATTTCCTCGCTCTCATGCCACTTCTTTCCTCATCAGGAAAACTACCATAGTCGCCATCACACCCCCTGCTGCTCTCTGTGTCCCTGCTTCCTTCTTCCTGCTCAGGGGAGTCGTCGCGCCAGCGATTTTCACTGTTTTCATCTTCCTCATCATCCTGATCTTCTTCCATTTCCTGTGCTGGATCATCCGCTTCTGCCTCGCACTTCTCACTCTAGGGCTGTCCCGAGAGTTGGCCTTGAGTCGATCTGGGAACAGCCATGTCCGGGTCCTTCAGGGCCTAAACATAGTCTTCTTCTTCATTGTCTAGGTGCTCTGCTACTTTTCCATCCTGGCAGATGGCCTGTGGCTCACGGCTCACCCTTAGTGATTTCGAGATGATCACCTGTGGTTGAGAATCCTCGGGGCAGGGAGAAGGAATGGGCAGGGTGTGTTTCTGAGCAACCTGGTCATGCCTGATATCACAGAGTTGGAATTGT
This sequence comes from Notamacropus eugenii, assembly GCF_028372415.1. NCBI lineage: Eukaryota > Metazoa > Chordata > Mammalia > Diprotodontia > Macropodidae > Notamacropus > Notamacropus eugenii. The sequence goes on from NW_027325117.1 coordinate 309,594, forward strand.
TGCGCAGATGATGACGTGCCTCCTGTCTGTGACGTTCGTGTGGCAGCCTGAGAGTCTGGCTCGTCTGTATGAGGCCTGGCGGCAGCGGCCACAGCTGGCAGGGCTGCTTCTCCTTGCGCACAGGCGGCCCGGCGTTTGGAGAGCAGGCCACGGCGGTCCTCGTGCCGTGTCAGCAGCTTTGCCGTGAGGAGGTCGTCACGGATGCTGTGATGGCTTTCCAGAGAAGGAGTCAGGGCTCTGGTGGCCTTCTCTCTGCTCGTGCCTTTTCTGACATGCTTCCGAACAGGCTCATCCCGGGAGCGTCCCGTGGCTGCCAGCTTCAAGACGTTGTCCTGCAGGGAGCCCGTCGCCGCCCCCTGCGCCCCTCCTGGGACGCCCCGATTCCTGTACCTTTCCACGCCCGCATCAGCTCCTCGTCAGTATCCGCGCCACCATTCCATCTCAGCCAAGGCACCTTGGGCGCCACACCCGCCTTCCTGCTCTTGGCACTCTTCTCTTCCACTTCCAAAGCCATTGGTGGCCCATCATGTGTCTCCTGGGGCAGCCTGGCCTTGCTCTCCTTCAGCCTGACACGATTGGCTCTGGATTCCTCCTTCAGTCTTTGCCAAGAGAGCTGTTCTTCATCCTTTGGGATCTGGAGCATTTCCCCCCATTCAGAAAGAGTGGAGTGCATCCCGGTGTCCTCATCCTCCTGAAGGACGCTCTCTCTTTCTCTCACTTGGCCCAAAGCCCTTTCCAGCTCCTCTCCTTTAGTCGCTAAGGCAGTGCGAGCCGCCTGGAGCTTGGCCTTGCCCTTGCCAGGGGCTGTTTGCAAGGGAAGCACTTGGTGATCCTTGTGTTCTGGGCGTGATAAAGAGGAATCAGTGAGGACCCTCTGGTGTTCCTCACACAACTTCTCTTTTGCCCGTCTTCCCCACAGCTAGTGAGACTCACCATGCTGTGGCGCAAATGACGTCTGAGCCCTGGACTGGTGAGGGCGAGATTTGGCAGGTTCCCGTTGGGCCCCAAATCGCAGACTTGGCGAAGCCCTCGGCAGTGCGGACAAGTCACGCTTTCATAGGCCCCCTCCCTGCCCTGGAGAAGACACACTGCCCAAAAGCTGTGGCCACATTGGACAGTCACTGGGTCAGGGCAGTAGCCCAGGCACATGGAGCAAGTGAGCTCTGCCTTCAGATTTTCAAGTAGGGCTCTTGAGTCCATCTTCCTAGGATTCGGATTCCTTCCTTCCCAGAGCTCCCACTCAGGACAGAACAGAGAAGGCTAGCCCTTCTGCTAGAGCTCTGCCACCAACTGATACTGCCCCAGAGCTGGGGAGTTCTTGGGAGGAGGCCTCCCCTGCTTAGCCCCGCCCCTGACTCCACCCACCATCGCAGCACAAGCTCTGCGTGGGCAGGGCCAACCTGGCTCCTCCCTACATCTCATCTCTCCACCCTAACAGGTCATTTGGACTCCTCTCACTGCCTCCTTCCCCTTTCCCCAATACCACAGTCCTTGGAGTTGACTTACTCTCCTTTTGCTCAGGAAAGGCCCCTTCTTGCCGGGTGTCCATCGTTATTGCTCGGGGAAGATGTCAAGCAGATGTACTCTTGGTCACACTTCGGTGACTTCCGCCACTGGACCGGGAATCCACAGGGTGGGCGTACGTGGCACCGCGTTCGCTCTTTCCCATAGACGATCGTGTGGGCGAGTCGCTCCCTTGTCAGAGCCTCGCTATCCTTTGGATGGCAACGCCAGGCCTCAATCAACCCAGGACTTCTTAAGCTGCAATGCCACACGTGCGCGGCGGGCAGAATTGGATTCCTGGGCTGTGTGAAAGCGCAGGTTTCTGAATGCATCTTGACTTTGTCTAAAACCTAAATGAACCTTTGCCTTGCGTTCAAAGATTTCACAAAATATGGACTGGATCTCATGGCCATGGACTTTCCCCGACAGGCAAACGGGACCAGGACACAAAAATGGGAAAGGATGCTGGAGTCAACCCATTTCTCCAGTTGTGCCAGCTCGAGGGAATACGTTCCAAGTCAAGGACTCTCGCAGAGCAGGATGGAAGCATCTGAGCAAGACTTTCCTTGACGGAAGGGATGTGGGGGAGGACAAGCACGTCAGTCAGGATGTGTCCCTGTTCCTTGACTTCCACAAGACCCTGCAGGAAAGGAGTCTGTCTGTGGCATCATTCCATTTGGGCGTCCCTTTGCATAGTGCGGAAAAAGGTCCACATCCGGAAAAGGCGTGCTGGATGCCAAGCCTATTTCTGACGTCCCGAGGAGGAAACCATTTCCAGATGGCAAGGCTGTCAGAATCCTTCCATCTTCAGAAGAGAAAGGGAGGTTCCCACTTCTGCTGACTGAATCTTGACCCATGCCCAAGTGGCACTTGACCTTATCTCTCAGCTGCACTTCCCAATGCTGTTTGCCTGAGGTGAGGGTCTGGTTGCCCGAAATTCAGCCAGAACACAGTCCAATCGATCTTTGTGGTCAGCCAGGCCCCGAGGGACACTTCCATACTGGACGCTCTTGACATCTGCAGGCAGGATGAGGTGAGCATTGACTGATTCCCGATCAAGAGTTCTATCCCTGGGCAGGCCCCTGCGCTCTTCTTTCTGGCCTGTGATGGGGATGGGGGCCCAGGCAGGGGAAGCCAGCTCTGGGCTCTTCAAGCACTGAGTCCTCTCTCCTCTTCAAAGTAGGCGCCATGGCCTGGAGTGTTGGCCAGGGCACCTTGTCCAAATTCTCCTCGACTTCTCCTTTCTTTCCGTGTTCCAAGACGATTTCCCTCCAGTCACTGCATCCAATTCACGGGAATTCCTCAGTTGACGTCCACACGCGACTCCCTTGGCATTTCTGTCAAAGGATTCCCAGCTCTGCACGCGGGATCAAAGGAAGGCCACAGAAGGGAAATGGCAGGAGAAGAGCAGCACGGATTCGTTTCACGAAACCACCTTCCTGAAAACGTCCGCATCTCTCTTCCTGCGACTGCAAGGTGTATTCAGTCAGTCCAGGCTTTGGCATTGTGGACTTCTCTAGCACTAGGGTCCTCCACAGAAGTGCCTCACTCAGCAGCATGAAGCAGGACTTCCCTTCAGCAAGAGGACAGAAATTGGGGAGGGCCAAACTTGCCACCTGAAGCACATTAGCAGAATTTTTCTTTCCTTAATAGCTTCAAAAGGCTCCCTTTTCTCACCAGGATGTGAAGATTAGGAATGCGCTGCATTTGCCATGGAAAGTCAATTCTTCACCTGGGAGGGGAAAATCGTTGAGATTCCACTACGGGCTGAAGGAAAGTTTCGGGAAAGGAGAAGAGCTTCTGGCAGGGTCAGGGGAAAAGGGATTGTCTCCTGATCCCAGTGGGCGCCAGTGCCGTTAGAGGCAAAGGACCTCGGACTTCTTGGAGCTATTTCTTTCTTTACCCAGTTGTTTGTGTATTTCTTTGTTTATTTGATCTTTGATTAAAATATTTTTAAATATTTAATTTATTTTTATTTGAGATGATTTACCTTATTTTTTGGGGGGGGGGGCGAATGTAGTCGATCAAAATGTATTTATGTCTTCCTCTCCCCTGTAGCCCCCAATTCTCCAGAGGCCCAGAATTGCACCTGAGGGCCGAACATCCACACATTGCTTTCTTCTTCTCCATTCCCCTCCCAAGGTAATTGATAAGACTCGATGTCAGGGGCAGCGGCAGCAGCCTAGAGGCTGAGGTGTATGGGCAGAGCCCCCAAAGCCTTGGTCCCAGGGAAGTGGCTTGAGTGATCCTCAGTGTGAATCGAAGTCCTGGGAGCCGTCATACTCCAACTCTTGGAGCGCATCCGAGGAATATCGGTTCCATTTCCTCGCTCTCATGCCACTTCTTTCCTCATCAGGAAAACTACCATAGTCGGCCATCACACCCCCTGCTGCTCTCTGTGTCCCTGCTTCCTTCTTCCTGCTCAGGGGAGTCGTCGCGCCAGCGATTTTCACTGTTTTCATCTTCCTCATCATCCTGATCTTCTTCCATTCCTGTGCTGGATCATCCGCTTCTGCCTCGCACTTCTCACTCTAGGGCTGTCCCGAGAGTTGGCCTTGAGTCGATCTGGGAACAGCCATGTCCGGGTCCTTCAGGGCCTAAACATAGTCTTCTTCTTCATTGTCTAGGTGCTCTGCTACTTTTCCATCCTGGCAGATGGCCTGTGGCTCACGGCTCACCCTTAGTGATTTCGAGATGATCACCTTGTGGTTGAGAATCCTCGGGGCAGGGAGAAGGAATGGGCAGGGTGTGTTTCTGAGCAACCTGGTCATGCTGATATCACAGAGTTGGAATTGTTGCGCATGATGAGACGTGCCTCCTGTCTCTGTCGAGTTCGTGTGGCAGCCTGAGAGTCTGGCTCGTCTGTATGAGGCTGGCGGCAGCGGCCACAAGCTGGCAGGGCTGCTTTCTCCTTCGCGCACTAGGCGCCCGGCGTTTTGGAGAGCAGGCCACGGCGGTCCTCGTTCGCCGTGTCAGCAGCTTTGCGTGAGGAGGTCGTCACGGATGCTGTGATGGCTTTCCAGAGAAGGAGTCAGGGCTCTGGTGGCCTTCTCTCTGCTCGTGCCTTTTCTGACATGCTTCCGAACAGGCTCATCCCGGGAGCGTCCCGTGGCCTGCCAAGCTTCAAGACGTTGTCCTGCAGGGAGCCCGTCGCCGCCCCCTGCGCCCCTCCTGGGGACGCCCCGATTCCTGTACCTTTCCAACGCCCCGCATCAGCTCCTCGTCAGTATCCGCGCCACCATTCCATCTCAGCCAAGGCACCTTGGGCGCCACACCCGCCATCCTGCTCTTGGCACTCTTCTCTTCCACTTCCAAAGCCATTGGTGGCCCCATCATGTGTCTCCTGGGGCAGCCTGGCCTTGCTCTCCTTCAGCCTGACACGATTGGCTCTGGATTCCTCCTTCAGTCTTTGCCAAGAGAGGCTGTTCTTCATCCTTTGGATCTGGAGCATTTCCCCCCCATTCAGAAAGAGTGGAGTGCATCCCGGTGTCCCTCATCCTCCTGAAGGACGCTCTCTCTTTCTCTCACTTGGCCAAAGCCCCTTTCCAGCTCCTCTCCTTTAGTCCGCTAAGGCAGTGCGAGCCGCCTGGAGCTTGTGGCCTTGCCCTTGCCAGGGGCATGTTTGCAAGGGAAGCACTTGGTGATCCTTGTGTTCTGGGCGTGATAAAGAGGAATCAGTGAGGACCCTCTGGTGTTCCTCACACAACTTCTCTTTTTGCCCGTCTTCCTCCACAGCTAGTGAGACTCACCATGCTGTGGCGCAAATGACGTCTGAGCCCTGGACTGGTGAGGGCGAGAATTTGGCAGGTTCCCGTTTGGGCCCCAAATCGCAGACTTGGCGAAGCCCTCGGCAGTGCGGACAAGTCACGCTTTCAATAGGCCCCCTCCCTGCCCTGGAGAAGACACACTGCCCAAAAGCTGTGGCCACATTGGACAGTCACTGGGGTCAGGGCAGTAGCCCAGGCACATGGAGCAAGTGAGCTCTGCCTTCAGATTTTCAAGTAGGGCTCTTGAGTCCATCTTCCTAGGATTCGGATTCCTTCCTTCCCAGAGCTCCCACTCAGGACAGAACAGAGAAGGCTAGCCCTTCTGCTAGAGCTCTGCCACCAACTGATACTGCCCCAGAGCTGGGGAGTTCTTGGGAGGAGGCGCTCCCCTGCTTAGCCCCGCCCCCTGACTCCACCCACCATCGCAGCACAAGCTCTGCGTGGGCAGGGGCCAACCTGGCTCCTCCCTACATCTCATCTCTCCACCCTAACAGGTCATTTGGACTCCTCTCACTGCCTCCTTCCCCCTTTCCCCAATACCACAGTCCTTGGAGTTGACTTACTCTCTTTTGCTCAGGAAAGGCCCCCTTCTTGCCGGGTGTCCATCGTTATTGCTCGGGAAGATGTCAAGCAGATGTACTCTTTGGTCACACTCCGGTGACTTCCGCCACTGGACCAGGGAATCCACAGGGTGGGCGTACGTGGCACCGCGTTCGCATCTTTCCCATAGACGATCGTGTGGGCGAGTCGCTCCCCTTGTCAGAGCCTCGCTATCCTTTGGATGGCAACGCCAGGCCTCAATCAACCCAGGACTTCTTAAGCTGACAATGCCACACAAGCGTGCGCGGCGGGCAGAATTGGATTCCTGGGCTGTGTGAAAGCGCAGGTTTCTGAATGCATCTTGACTTTGTCCTAAAACCTCAATGAACCTTTGCCTTGCGTTCAAAGATTTCACAAAATATGGACTGGATCTCATGGCCATGGACTTTCCCCGACAGCAAACGGGACCAGGACACAAAAATTGGGACAAGGGATGCTGGAGTCAACCCATTTCTCCAGTTGTGCCAGCTCGAGGGAATACGTTCCAAGTCAAGGACTCTCCCAGAGCAGGATGGAAGCATCTGAGCAAGACTTTCCTTGACGGAAGGGATGTGGGGGAGGAACAAGCACGTCAGTCAGGATGTGTCCCTGTTCCTTGACTTCACACAAGACCCTGCAGGAAAGGAGTCTGTCTGTGGCATCATTCCATTTGGGCGTCCCTTTGCATAGTGCGGAAAAAGTACCACATCCGGAAAAGGCGTGCTGGATGCCAAGCCTATTTCTGACGTCCCGAGGAGGAAACCTATTTCCAGATGGCAAGGCTGTCAGAATCCTTCCATCTTCAGAAGAGAAAGGGAGGTTCCCACTTCTGCTGACTGAATCTTGACCCATGCCCAAGTGGCACTTGACCTTATCTCTCAGCTGCACTTCCCAATGCTGTTTGCCTGAGGTGAGGGTCTGGTTGCCCGAAAATTCAGCCCGAACACAGTCCCAATCGATCTTTGTGGTCAGGCCAGGCCCCGAGGGACACTTCCATACTGGACGCTCTTGGACATCTGCAGGCAGGATGAGGTGAGCATTGACTGATTCCCGATCAAGAGTTCTAATCCCTGGGCAGGCCCCAGCGCTCTTCTTTCTGGCCTGTGATGGGGACGGGGGCCCAGGCAGGGGAAGCCAGCTCTGGGCTCTGGAAGCACTGAGTCCTCTCTCCTCTTCAAAGTAGGCGCCATGGCCTGGAGTGTTGGCCAGGGCACCTTGTCCAAATTCTCCTCGACTTCTCCTTTCTTTCCGTGTTCCAAGACGATTTCCCTCCAGTCACTGCATCCAATTCACAGGAATCCTCAGTTGACGTCCACACGCGACTCCCTTGGCATTTCTGTCAAAGGATTCCCAGCTCTGCACGCGGGATCAAGGAAGGCCCCAGAAGGGAAATGGCAGGAGAAGAGCCAGCACGGATTCGTTTCACGAAACCACCTTCCTGAAAACGTCGCATTCTCTTCCTGCGACCTGCAAGGTGTATTCAGTCAGTCCAGGCTTTTGGCATTGTGGACTTCTCTAGCACTAGGGTCCTCCACAGAAGTGCCTCACTCAGCAGCATGAAGCAGGACTTCCTTCAGCAAGAGGACAGAAATTGGGGAGGGCCAAACTTGCCACCTGAAGCACATTAGCAGAATTTTTCTTTCCTTAATAGCTTCAAAAGGGCTCCCTTTTCCTCACCAGGGTGGAAGATAGGAATGCGCTGCATTTGCCATGGAAAGTCAATTCTTCACCTGGGAGGGGAAAATCGTTGAGATTCCACTACGGGCTGAAGGAAAGTTTCGGGAAAGGAGAAGAGCTTCTGGCAGGGTCAGGGGGAAAAGGGATTGTCTCCTGATCCCAGTGGGCGCCAGTGCCGTTAGAGGCAAATGGACCTCGGACCTTCTTGGAGCTATTTCTTTCTTAACCCAGTTGTTTGTGTATTTCTTTGTTTTATTTGATCTTGATTAAAATATTTTTTAAATATTTAATTTATTTTTATTTGAGATGATTTACCTATATTTTTTGGGGGGGGGGGCGAATGTAGTCGATCAAAATGTATTTATGTCTTCCTCTCCCCTGTAGCCCCCAATTCTCCAGAGGCCAGAATTGCACCTGAGGGCCGAACATCCACACATGCTTTCTTCTTCCTCCATTTCCCTCCCAAGGTAATTGATAAGACTCGATGTCAGGGGCCAGCGGCAGCAGCCTAGAGGCTGAGGTGTATGGGCAGAGCCCCCCAAAGCCTTGGTCCCATGGGAAGTGGCTTGAGTGATCCTCAGTGTGAATCGAAGTCCTGGGAGCCGTCATACTCCAACTCTTGGAGCGCATCCGAGGAATATCGGTTCCATTTCCTCGCTCTCATGCCACT